>NW_011494912.1:5372223-5372514 GCF_000754665.1 Bison bison bison | reverse complement strand
AAGGTGGAGTAGGCTCCCAGACCCTGCAAAGGCTGACCTAGGAAGTGAGCTAGGTGCTCCAGGAGGGAGGCCTGAGCTACTTCAGCGACTGAGGCCCAGAGCAGAGAACAGGACCAGAGGAATGGGGGGTGCAGGGCTAGGGCATGTCAGTGTTTTCCAAGACTTGGGTTTTCTGCCCCCATTTCTGCTCTGGGCCTGGGCAGAGATTCCCCAGGGCTGTCTGGGGTGGGTGGGGTCAGGTATCTGGGGATCTCTGGGAGAGCACCAGGGGGCAGTCACTTACCATCCTAT
>NW_011494912.1:5369831-5372123 GCF_000754665.1 Bison bison bison | reverse complement strand
ATCCTATCTGGGGTTGGGGCGGGGAGAGGAGGGAGGCTGGGGAGGCCGAACCCAGGGCATCCTGCAGGGGCCGTCAGGGCCTGCCCTGGCCCTGCTCCACCCTGTTGACAGGTGGGGCTGAGACTTCCCTTCTGGAGTCAATAACAGCCTGACTCCCTAGAGGCCTGCTCTCTGCTTGGTGGGAGCCAGTTTCTCTTCCAGAACCGTTCTGCCCCACCCAACCCAGAGCCTTGGGGCTCCAGCTAAGGGACTGGCCTTTGAGACCCCTTCCAGGGTTCAAGCCTTTCAGGCTGGTCACACCTAGAGAAGGGTTTTGTTTTTGTTCTTTTGTTTTTTGAGATCTTTAACAGGGCCACCAAGGGGATTGTGCAAGGATAGCTCTGCCTCCAGGGCCCAGAGAGGTGGGGGAGGAAGCTCCAAAAGCGGGAGAGCTTGGTGATGGATGTAGGGGTTCAGAGAAGTGGGAGAACTCCCAGAAAGGAGGGAGTTCCAGTGTGGAAGAAGGGGCTTGGTGCTGGGAGGGGGTTGTAGTGAGGGAGTGGAGGATCAGAGAGGGACACAGACCTGGCAAGGAGGATGGGGGCTCAGAGGGGGCTAGGGAAGGGGGCTCAGGGACCACTCTGGTCATCCATTCACCCGCTGAAGTTCTCAATCCCCCTGCCCCGCTGTCTTCCCAGCCTCAACACAGCCGCCCCTAAAGGACTTTCCAAAGGACTTTCATGAACCCATCTGATGAAGGGGCATGAAAGTGGTTGTCTAGACCTGCCCCGGGGTCCGGGCCAAGCCTGAAGGCCTTCCTGGTACCAGGTCCTGGTTGGCCTAGTTAGAAAGCCATCCTTATACCCTTGGGCCCCCCTGGGAATTTGGTCTTCCTACCATTGTTAGGGAATCCTCGGTAGCCGCCAACCTTGGCCATTCTCCCTTGATTCCCAGCTCGCACAGAGCTGGCAACACCGACAATCCAAACAGGAGGGGCCTCAGGAGCCACCCAGACCCCTCAGAATGGAAACTGAGCCCAGCCCAGGGCTGGACCCCAGGCCATGCCTCCAAAGGGACAGAGCTGACTCAGACTCGGACCTGGCCTCAGCTCAATGCATTTTCCTGAATGCAAAGCTGCTCCTGCAACCTCTGTCGGTTCTTTAAACCGAGCAGGCTCTGCCCTATTCCTGGCAGGCTCTGCCCAGTTCAGCCCTGAGGTGGGGGTGAGGGTAGATTTCCTTCCACTGACGCGGCCTCTGGACCACCAGGGCTGCATCTTGACCCAACCATTGCCACTTAGGCTGTGCAGGGAGGTGTTCCAGGCTGGTTGGCGTGCAAGGCTGGAAGGAAGGGTAGCGGGGTGGGGCGGATATGAAACTGCAGGGACCTCTCCTAGGGAAGGTCAGTTTTCCCCTAGGTCCCCAGACATGACCTTTTCTCTCTGGGTTGGGAGTTGGGAGGCCTGTCTGAACGCTTGACTTTCCCTTGCCCTCAGTCTGCCCTTCAGAAGAGATGGAAGTGCTGACAACTGGCCAGTGAGGCTCTTCCGCCCTCCATGCTCCTACCCAAGGCCATCCAGAGATTCTGTTATTAATCTGGAGTTGTTCCTTCTTAGCCAAACCTGGGGTTCCTGGGATTTTTCATGCTTCCAGCTCTCCAAGCAGAGCTGTCTCGTAAGTTGTTCGGTCGCTCAGTTGTGTTTGACTCTTTGTGACTCCATGGAACACAGCACACCAGGCTTCCCTGTCCTTCACCACCTCCTGGAGCTTGCTCAGACTCATGTCCATTGAGTCAGTGATGCCATCCAACCATCTCATCCTCTGTGGTCCCCTTCTCCTGCCTTCAGTCTTTCCCAGCTTCAGAGTTTTTTTTTTCCAATGAGTCGACTCTTCCAGTGAGTCAGATTTTTTTCATGCTTCCAGCTCTCCCAGCAGAGGTGTCTCATGAGAGGCCTATGAGAATATAGTTCATCTTCAGGAGGCAGAGTTCGATGCATACGATGAAGTCAGAGTCACCTGGGCAGGTGGAGGAGGGAGGGGAGAGTCAAAACTGCCCAGAGACTAAGAGGAACTTGCCATGGATGGCGTCATTCCCGCCTCTGGGCTCTTGCTCTTCAGGGCTGGAACCCAGGGACGTGGTAGATGGACAGGTGGTACACACTTTGGGGTGGGGAGCACACATTCCTAGGGGCCGCTTCTCTAGGAGAGCAGACGTGAAGGCAGGGCTTAGCCCCCATGACATCAGGGTCTGAGCAGCAGGGCCCAGTGCCAGTCCGACTAAGGCCCGCCCAGGCTCGCCCAGCTGCCCACAGCC
>NW_011494912.1:5368283-5369731 GCF_000754665.1 Bison bison bison | reverse complement strand
CAGCCATGCTGATCCTCTATCCCTGGTTGGATCCTAAGAGGTAACTCAGTCACTGCTGAGCAAGTCCGGACCCGGGGCCAAGCCCTGGCTGCAGGGTTGTCCCAGGTTCCTCTGTGTGCATGTAGGGGTTGGGTGCAATGTAGAGGGACAGAGGGTCCAGGGTAAGGCCAGCAGATAATGATCTCGGGCACTCGCAGCAGTAAACAGCAGCTTGAAGTAAGGACTTAGTCTCCCAGACCCGGACTCCTAACCCCTGGACCGCAGGAGCCAGCAGTTAGGGCTAGAGTCCCTAGTCCCTGCCTGACTAGTCAAGAATGAATTCAGGCGAGGAGGCAGAAGGTAAAGAGTAAAGTAAAAAGTTTATTGAAAAGAAAAGGACATGCAGAAAGGCACTTGGGCAAGTTCAGAGAGAGAGTTGAGCCTTCGGAAAGTTTAAATCCTTTATAAGGGGGCAGTTTTCCAGATCTCTGTCTTCCCTCAGGCCAGTCATCCTGCTTTGTCCTTCCCTCTACCCCCCACAGTTAATTTGTCTCAGGACCCTCCCCTGGGGTGCGCACGGTCAGCCAAGATGGATCTCGAAGTGAAGGCTTCTGGGAGGAGCAAACTCATTATGGCCTGGAATTATGCTCTGACTTCTGACTCTAAGGAGCCTTTCTGCGCATGTGTAGTGCCTCCCTTATCCTAAAAAACGGGGAAGTGGAGAACCTGTAATCCTTCACTCAGACAGGGTCTTGCCTCTCTTTGTCCTTGCCATGATTATTGCCTTGAGATGTTAACAAGAGACAAAGACTGGCTATTTAGCCTGTTCTTCACCCTGGCTATTTACTTATTGTTACTTCCATTTCGGAGAGCAATCCGGAGGCTGATTGTAAATTCCTCCGTTGGAGCCCACTTATCTCCTGTCCCAGAAAATGCAAACAGAAGGGTGGCTGATTGTAAATGTCCAGTTCTGAGCCAGTCTATCTCCTACCTCAATAGGACCTCTCCAGCTTGAACTCCGCCCCACCCTGGGCTCTCTGTCAACTTCCTGGCCAAGCCAGTTCCTGGCCGAGGGACTCCAGACCTACCCCACCCTCCTTGCCATTCTTCCCTTGGTTGCCCCTCTCCCATCACAAAAGTGGTCTGACCGTGCCCTTTGGACTCAGCCCCGAGGTCCTCTGCAGCCATTCTCTGGGCAGTTTTTACTCTCCACCCCACCCTCTCCAGGAGCAGTCTGTGCCTGGCAACCCCCCGGGGCTGATTCAGTAGCAGGGAAGATGAGAACAGCTGGAAACAATTCACTCTTCCTGCAGCCAAGGTCTGGGGGCTGCCTGACTTTGCGGAGACAGGGAGGTCAGCAAGCCCCAGACAGGGCGTCATGGCAGTCAGGAGCTCAGGACTTCAGAGGTCCCCTCCTTTTCCCACCCCCAGCACCTCCACATCTGGTCTGTCACCCCCACCCTGCAGAG
>NW_011494912.1:5358611-5368183 GCF_000754665.1 Bison bison bison | reverse complement strand
CCTGTGCCCCCTGCCTCTCGGCAGGCCCCTGCCGAGCATTCTCTGAGATCTGGAACCCCGTTTCTAAAGCAAGGATGCTTAAACCCTTTGATCAGCCTGCACTTAGTGTGGCCTTCAATTGCCTCCCGAGACGGTCCCCCCCTTCTCCCTCCGTTGCCCTGTCTGCTGGCAGCCCCTCCTCCAGCCTGACCTTACCAGCCTTCCAACCCTCACCCATGCAATTCCTGCCTTACCTGTCACATAAGATACACTTCCAGAAATCCCTGTTTCCCACTCCACCGAGACCCCCTGCCCCCCACCCCCCGGCTGTGCAGGCTCCTGTCTATGCTGTGCGTCACAAGGCTGTGTCCTCCACTTGCCCCCGTGGGCTCAAGCAGGGACTTGGACTGACGAGCTGGGTGCTGGGCCCAGAGAAGGTGCCAACAGGGAGGGCAGATTTCACAACTGGAAGGGAGAGAGGAAAGAAGAGACCCAGGGATCACTGACCTGGAGCTGAGAGTGGCTTGCGCACCCCATGGGTCCCTAGGGGAGCTGGGGAGGGGTGAGCGGCAGCCTCAGGGGTTTGAGGTCTGAGAGGGAGCCTTTGTCGTTGACCTGGAGCAGGGGCATTGCCCCCCAGATGCTCTTCAGCTGAGCAGAGGGGCCTGGATCCTAGCGTTCACTGAACCAAGGCCAGTGTCTGAGTCTGCAGCCCTGAAGGACATGGGAGGCCTTTAGAGAGCAGCCCACTGGAAATCAGAGAAAGGCCTGGAGAGGCGGGAACAGCAGTAGGCGGAGTCTCACCAGGTCTCTCAACACCCCAGAGCCAGTCTCTCCCAGTGGAGAACCCAGACCTGAGCCAGCCTGCCCAGAGGCGCTGCCAGGCCTACATCTTCTTCTTTTTGAAAGATATTTATTTATTTGTTTGGCTACGCCAGGTCTTGGTTGTGGCACGTGAGATCTTTAGTTGCAGCATGCGGGATCTAGTTCCCCTAACAGGAATCGAACCCAGCCAGGCCCCCTGCATTGGGAGCGCAGAGCCTTAGCCACTGGACTGTTGCAGAAACCAGTAATGGAGAAACCAAGCACCACACTTGGAGAGTTGGAGAACTCAGGTTTATTATGCCGGCGGGCCCAGAGGAGTTAACACTCCAAGCTCTGAGCCCCGAACAAAGGGGTTACAGAGTTTTTATAGACAGGCTGTAGTGGGCAACACTAGCTGCTAATAGGCTGGTTTAAACTAAGGGAGGGGGATGCCTGACCTTTACACGGACAGGCATGATGAAGCAGGTTTGCAGGGGCTGAGCAATTGCAAAGAGCAGGACAAAGGTGAGGGAGATAAGCTCCAGCTCCTAGTATTGTAAGTCCCCACGTTCTGAGACTACATGACCTACGTGATCCAGACTTTTCAAGAAGCCAGCTGAGTTACAGAGGCAGAAGGAGCGGGAGGTGATGTAAAATTTTAGCTTTTCCTCTTCATTCCCCCTTCTTGATGCTTCTATCACTCATTGCAGAAAGCATCATCTCATGTTTTGGTAGGACGTTCAGAGCTCCCCATCATTTAGGGGGCTGTATTGAGCTATTGGACTTCCCTGGTGGATCAGAGGTTAAAGCGTCTGCCTGGAATGCGGAGACCCGGGTTCGATCCCTGGGTTGGGAAGATCCCCTGGAGAAGGAAATGGCAACCCACTCCAGTGCTCTTGCCTGGAGAATCCCATGGAGAGAGGAGCCTGGTAGGCTACAGTCCATGGGGTTGCAAAGAGTCGGACACGACTGAGCGACTTCATTCACTCACTCACTCACTCATTGAGCTATTACCATTTGCAACTTTATGGATTCAATCCAAGAGGTTATGAACTGGGTAATTGCTTTGAGAATACAAGGGCCAAACAATAGCACTGCAAAGAGCGTGATGAGAGGATCTGTTAAAGGGAGAAGTCACAAGGGCCAGCTCCAGATATTGCTCGAATTACCCCAGGAATTAGCTAGTTTTTCTCTCCTTTTTATGATTTGTTCGCTTAGCTGTTGGGCCATGTCCCTGACTATGTCTATTCGTTTACATAAAAGCAGCATTCTTTATTCAAGAAGAGGCAGAGTCCTCTCTTTTCAGCTGTCAGTAGGTCTAGCCCTCTCCTATTCTGTAAAACCACCTCAGCCAGGGAGTCTAGTTGGTCCTGTAAAGAAAAGTACAGCAATAATACCGATTAGGGATCAAGGCCAGGGTTGACAATGAAAATCCATCGATATTTTGATAGCAGGATCCTCAGGCTTCTGCCGTGCGTTGACCAGCCAGCTGCCAGTGTGTGGCTGGAGTACGGCTGAAGAATCAATCCTCAAGCTTCTGCCAAGCGTTGACTAGTTAGCTTTCAGAATGACTAGAGCAGGGCTCAGCGTCCTTCGTGGTTGAAGGCCATTGTCTTTGGAACTGGACCTTGAGGAAGTTTTTGGGGTCCCAAACTGCTTTCCAGGTGTCCTCATCACAGGAAGCTGCTGCTTTCTTGACTCGGGTGCGGTGGATCCAAGGGATAACACCTATAACTTTAACGGCAGTAGGGGTTGCCAGGATGACCGTGTGAGGGCCTGTCCAAACTGGCTGAAGTGGGGTTTTTTTTTTTTTTGTCTTTAACCCATACCTCATCTCCTGGCTGATAGGGATGAACCCGATTGCCCAAAGGAATGGGTGTCCTTTCTAAGGTTTCTTGGGCGATATGGCGGAAGACTTTTCCAGGGCCTGGAGGTGTCGGGACATCTCCAGGTCAGCTAGTTGTTGGTGGTCTCCCTTGAGCTTTTTTATCACTGGCGGTGGTCTCCCGTATAAGATCTCAAAGGGACAATAGCCTGAGGACCTCAGGGTGCATTTACGGAGGGAGATGATAGTGCACAGAATGATAAGGCAGCTTGTCCTAGCACTGTCTGGGTGATGGCCAGGGGATATTCTTGTCGTACTACTATTTGGAGAAACTTCAACAAGAAAGTTAAAGATATACGGCCCAAAGATTAATAGAAGTAGGAAAGCTGCTGGGGGGCTAGCCAGGAGAACCAGGTCCAGACATTGGTTTGTGATGTTAGTGTTTCTCTAGGTATGAGAAGATGTAAGAATTTGGACTCATAAAAATCTTTACCTGAAAACATCTGACTATCTGAAGGCCTGTTTTTCCAGGGTTTTCCCAGAGCATGGAGTGTCTTATTTTTTTGTCTCCACCCTGAACTCCTTTCAAGAGGGTGTTGAAGGTCAGCATCTTATAGTGGTCACAATTTAATTTTTGTAGAGGCAGCTGGCAAGGGCCAGCTTCCAGTCAGCAGGGCCCCTTCATAGCCACATATGTGACCATGTTTTGGGGCATTTCAAGGTCATTGTGTCCCATGGTGCTGGGAAGGCTCACTCCCAGTCTAACAAAGATTCCACTGACAGGCCACTCACTGTGTTGTCACTAGGCCAGGCCTTGTAAGTAGCAAGTCTCTGGACCATACCTGTCTTACTAGCCTCTTGGTCCAGGAAAATATTTCCTCTTGTTGCTTCTTCCCATATCTAGAGTTACGTTATTACAGTTATTGATCTCATATGGAATTGCATATCAGCATTTTATCTCAGGCTCAGTCACACCTTTGGTAACGTAAGAAATAATCTTCTGAAACAAGCTACATAGAAAAAATAATATAGCTAGCAGTTATTAGTAAGGTCACAAGCAAGAATTTAGGTCAAGAACTTTCATTGGGTATAGCCCGGTATACCCCGGGTCATCTGACTCAGTTCCATGATTATAGCCAAGTGTTAATCTCCTGGTTGTACATCATGGACCATCTGACCGTTATCCAAAGACTGGTTACTGACTTAAGCTTTAGAAACAATCTTAGAGTGTCCTTTTTAATACCTTAATTAAACCTTTTAGCAATATAACATAACAAGGAACTATCTCAGAAGTGAGTCTTAGTAAGCACAGACCTTAATTAACAAAACTAGAATTTAAAATTCAGTGAAATGTAATTTTTTCTTTTTTCGGAGAACTCATTGTGACAGCAGTAACACTATAGGCAGGGAAGGCTTAATCCCATCAGATAAAAATGAGGTCTGTCAGGGCACCGGGAAAAGCCCAGGGGCCTTCTTGGATTTCCCGTAGCCCTGGCTCTTTGGTTTTAGCTGTTGTTTATCCATTTTTAATTTCCTGATTTAGGAGCAGACTATTGCCACGTTTTAAGGACCTCAAGATAGCAAAAGTCTAACCATAAGGGGTTATTTTTTTGTAGAAGCAGAATGAACTTTGTCTACATGTACCATAATTTTAAATAATATTTATTTGCTTTAGCAAAGTAACAAAAAGATTTTAAAGACAAATATAAATCACTTAAAGGCAAAGAAATTAATAATCTGTTATCAAAAGCTGCATTCTAAGAAAACTTTGTTTTCTAAACAGAGAGAAGGCCAAATTCCAGTCTGGTACCAGCTTACTGTTAATAACAAAATTTGTTTATCTGCTTAATCTTAGAAAATCTTCTCCATAAATCTTGAAGAACTAGCAGTATTTTTCTAAAGGCATGAGAGTAAAACCATAGAAGGCATGTTTAGAATCTGATTCTCTTGCAGTTGACAAAGAAATCTTGTCATAACACTTTAATATGATAACTAGAATTATAACTGACTATATTTTATCAGGGCATATCAGATCTATATGAATTTCACATGATTTTAGGATATCTATATTAGTAACATCAACCATACGGTATAACCTGAAAAGATTTTTCACCCCTTTAACACTACTTCCCATGTAACTTAACATGTCCAATGAACCCAGGTAGCTTAATAGCTCTTTGGGATGTCTCAGGGGCCCTCTGAAGCATCCCAAAGTTAGCTAGAAGTCAAGTTATTTAGGAAGTTTTGTCAATAAATGTCAAAAGGGTTTATAACATTCAGTCAGGTAGGATCACATAAGTTACTGTGAAATAATAGTTATTTACTTAGCCAAAGTTAACAAAAGATTTCAAAGGTAAATTCAGAACAGAGCAATTAAGAGGTAAAGAAACTTAAATCTATTATTAAAAGCAGTTCAACATCTGAAGAAAGGTATGTCCTCGAGAGAAAGGCCAAATTCAAGTTTTGCACCAGCTTACTTTAAACTCATTTAGGTAAACTTAATTAAATTTATTTTAAACTTAGTCCTAACTATGCACAAAACTTTTTTTAGGGTCCACTTTCCACAAACTTTTTAATCACTTCTATAACAGCCATCTGTAAGTCAGACCTACTTTCCTTTTCCTTTATAAAATGTAATTTTATTTCTTATACCTTCTTTATTAAAAGCATACATCCTACATCCTTATTAGATTAGCAAACATTAATACTAGATATTTAATATTGACTATTTCCCAGTTCACGTGAATCTGACATTTATTTAGGTTAACTTTTCTTGTATTTAGAATTGTTTGATTTGTAAGCGCTTACTTTTTTTTAGGCCAATTAAATTAGAACTCATTTACCACTTCAACAATATTATCAGAAAAAAAACAAAAGACATACACTGAGACATACATAAATCCAGACAGACAGAGATCTTATAGTTCTCTGTTTGAGATTTAAAATATCTCTTTGACTCCTTTTTTTTTCTTTGCTTGAAGTTCTAATTTGCTCAAGGCCAAGGTCTCAGGCAAAGTGGGCTGTGTATTTCAAGGACATGGAAAGGGTTAACTTCAAGCTTTTTCCTAGGCAGGCCTTTTAACAAGCTAGTTATTTTTAATTGCATATGCAAAAAGAATTGGTTTTGCAGTTTCCAAAAAGAAAAATTTCTCTCACTCTGTTCAATCAGCAATCATGCACTCACAATCCTTCAGAGGCTATCACAATGCCTCCCTTCTCCAGAGTCCCCAGGTTTCCTTAACTGTTGCTGCCTTCCTGGGAGCTCCAAGCAGGTTATCAGTCACGATGCCTTCCTTCTCCTGAGTCTGGTCGGGGCTTGGCTGTCCGGAGAGTCGGTCAGAACACCGGTCCGAAAGAGAACCCTGAATACCGTCAAGTGGCGTGCGTCCTTGTTGGTCTCGGGGCTCCTTCGTTCCAGCCAGGCTGAGCCATCCACCAGTCCGGCGGCTCAACGGGCTGGCGTGCTTGGAATCTCGCTGGGGCCTCCAGAAATGTTGCAGAAACAGGTAATCGAGAAACTAAGCACCACACTCGGAGAGTTGGAGAGCTCAGGTTTATTATGCTGGCGGGCCCAGAGGAGTTAACACTCCAAGCTCGAGTCCCAAACAAAGGGGTTACAAAGTTTTTATAGATAGACTATAGTGGGCAACACTAGCTGCTAATAGGCTGGTTTAAGGGAAGGGGACGCCTGACCTTTACACGGACAGGCATGATGAAGCAGGTTTGCAGGGGCTGAGCAATTGCGAAGAGCAGGACAAGGGTGAGTGAGATAAGCTGCAGCTCCTTGTAAAGTCCCCATGTTCTGAGACTACATGACCTACATGATCCAGACTTTGCAAGGAGCCAGCTGAGTTACAGAAGCAGAAGGAACAGGAGGTGATGTAAAATTTTAACTTTTCCTCTTCAGGACCACCAGTGCGAATATGAGTGTGAAGTTGCTTCAGTTGTGTCCGACACTTTGCAACCCCACGGACTGCAGCCTGCCAGGCTCCTCTGTCCATGGGATTCTCCAGGCAAGAATACTGGAGTGGGTTGCCATTTCCTTCTCCAGGGGAATCTTTCCAACCCAGGGATGGATCCGTGTCTCCTCCATTGGCAGGTTCTTTACCACTAGAGCCACTGGGGAAGTGGTACCACTAGACCACCAAGGAAGTCCCAGATCCCACATCTGAGTTGAGCTCAGGGCATACGTAGGACCAGCCGAGCCTCAGACTCTGGTCCTGTCTCTGCCCTGCTCCCGAAAGTACGACCCAGGCAGCCTACTGAGCTTCCATCCCTTCTTCCTCATCCCTTATTTTGGGTTTCCAACGGAGACTGCAGCCCCAATTCTTCATCTCCTATGGACCTCATACCCCAGCTGTGTCCTAGAGGACGGTCTGAGCCCCTAGACCTATATTCCAGTTGGAGCACTGACTGCACCCAGGCGCTGACCCCTGCCTGCCCCCGGCCATGGCCCTGGACTCTGGGTCTTCCTGAGCTCCGGAAGCTCTCTCTGTTTTGCAACCTGGCTGGCTTCCTTGAGTGGCCCTGGCCCCCAGGCTCACCTCCATCGCCGTCCGTCTCCTCCTGAGGCCCCACGGAGCCTCCCTGGGCAGCACTTCAAGCTGTGGAGGCCCGCTCCCCACCCCCGCCCCTGTCCCGGCCTGTGTCTTGAACTCATCTGCTCTCCGGTGCCTGTGGTCACTCAGATGGCCCTCCAGGACTACTGGGTGCACCCGGGCAGGTCTCTTCACTTTTTTAAAAATAATAATTTTATTTATTTATGATTTGGCTGCACTGGGTCTTAGTTGTGGCACATGGGATCTAGTTCCCTGACCAGGGATTGAACCCCCTTCACTGGGAGCTTGGAGTTTTAGCCACTGGACCACCAGGGAAGTCCCAGGTCTCTTCACTTCTTTGAGGCTTTGCTGCCCAGTTGCCAAGCAGGAGTAACAGCACCTCTTCTCAGGGCTGGCCTGAGGATTACCTTGTCAAAGACTTGGCACCAGCTCTGCCACTCATCAAGGGCACCGGTGGAGGAGCTGGCAGCCTCGCGATCGCTCTTTCTGACCAGACAGGAGGACCCAGACACACCTGTGGAAGTCAGGGCCATCCTGTTGCCAGCTGCAAGGGCGCCGGCCAGCAGAGCGAGGGTGAGACGCAGACGGGCTGACTCTGGGTCGTGGCCCAGCAAAGTGGAGGCATCCAGGAGACACCTGAGACGTGGGGGGTGTGCATGTCAGGGAGGTGGGCGGAAGATTTGAGATCAGAGCTTAGGGAACCAGCGGTGGGAGGGTGGGTGGACTGGGCAGCGCCCTGGCTGACAGGTCCAGACCCGCGCTGCCAGCTGGGCCAGCACCACCCTTATTCCAGGTGTTTATTTCTCTGTGGGCCTCCCTCCAGGTTTGGCGGGGCCGGGACCTGCCTTGGCTTTATGCCTGCTCCAGATCATGGTGTCCGAACATGGAACCTGCCCCAGGGAGTAGAGACTGGGAAGCTGGGCAGTGTGGGGGGAGATGGTTGTGGGTGGGTGCTCAAGGCCCTGCCCTGCGGGTGCTGCTCCTTTCAGAAACCATGGCAAAGCCTGGCTGAGCAATCAGAACAGGGTCTGTCTTGGCCACAGCCCCAGGCTCTAGGACCTTGTTGGTGGAGAAGACTGGAAGGTCTCTCAAGACCTTGAGCAGTTCAGACGGGGCTCCAAAGCCTCCATCTTCTTACTCCCTCCCCGAGGTCTTCCCAGACCCTGCTTCATCAGGGAGACAGTGAGTGGGTAGGAGACGGTGGTGGGGAGGGCACAGACAAAGGAGAGGGCCAAGGCAGGCGTGGCCGCTCCTGGCAGGGACAGGCAAGGCAGGCCCTCCTGCGGCCACTGCTTCCCCCATCTGGTCTTTGCCTCTCCCACCAAAACCTAAGCCACACCTGCTCATCACTCTCTACGGGGCACTCTCGGACCTGAGGACCCAGGTCCCATACTGCCTACACGGGCTGGGGGAATTGCCCCTCAGAAAGCCTCCTGTGGTGGCCACACTTCCCCTCCCGTCTACCTGGCCCAGCCCCTCTATGATGAAGTCCGGAGTCTGAGCTCCCAGGAAGCCCTCTCCCCCCGCCCTGCCCTGTCTCCCCTCACCTGCCCCCTTGCCCAGGTGGTTCCTGAGTGCCCAAGCCTGGGTCAAGTGCCTCTCATAGTTTCCCCTGCTCCCCTGCAGGCTCTGGGCCTTTTAACTCTGGTGAACAATCACTGCTTCTCTCTTAATGAACAAGGGGCACAGGAGGCCAGGGCTGTGCCCAGTGACGGACGGCACTGCACCCACAGGACCCAGCCTGGGGCCTGGTGCCCAACGGGCCCTCAGCAAACGTCAAACTAGCACCAACCCCTTTTCCTTCACAAAAACACCAGGCTCTGAGGCAGTGGCTGGCGGTGGCTTCAAACTTTATTTGAGAAAAACAGAAGGTAAACGTATCAAAAGAACATAGAGGTTTGGCGGGTGAGGATGGTCAGTGATGGCTACTTGTGGGCTGGGCCGCTGGGCTAAGGGTCTTTACTTGTTTTCCGGCTGTTCGGACTTCCCGGCTTCGGGGCCGCCAAGCTGGGCACGCGCCTGGAAGGTGACGGGAATGGTGATCTCGGCCGACTGGGTGGCTGACTTGGGCAGCGGGGCCTCCACGGTGAGCGTGCCCTCAGGGGACAGAGAGGAGGAGACCAGGGTGGGGTCCACACCGGGGGGCAGCCTGGACGGGCAAAGAGGGTAGACGAGAGTTACACACAAGGGCGTCCCCGCGCGCCCGCCCCCCGCCCCCCAGATCCGGAGCCAGGACTCACGTGTATTTGCGAGTGAAGCAACGGGAAATGTAGCCGTGCTCGTCCTGCCTTTCCTCATGCTTGCCTGGGAGGAGGGGGAGGGGAAGTAGGTCAGAGGAGGCGGGAAAGGGCGGCCTCGCCGCTGGCTCGCAGCCAAACGCGCCCCACCTGGTGGCCAGGACTCCG
>NW_011494912.1:5352742-5358179 GCF_000754665.1 Bison bison bison | reverse complement strand
GAGGGCTGGGGTTGAGGCGGGGGGGGGTCTCCGCTGGAAGGGGGCGTTGCTTTCCTTAGTGGAGACTTTTTAGGGCTAAAAGATTCCTTAGGAACTCCCAGCAAACCCCAACTCCAGAGAATACAGACCAGGGGTTGGGCGAAGAGGCCGGGCCCCGCTCCGGGGGCTCCCCGCCCCCCACCGTCCGTCCTCGGCTAAGTTTTCACTTTCCAGCGTTCCCCTCTCCCCGCTCCCCGCCCACGTTTCAACCCGGGGCTCTTCCCCGGGACCCGCGAGAAGCGAGGGGCCGGGGTCCCTGGGGCGGAGGGCGGGGGTGCTCACCAGTGATCTCCACCACGCCGTCCTTGGTCTTGACCGTCAGCTCCTCGGGGGCGAAGTGGTTGACGTCCAGGGACACGCGCCAGCGGTCGGCGGTCTGCTGGATCTCGGAGACCCCACTGCTGAGCTGCCGGCTGAGCGCGCGGTTGTAGGCGGGACCCTCGATCGCTGCGGCGGGCAGCGCGCGCACGTAGCCCGGCCATCCGCTGTGGCTCAGCCACTGCGACCACTCCTCGGGCAGCCGGGGCAGCCCGAAGGCCTGGTCGAAGAGGCGGCTGTGGGCCGGATACCAGTCGCGGAAAGGGTCCCAGCTGGGGCCCCGCAGGAGCGAGAAGGGCACTCGGCGCTCGGCCATGCTGGCTGGTCTGGGTGCGTCCGGAGAAGGCTCGGAGAAGCGGGAGAAGTGGCGGGCGCCGGACCCCGCAGCGCTTTTATGGGTCTCCAGCCGGGTATTTTTAGCAGGCGGTGTTTCAGGTCTCTATTAATGGCAATGACGGGCCAGGGGGCAGCCCCTCCCCCTGCATTCCCCCCCCACTGCATACCGGGGCGCGGGGCGGGGCGAGGAAGGCCCTGCCCACATCTGGAACCTTCTCTTATTCGAGAAAACAAATGACTAGCGCCCCGGTGTCGGCGCACTGCCCACTGCCGGAAGCTCGGAGGCCTGGGTGCAAAGCGCTGGGCCGCGATCTGTAGACAGTCGGGGAGGACAAAGCCGAGGGAGAGGGAGGGAGAGGTCGGGCAGTGAGTCCCAGGCCGCACAACTAGGAGCTGGCAGAGCGAGCCAGGATTTGGACGGCAGAGTGTCTGTGAAATAATGCCTTAAGAAGCAGCGTGGTTAGGGCGGTCTCGGGAGGTAGACCGCCTGAGTTCACATACAGGTTCTGCCACTCACTCGATGAACTTGTGCAAGTTGAGAGTCTTTTGCCTCAGTTTCCCCATCGGGAAAATGGGGATGATGATGGTGGTGATGATAATGCTTTCATCGCTGGGTTGGTTTGAAGATTCAGCCTCTTAATGCAAGTAAACATTTTAGTCCAGGGTACATGATAATGAATATATTGTTATTATTAGCCCCCTGAAGTTGAAGGAGGGGGCAGATAGGACAGCATAAATGTGTCCCTGTTGCAGAGGCAATGGTGTGTGTAGGTTTGGCCGTTTGTCCCCTGACCCCCAGTGTTGTAGACTCATCACAAACCCTGAGGGCCAGTGCTGAGAAGGGGTCAGGAGGAAGGTTATGGTCAAGTCTCCCCATTATATCTAGTTTTCTGGAGGAGCCCTAGACAGGAGAACTTGAAATGCAGCAACCTTGAATCTAGTCAGGGCTTTGCTGTTTGTGTGATTTGGGCCAATGCTCCTTTCCCTGTTTGCAGTTTATTATCTCAGAGCCTGTTCTGTTGAATATTCCCACAGACAGGGAGAGGGGGCAGTTCCTTCAAACTTGCTTGGAGCCTGAAGCCCATCCCTCCTCCTGTCTGACTGCCTGTGAGATCCACGCCCCCACTACCCACTCTGGGAAAAGATGCTGCTCCCAGCTTCCTGCCATAATCTAACAATCTCTCTCTCTCTCTCTCTCTCTCCTGCCTTCCTTCTCCTGACATATGTCCTGTGTCCCTCCTTTTTCAATGAGGAAACAGGTTTGGAGATGAGGTAACTGGCCCATGGTCTCCCATAAGACACTAGCGGAGTAAGGCTCTCGTCTCTAGTGCTCACGGCTCTTCCCCTGGTCGGGCTCCCACCTTGGGTTCCTCTTGTTTTCTCTTCTCCCGAGACCCACTCTGCTTGCTGCCCCCCACCAAGGGTCTCAGCTTCAGGAAGCCCCAGGCCTTGGCTCCCTGGCACTCCCAGCCCCACCCAACCCCAGCTCTTAAAGTCAGGGTGAGGTCAGGAGCCAGGGAGGGCCCTCATCCACTCCCTGCCTGCCCACCTCGGCCCAGACTGGAGCCTAGGTGCCCCACCCTCGCGGGAGCTGTCATGTATAATCACAGATGCTGTCAAGTTCAGCCTAGCCACGCTCTGGGTGGGGGCTGCCTGCCTGGCCACCAGTACCTTGTAGACAGAGGCTCCTTTCACAGCTTCCTTCCATTTGCCTGAAACCAGGGTGGGGAGCTTCCATCCCTGTTGCCCCAGCCAGGGCAAGTTGTGCAACCCACAGCGCCTCCCCCAGCACTCGGCCCATGGCGGCAGGAGTGGCAGAAGACAGAACTTTCACATCTTACTTTTTTTTCCACATCGCGGGACTTGTAGGATCATAACTCCCCAACTAGGGGATTGAACCTGGGCCCTTGGCAGTGAAAGCGTGGAGTCCTAACCATTGGACCACCAGGGAAGTCCCCACGTCCATCTTCGGTTGGTCACTTCGTGAGGGACTCTGATCAGAGCTGCCAATCACAAGGGAGGGGACCTGGGTGGCTCTAGGTGGTGGTAAGAGGGGGTGAGCGAGGGAGAAACTGGGTTTTGGGGTCAGACTGGGTGGGACATGAATCTGCTGCTGTTCACTGGCCTGCTGACCTTGCTGAGCCGGCACGTCCCCATCTGCAAGCCGCAGATAACAACACACCCATCTTTCAGGGCTGTGCTGAATCTATAACGTGATAACTCCAGTGAAGAGCCTGGTGCTCAGAAGTGTTCATTGTTATAATAACAAAAGAGGAAAGAGGGCTTTTAATCTTGGATATTGAGACTTAGATTAATGAGAAATACCTGGGTGGATGCACTTTACAGCACATTCAAGAATCTTATCAGGGTCTTATTTTGGAGATGAGAAAACTGAGTCACAACTAGCCTAAGTTCACAAGGCTGGTGATGGGTGGAAGGATTGGAACCTGGGGCCTCCTGCCTCTCCGGCCTGGGAAGTCCATCCAGGGAGGGCTGTGGACTGTGGCGAGATGAGGGGTGCAGCCCAGGGTTACCTGTGGGACGGAGGGTGGGGCCGGCCTCTCTGGGTTCACTTCCAGCCCTGACCAAGCAGAGCACCCTTCTTCCAGGGGACTGAGCTGCCTGGGGTAGCTTTTTGGGGAATAAAGGGATAACTCCACCCCCAGGGATTTCCCAGATGCCAAGGGGTTGGGGGGCAGGTGGGCACTGCAGGGACTCCTTAATCAAAGGGCCCCTCCCTTCATTCCTAGCCTCTAAGTCTGGGGTAACCTGCAGCAGCCCAGAGACCAGCCTCCTGGCCCTGTGCCAGAGGCCTCGGCCACATTAGCCACTCCCTTGGCAGGCCTTTGCCAACTGCGGCTGTTCCAGCCCCTCCTTCCCTTGGCCCAGCCTCAGAGAAAGCTCGAGAGTGTTCAGGCAGCTACCGGAGCTCCCAGGAGAGGCCTGACAGCTGATGAATTGCCAGTCGCTGGGCCTGCTGGGAACTAAAAATGTGGGCAGCCGTAATTAGAATGGGGGTGGGAGGCACTGGGTCTCTCTGGAAGCATCTAGATACTTCTCCTGCAGGAGTTCATTTCCACAAACCCAGCTCCTAACTGAGCCTTTGGCTTCTGGCTGGCCTGGGGGGTCACCTCATCTCCACCATCTCTGAAGTGGGGGAGGGCGCCAAGGAGAGGCCACGGGGGAGGGCTGGGGTTCTAGCCTCTTCTTCCCTCCTTGCCATCCAGCAGGGGACGTCCATGTCTCTGATTGTGACCTTGGCCAGGGGCCGGTCTCTATGACTCATTTGCTTCATCTGTACAGTGAGACCATCGGACTGGATGTTCTCGAAGACTCCTTCCAGCGCTGGTGAATCAACAGATTCTCCTCCACTCTCTCCCTCCCTCCCCTGCCCCGTCCTGCAGCCCCTCCCCCCAGGGATGTGTGTATGGTGAGAGGAGACAGAGGGGGCCAGAGGATGCTGAGATTTGGAATCCCTGGCCGGGTGGTGGCCATTGGAGGTGGGAGCCCCGGTGGCTGGAGCACCCTCGTGGGCTGGGTGTCCTGAAAATCCTTTCCCAGGTGGAGGGGAGCTTGGCAAGGGAAGGGCAGGTGCCTGGTGATGAAGCTGGTTTGCTGAATATGCCCTCGGCTAAAGAGAGGCTGGGGAGGAGGCCAGGGGGCTTCCAAGAGCGTTTCAGAGAGGCAGGGGAGGGGGTAGTCAGCTGGAACCCCAAAATAGGGCATGTCCACTTGTGATCTGCTATCCTGGGTCTGGGGCTGTAGGAGACGGATTAAGTAAAAGGGGCGGATTTGCCAGGACACAGGAAAGCGTCGTCCAGCCTCCTGGCTGCTGTGTGTTTGGGAGGGAGTGGACGGAGGGGTCCCTGAGGCCCCGCATGCAGAGGAGAGGACTACCACGCCCCAAACGCCACATCTTCCGAAGGTTCCCCCACCCCTGCCCCCATCTCCCCTCCTTGCTACCCGATATGCAATTCAAGTTTCCTGTTTTCCTGCCTGCCTTCCAGTGTTTTTCCCTTTTCCCAAGGTCAGAGCAGAAGAGTGCAGGCTTAACCCTCTGGGGGAGGATGGCGGGGGAGCACGAGGGGGTGGAGTATCTCCCTGTCCTTTTCAGGGGAACAGGTGCCAAGTATCCAGCGAAGTGCTGAGGACAAGAGCTTCGGGCTTTCAGGCTGACATGGACCCTCCCCCAGGGATCTCTCCTCTCAGTCCTGGCCAGTTTTGTATCCCTTCTGGCCAGGGACCAACCAGCAGTTTTTTCCCTTCTCTCTGTCGCCCTCTAGGGTCTTCCTGCCGCCACCTCACTGTTTGTCTCCACCGTCCTCATTTCTCAGTTCCCTCATTCACCCCTTTACTCATTCAACAAACATCGCAAGGGTGCCTGTTTGGGGGATGCAGAGATAAGAAGGCACGGCTTGGGCTCCAGAAGCTCACAGATTTAGGGTGAGCGAGACATGCCAACAAATAACTGAATCAACAGTTTGATGCCCTGGGACTTCCTTGGTGGCTCAGTGCTAAAGAATCTGCCTCCTGATGCGGGGGACTCGGGTTCGATTCCTGGCCGGGGAATTAAGATCCCACGTGGCTCAGGGCACCTAAGCCTGCAAGTTGAAACTACTCAGCACAGACAGTCTCTGGGCTCCGCAACACGAGAAGCCCCTAAGATGCAGTGAGAAGCCTTAGCACTGGGGCTGGTGAACCACAGGTGGGGAGAGAGCAGAAATGAGCCGGTCACGTTGCACAG
>NW_011494912.1:5350195-5352642 GCF_000754665.1 Bison bison bison | reverse complement strand
CCAAGGTCAATGGGCAACACCCCCAGCACTGAGTGGGACATCCCTTGAGTGATGAGGAGGCTGCACTGAGTTTCAGCAACCCCTGTCGTATCCACAGGTGTTTCTGGATCAGATCACCCTCCATCCAAAGGGCCTGGTCGCTCATGCCATTTTACAGATGAGGAAAATGTGCAGGTCAGAGATGGGGGCTCTAGCCAAGATGCGAGCTGGGAGCTGGGGGCTGGAGTACAGGGACCACCAGCAGAGGACGGACCTCACAAGGCCAAGAGGGCACGTGGTCTCCCAGCTAGTGGCTGGTGCAGCTGGGTGAGGGTGCGACCCCGTCTGCCCAGACCCCGCGTTCCCCCTGGGCTGTCACCTCCCCTCTGTGGTCAGCAGAATAGAGGCCCCCAAAGAAGTCCTATTGGAGAAGGAAATGGAAACCCACTCCAGTATTCTTGCCTGGAAAAGTCCATGGACAGAGGTGCCTTGTGGGCTACAGTCCATGGGGTCGCAAAGAGTTGGACATAACTGAGTGACTAAACAACAACAGTACCACAGCAAAGACCCAGTGCTGCCAAAAAAAAAAACAAAACTGCTTGATGCCCTAAAGGCAGGAACAGACCCAAGGCTGGAGGAAACCAGGGGGAGTGAGTGGCCACTGCAGCTGGCAGTCAGGAAGTCTCCTTGGAGGAGGAGGCAGCTGAGCTGGACCTAAACCGGGAGCTCCCAGGGAACCTGAGGACAGGGCATGTGGGGGGCCGAGGGACCCTCCAGGGATTCCAGGAAAGGGATGCGAGCTGAGGTTGGAGGGTGGCGGGAGGAGAGGATGGCAGTTTCAGGCGGGGCCATTTGGAAGGCCTTCTAAGCCCTATGCCCGGTGGACATGGTCCTCGGATCCTCGGGGCAGGGAGTTCTGCTTCATTAATCCCAGTACTGGGTCCTCAGAGCACATAGTAGGTGTTCAATAAGCATGTTGGGAGGAGTGAGGGAAGGGTCAGGTTGGCATTTTAGATATGGTGGGAGGGGCAGGCAGGGATGGAAGGGGCAGGCCAGCTAGTGAGGAGGTGGGCATGGGAGGAGGGGTCGTGGGAAGAGGCCAGGAGCCGGGGGCAGGGTAGAAAAGGGAGTGGTATTATCTGGTCACAGCCTGGCTGTGGGGTGTGGATGAGGAAGGTTGGGCAGGGAGGGAAGGGAAGGGGGAAGGCGGAGGGGCAGGGACAGCTGGGTGGGAGACAGGCTGGACTTGCATGCCCACCTTCGGTCTGTTTCGTGCCCCGCCCGCCCCCTCCAAAAAGTGGCATCTCTAGAGTAGGACCAAGTCTGCTCTCCCTGTAGCCCCAACCCCTGCCCAAAGCCCAGTTCTTGCTGGACCGGTGTAAAGGGTTAAGGAGATCACCAGTGCTTCTTTGAACAGCTTCCTCAGATCAGAAACAGAGCCAGTGGCCAAAGGCCTCCTCAGGTGCCCCTTCCAGCCTGAGGGAAAAGAAACTAGAGAGGGGTCATGTGTGGACACAGCCATAGGCTTCAGAGCATGGCACCCCCTCCCCAGTTCTGCAGCCAGTCCAGACCCAGGACATCTCCTGTGTGGGGCCCTAAAGGACTGAAGAGTGTCTGCGATACCAAGCTGCCTGCAGATGCGGGCGTGACGGCCTCCTTTCAGATTCCCAAAGAGCAGCTGATTCAAAGCAAGGTTAGAATCTGTCACTCTAAGAGGAGAAGGAAGATGAGCAGAATGTGTGTGTTTAGATCTACATAAAAGAATCTGCCTGCAATGAGGGAGACCTGGGTTCGATCCCCGGGTTGGGAAGATCCCCTGGAGAAGAGAATGGCAACCCACTCCAGTATTCTCGCCTGGAGAATTCCATGGACAGAGGAGCCTGATGGGCTACAGTCCATAGGGTGGCAGAGTCAGACATGACTGAGTGACTCACACACATAAGTAAAAGAAATAAATACAATGTGAGTAGCTTAAAAACAACAGCAAAAAGCCACACCAAGCTCTCCCTTTTCAAGCTCTCCCCCAGCCGGGGCTGGACACACAGTTTTCTGTAAGTGGCCACCCATGGGTGACTTGCTGTATGGCAGGCAGGCCCTGTGCCGAGCACTTTCAGGACAATATCCCCCCTTTCGGCTTCCTCCCAGCCCCGCGTGGAGCCCGGATTCACAGCCAGTATTGTTCTGAGCTGTGTTCTAGCTGTTCTGAACACCCTACCTGTAAGGAAGGTCCTGCACGTAGACCCTGCTTCCCCATTCACTGCTGAAGTGAGGCCAGGTGTTGGGGGGTCGGGGAAACAGGGGTGTTCAAAGCCCACAGGGCGGGTCTTCCCTGATGGTAAAGTGGATGACACTCCGTGCTCCCAATGCTGGGGGCCCGAGTTCCATCCCTGGTCAGGGAACTTAGACCCCACATGCCACAACTAAAATCCGGAGCAGCCAAATAAATAAAAATAAATATTAAAAAAAAA
>NW_011494912.1:5346437-5350095 GCF_000754665.1 Bison bison bison | reverse complement strand
AAAAAAGCCACAGGGCCTCCAGTCTGGGAGGAAGAAGGCCTTTTGGGGGCCCCGTTTTTCTCCCCACCGATCTGCAGACTCATGCATGGAAGCATGAGGTGGAGGTGCTGCACCCCGGTTCCTCGGTGCCCGCTCTTCTCCTGGGTCCCTCTCATTTCTCAGAGGGAAGGACCCCAGGACCCCCCTTTCCCTCCCTGCATGCCCCAGGTACTCAAATCCACAGAGGCCTGGTCTCACCACCTGCCATCCGGGCTCCAAGTGTTTATTATTTAGAGTCCGATTTCAATCCGCACCGCGGAGAAGGAAGGGGAAATTGGGGATGGGGGTGGGGGGAGGAAACCCGGATCAGACCCCAGACCCCTCCCCCCACTGGAGCCCAGGGCATCTGCCCTGTTGGGCCAAGGAAGACTTTGTGAGATCCCTGAGGGCCCCAGGAGGAGGGGGCTGGGAGCAGCAGGAGAGGGCTGGGGGCTCACTGCTTCCCCGTCCGTCTGTCCGTCCGTCCGTGCCCCAGGCCACCGCCCTCAGTCTAGAGTCTACCCTTTCTTCGAAGGGCTGTAGCACCCCACTCTGGGAAAGGAGGAACGAGTGCTCCCCCTGGCTCCCTGCTCGCGTGGGCATGTCCTGGAGTGCACATTATCCTATGCCCGTGCCATCTGGCCCAGGTCCCAGCCACTGGGCACGCCGGGACTCCGGAGCCTGCTCAGTCCTCCCACTGCGCTGCTTTCCCCCGTGCAGGCTCCTCCTCCATCCCCCCCTTCTCTCTTCCACCTCCTGACCTGACCCCTTTCATCTCAGAGTCAGGGGCGGCTGGGGTCTGTAGGCCCCATCTCGGGTCACGCAGACAGCCTGACCTGTCTGGGCCTGGGGAAGCCCTGGCCCAGAAGAGCACAGGGCAACGGCTGGAGGGGAGAGCCTGGCCTGAAGAGGTGGGACCAAGGGTGAGCTAAGGCTCAGGGGCCCCACGGAGTCTGTGCACTCTTGAGCCAGGGAAGGGGTTTGTGGAGGCCGTGGGGCCAGCCTCTAGCCTGCAGCCAGGGTCCTTCTGCAGCCAGCTCAGAAGGAGGGGGTTCCCCAGCCTGGAGGGTGGTGCACCAAGGGTTAGGCCGTTCCTCCTTCTGTCTAACTTAGCTCCTGCCTGCTGTCCCACTCCGTGTCCACCCAGAGGTGGAGAGGAACTGAGGGCCCTAGGGAGTGGCAGGGGAGGCTCCCAGGTCTGGCACTTTTAAGAGGGTGTCCCTGGCTCCACTGGACTGAGGTCCTCAGCCTGGTGAGCTGGCATCAAGCAGGAAAGGGTGATGATCCCTGTGTTCGAAACGGCTCTTTGTTCCCTGGACTGCGTGGGTGAGCAGGAGGTGGGGTGGGGACCCTCCAGAAGCAGCAGAATCCAGCTCCTCTTTGTCTTCAGGGCACCCACCACCCTCAAGGTCTTCCCCAGTCCCGGGACCTCTTTGTAGCAGTGGGATGCAGGCCCCACTGCCTCCCATGGCTCCTGGGGCCCTCGCCTTGCCCTGTGCCAGGGGGCATGAAGCTGGGTTCCCTGGGCTCAGAAGCCCCCACTCTCTGAGCTGCTCCGGCTGTGGTAGCTGGGAGTGGGGGTCTGGGAGGGACTTCGTGTGCGGCTGCGGGTCCGACTGCGGCTGCTGTAGCTTCCGTGGCTGTGGCCGGGGCTGGGGCTGGGGCTGGGGCTCCGGCTTGAGTAGTCGCTGCTCAGGCAGCTGGAGGAGGACGAGGGGCTGGGTCGGTAGTAGGGGATGGGACGCTTCCGGGCACTGCCGGGAGGGAAAAGCCGATTACAGGCCATTCGGGGCCCTGAGCTCTGCCAGTCCCGGGCCCTTACTCTGGCCCTGAGCCCATCCCCAGCAGTGGCCAGGGCTTGCCTGCTTCAGTTTCCTCTGATCTCGGCCTTGGAATTCTCCCCGCCTCCCCCTCCACCACTGCCCCCACAGGATTAGACAGGCAGTGGTCCCTAGCCAATTTCATGTTGATCACTTTGTTTTTCCTGCAGGGAAAGGGGACCAAGTCTCTGCTTGATTGAAGCAGGTGCTCAATAAATATTTGTTGAATAAACGAAACTTTTAAATATAGTCAACTCACATCAGCCAAGCTAAGCAGCGGCTTCTGTGCCTGGGAGGGTTTGTGAATATGGCTCAGTCCTGCTTCCTTGTTCCTCCAAAGAATTGAGGATTTTGGTTTTCAGGTCACTCAGAGGGAACAGGAGGAGGCCCCTGGCCACTGCTGCCCAGGCCCAAGGCCCTGGCCCAAGCCCCCCAGCCCCCCACACCTTACTCCACTACCTCCCCCTGGCCCGGAGTTAGTCTGAAGCCAGGAGACTGTGACCCAGAGGAAAGAAAATAGGGTTAAGGAGGCGACAGCGTCCCACTGCGTGGGGTTAATTCTGAGAAAGAAAACAGGTATAAGTTAGTTGCAGGGGAGGAGGAGGCAGCCTGGGAGCGGGCAGAAGTGGGTGCCAGGTGGAAGGCATGGAGGTCTAGCTGTCTTTGGGCACCCTGCTTATGTGGGTTATCTACTGGGGGGTATATCCCAAGCCTGGCAGGCTGGCCTCTAGCTCTGATAGGAGAACTGAAGCCCAGAGAGGCAGGCTTATCTCCTAAGGCTGCCCAGCAAGGCTAGAGCAGAGGCAGCTCAGCATTTTGCCTGTGGCCCTTTATCCCATGTCAGGGACCTGGGGCTGCAGAGTGATTTTCACAAATGCAGACCATCCTCTCACCTGGAGACCCAGGCCCAGAGCCCCAGTCCTGACAGACTGTGTGGGCACAGTGGGAGGGACTGGCTCCTCTCCCAACTGCCCCAGAGACCAGACTGCTGTTGCCCCCTCCTCCAAATTCCCCCCCGGGGGTGAGGCGGGCTGAGAAGTGAGCAGAAAGGGTTAGTGAGAAAAGGAGAGGCAAACAGACAGCTGAACAGAGCCAGTCAGCTCACATGGGTATCTCCCCTGCGGCCTGTGGAGAGGGGGTCCACCCGGCCCCCAGGCTGGCCACAGGCCACTCAGCAGGCTGGACCTTAAGATGAAGGAGAAAAGGAGAGAGACATCATTGCCAGGAGGTAAATGAGGGGCGGGAAGGAGGAGGGAGGGGCTCCAACAGGGATGGCTGGAATCTTCCAGAGCCGAACTCCTTGCCTGCTGCTGTCCCCAGACCGAGTACCGGCCCCTCCCCTCCAGGCCTCCCGGACGCTTCCCGGCCGGAGGCCTCCCTCCTCCCGAGCCTGCCCCAGTCTTCGGGTCCCACCCCCCATTTTCCCTTCCCCAACCCCCACCTCCTCTCCTCCGGCGCCCCCTCGTCCCTGCACCAGGTTCAGGTGGGGGACCCCCGCTGCCCGGCCCCTGACTACCTGGTGATGCGCCGCGGCTCCATGAAGCTGGGCGAGTCCCGGCGCCGCTTGCGGATGGGCGAGTAGCTGCGGGAGCGGCGCCGGGCGCGGGCGGCCTCGGCCTCGGCGTGCCTCGCGCGGCTCTCCCCGTCCTTGTCCCTGCGGGGCCCGGCCCGGGGTGAGCAACGCGGCCCGGCAGCCCCCGGCGGTGCCGCCGCCGCCGCCGCCACCCCTGGACCTGGACTTACCGACCCAGGGTTTTCTTGGGCGACGGCGAGCGGCTGGGGCTGCGGGCCCTCTTCTCCGCCGAGCGCGAGCGGGATTT
>NW_011494912.1:5345902-5346096 GCF_000754665.1 Bison bison bison | reverse complement strand
AGGCCTTTCCGTGCCGTCGAGGGAGAGTGATCTTGGGGTTGGAGGGGCAAGTAAGGAAGGAGGGTTTGCTAGCGTGGGAAGAGGGCCTGGATCTTAGCGGGGAGATGGGGGAAGAAGTCTGCTTGGGGGAGGAGGAGGGAGGGGCACTCAGTGCGTGGGGAGGGAGGACCACCAGGGAAGGGGGAGGGGTCCGT
>NW_011494912.1:5339746-5344553 GCF_000754665.1 Bison bison bison | reverse complement strand
CATTAGATACCAAAAATCAAAAACAATGTCTGAACTCCTGGGGAACTGACATTTTTCTGTTAACATTTTTTTTTTCTTTGTTTTCCGACCCTGCAGAGATCTGTGGAGCTGTCAGTAGCACCCGACTGTCTTTCTGTTTCTCTCTTTTTTTTCCTTTCTTTTTCTTTTTTTATTTAAGTTCTGATTTTTTAAGTCCCTCTTGGTTAACGTCCACTTACCAATAAAGTGGCACTTCCTCCTTTAGTAGGTAAGATGTGTAAGAGAAGGGAAAAGTGTGGTAGCGTAAGTTCATCATTAGATTCACAAAAATGCAAGAGAGATAGAGAGAGAGAGAGAAACGCAACCACCCCATTCTAGGCCGGGAGGAGGCCATGCCGCCTCTGGAGGAAGGATCGGCAGCGCCCGGCTCCTTGGGCCTGTGCCCAGGGGTCACCTCTGGAGCGACCGCTGGATAGAGATGTGGAATGTTTTTCCGAAAGTGGACTCAGGACACAAGGATCAGGCTACAGAAAACCGGAAAGCGCCCTGGCTGGGAACCAGAGCTCTGAGAGCCTGCCACTACCGACCTCACTGAGTGACCCTGGCCAAGTTGCTTGCCCGTTCTGGGCCTCAGTTTCCCATCCACGAAATGACAGGACCAGACTTTGCTTCTGGCTGTCCCTTCCAGAGCAAATGTTCCAGGATTCCCTGACTCCCCTTTCCATCCCCCTCCCTCCACAGAACTGACCCTTCCTCCTGTCCTTGGGCTTCTGGCCAGTAACAGTTGATTGTACTTTGTGAGTCTGTCTGTCCCTCATTCCTCCCCATCCCTCAGTCACCAGCACCAACTTGACTATGAGTACCTTCAGGGCCAATTTGGTGTAGGAGTCAGCTTTGTAACCTCAGTTTTGTTGTTTTTTTTTTGCTGTACCACACTGAGCAGCATGTGGGATCTTAATTTCACAACCAGGGATCGAACCCACACCCCCTGCATTGGAAGTGCAGGATCTTAACTACTTAACCAGGGAAGTCCCCTGTAACCTCAGTTTTTATCACAGAACTTGGCATCTAGTACGGCCTCGATACAAGTTACTGAGGTAGGAAGTCAGGCCCTTACATGGGCCAGGGCCCAGCCAGGGAGTCCTGGGAAAGGGGCAGGCTCTGGGCCAAGCTCCTTTGGCAGCCTCTTTGGAGGGAAAAGCAAAACCACCTGCCACGTCTCAGGGCACCTTGCTGCCAGGGACCGGAAGGAGTGTGGCTTCCTTGGTATGGCCCTGGGTACTTCCAGATGGAGGTGGTGTGGGGGATTGGGGCTGTCAAGACCTCTCTGTGCAAGCATGAACCCATCAACCAAGAAGTCAGCCCCACTCGGGGCAGGGCGTAGCTAGCTCGTGATTGGTGGGTGCAGCAGTCAGTGAACACCAGCCATAGTGGGGACAGCAGCTGTTCAAAGCCAAATGGGCCATGAAGCCTGGGAGAGCTTCTGTTTAGAGCAGAGGCAGGCATAGGCAGGCAGAGTGGATATCACTGGGGACTGGGGTGCCCCTTGAGTACCCTGACCTTCCTGATCACCAGCTCACCTCTACTGGGAGACATGGAGACTGGAGTGTTCAGCCATGGCCCCTCTGAAATGGCAGTCCATTCTCAGTAGACATCACCAAGAGACCTTCATCTCTTCTAACATAGACCCCCTCCACCCCAGTGCCCAAGCTCCCAGAACTAGGTTCTGTTATCCAGCATCCTTTTCCTTCCAGAGGAGGCAAATGAGAAAGACGTCTCCAGGATCCTAACCACTAAGGTCCAGGCCCCTGGACCACACCCCAGCATGGATCTGGATGCCTTCCGCTTAGCATGTCTTGAAGTCCAAGCTCTTCTCCACTTCCCTCTCACCTCCTTCAAGGCAAATGGCTGCCAGAGCCCAAGATGATACTAACCGGCAAGGTGGAACACCTTGGGATTAGCTCTGATTTGAGTTCGCTACGAAACCTTAAGGAAGTGGTCAACTCTGAGAACCTCAGTTTCTCTGTTGGTATCGTGGGGGATAAGTGGATCTTTGCTTGGTAGGCCTGTACAGGGGTTGAGAGGTTCTCTTCAGAGGTCAAATGACTCATGGTCCCTTTACAGATGAATAGGGTCAGAGCAGGGCAGGAAAGCCTGGGGTCCCATGAGGTATCACCCAAGTCCCCAGATGGAAGAGGATAGGAGGAAGGCTGTGCTGGACAGGGTAGCAGATAGCACCTCCCTGGGGAGACTTCTAGAGCCCGTCTCACCCTGATCCATCCATGCCTCCAGAAGCCGGGGAGAAAGAATCACCCTGATCCTGCCAGAGGGTAAGCCTCATCTCCAGTTGGGCTCTTATTCTTCCCAGAAGTCTAGGGACATCCAAGTCCAGACACCATGGAACTTCATAGCTGGGCAGAACTGGTGGCCAAGGACCTCCAAACATCTCCAGGAGCCTGCTCTTAGGGACTCTTGTCCCTTCCTGCCTCTTTCCCCTTCACTTTCTTTCCCACAGCATGGCTGCTGCTGCTGCTGCTGCTGAGTCGCTTCAGTCGTGTCCAACTCTGTGTGACCCCATAGACGGCAGCCCACCAGGCTCGCCGTCCCTGGGATTCTCCAGGCAACAGCATGGCTAATTCCTATCAGTCCTCTACCCTAGCTCAAGGCCGCTCCCTCCAGGAAGCCTCTCTTGATCCTCACCCTGAGTTGGGTGCTCTCTTCTATGATCCCACAGATCCTTGTTCCTTCCCTTGGTGTGGACTGAGCCAGGCTGTGCCAGGGCTGGGGGTACCATGACCAGCAGGAACTAGCTCCTTATCCATGGTTCATCTCTTCCCTCGCATCGTTCTGAGTGACCTTTGTCAGTCCTCCGGCCTGGCAGGTGGGGGCTGTGAACCCAGGTCTGCCTGCCTCTTCCTGGCATGGACACCCAGATGGGGCCCGGCATGGAGGAGGGTCAGCAGGTGCTGGCCTAGTGTGTGCATGCAGGAATGAAGCCCCCCACCTGCCTCTGAGCCTTGCTCTCAGGAGCCTCTCTGCTCCTTGGTACCAATTGCTACCTGCCATCTTTTGCTTATGTAAGACATTTTGGGGGGGAAAGACAAGAATAGTAAGGGAGAGGGCGCTCATCTGATCCTGGTATCCTTTAGGACAAGAACAAGTGAGCATCTGAAACCATTACCCCCTCTAACTCAGCATCTGAAAATCCCATTTCAGGAACCCTGGTCACATCGGATACTCCTTGAAAGTGAGGCCTCCACTCTCCCATGAGGCTGGGACAGAGTCTCCTCCAGCAGACCAGCAGTGCTTTCTCCCTCCCTGAGCAGTTTCCTTCTCTGCCCTCCAGCACCACCCAGGAATGAGGGATGCTCTGGTGGGTGACCTCCCCAGGACCTACCTCTGGGGCCAACATGGGGGTGGGAAGGAGAGGATGAATAGGCAGCCTTTCTCCTGTCAAAAGCTCAGGATGGAGCCCTGCTGGGGCCTCCCAAGGGCTGTGATATCAAACTTCTGCAGTGGCTCCCAGGTGGGACAGGAGACAGTGTCAAGGGCAAGTATGGGGAGGTGAGGTCCCTGAGGACCGACTCCTGATCCTCCGCGTGCCTGGATGAGCACTGAGCTGGGAGTCCCAGGTCCGCGGATCGAGGCCTAGTTCTGCCTCAGCATCTTGGGGGGACCCTGGCCCTTGCTAACTGTCCCTTCTGGATCATCTGCACTGGGGCACCGCATTTAGCTCAAATTTGGAAGAATGGAAGGACGCTGGGGGACTGAGGGAGTCCCGGTCTGGTTGGGTTATGGTCCAGGCAGTGGGCAGGTGAGCTGAGAGTCATCCTCTCCATCTCTCAGATTGCCCCACAGAGACTGCCGAGCAGGCATCCTACTGTGTACTTCTGGCACCTGTTCCTGGCCAGCTGGTGTTGCCCCTGCAGTTCAACTACCATTTAATGCCCGGAAGATACAGCAGTGAGGCAGGTCAGCCCTGATGCCAGCTACCACCCCAGAGTCTGTGGCTCCCTGCTAGCTCCACCTGCCGCCAGGGCAGGACCAAAGGGGTCCAGCAGGCCCTGGAGGGTGGGACAGAACTGTTTTCTTAGACCTGACCTCAGCCAGAGCTTCTTCCAGGATCTGGAGGCCAACAGGCCCAGCACAGACCCCCTCCAACACTGCTCATTGCCCAGGGTGGCCCCGGGGATGGGCAGGGCTGAAGGGTCAGAGGCTTAACAGCTACTCCAGAAAACAGAAATCAAGTTGGCTCGACCGAAGCATACAATTCAGGAAGGGAACACAAACTCAGAATGCTAAACCACACAGAAATGCATTCGGACAACAAAATGAGAGAGAGAGAGGGCCACGAAGGAGGGGCTGGGGGCGGGATGGAGAAGAAGAAAGGGAAGGTGGGAAAGGAGGGTAGAATGAACCAGAAAAGCTGTGGGGGTGGGGGGTGTGGAAAGTCAAGAAAACTAAAGGACAAACCAGGAAACACAGCTTTGCAGCTCATTTGGAGAAAATGCAAGTTACAAATGAGTAGTCACTAAAAGAAAGAAAATGGAAGGGGCAGAAAAACCAACCAGAGATTGAGAGATTGAGAGAGAAAGAAAACCACATTCAAACCAAGCAGAGTGGCGGGGCTTATCTGGAGATGGGAGCGGCGCACAGCGGAGCCGGAATACCTACCTTCTCAGTGGTCAGGGACGGGAATGCAATAATAAAAGAGAAAAGAAGGTCTCCGCATTGGGAATGCAGAATCCGGGAAGACAGTGACGCTAAGCTGTGCTCCCCCTCTGAATCGGCACGGGGCAGCCTTGCGGCTTTCGGTCTAGTCCCAGGG
>NW_011494912.1:5337049-5339646 GCF_000754665.1 Bison bison bison | reverse complement strand
CCTGCCCAGCCATTTCTGTTTGCTTTTTTTTTTTTTTAACCCACGCGCTCCAAGAGTCAACCTTTCCTTAACTCTAAACAACAGAAAACCTCCCGAGGGCATGCAGGAAGCAGCTGATGGGAACAGAACCACAGCACGGGTGAAGGAGGGGCTGGCAGCATATGGGGAGAGAGGCCCAAGTCAGGGGGAGAGGTGGTGAGGAAGAGAAAGAGGGACACACATAGAGACAGACAGACCAAGAGACACAGAGAAACAAGGGCAGAAGGAAACACAGACAGAGGGGGGAAGACAGAGGGGAAGGTGGACCCAGACAGAAGAGAAAAGCTGTTTAAACAAGGCCGATCAGAGTGGACTGATGGGGTGAAAGGGATCATGCATTTAAAAGGGAAGGCAACCACGGACTCAATTTGGAGGACTGGCTCAGCCTCAACTCCCCTTTACCCCTGGCTTCAGTATCATTTTAGCAAAATTCATCCCTTCTGTCTTCATCCTGGAAGAAATGCCAAGATGTCCCTTCCTATCCTGACTGCCACCCTACAGCTGTGGTCACTGCTCTTTCCTGTGGGGGTAGGGTGGGAGGGGAGGCTGAGATGAGGCAGGTTGGGGAGATCCATGGGCACGTTTTCTTGGAGTCACTCTAGGCCACCCATTAGATGATGAGACTTGAGCCCGAGGCACAGGCCAGAGAGAGGCTGGGGGCCTTGCTCCCAAAGTCCTCTGCCATCCTCACCAAACAGCGAGGCTTCCTTTAACACTAGGGGCAGGTACAGCCAAGGCAGGTGGCCCTACTGCCTAAGGCTGCAAAACCTGCAGCCTGTGTGCTGGGGAGGGCAGAGCTAGCAAGCATGTTCTTGGGGGTGGAGGGAGGCAGGCGAGATGGGGTGGAAGGACTTGTCCCGTGAAGTCATCTTCCTCGTCTGTCCCACATAGCGTGCTTTGAGTCACTCCTTTCCCTTTCTGTGCCTATTTATTTCCCCACATGTATGGGAACTGTGGGGGCGCAGGGCTCTGTGGGTCTCTGAGGCACCAATCGTGTAGAACTGGGCTGTGTAATGTTGGGCCCACCCACAGCTGGTTTTGGTGCAGGCAGGCTCCCGTGCTGGGGGGCTGAGAGAGCTGGAAGCCGGCCTTGACACCTGGTGGGATCCCCAGGGAGGGAAGCAGGAGCTGAGACACCCAGCAGCCACCTCCCACGTCCTCCTCCCCTTGCTCAGGGCTCCTGGAGTGGGTTTTCTATTGACAACCCTCCCACATCTTGGCTGTGCCTGGGAGTCTTGAGGTTAGAAGGCTGCGGTCTCCTTTTGGATCAACCTCTAAAAAGCGGTGTGACCTTGAGCTGGTCACTTGACCTCTCTGAGTTGCAGGAACAATAAACAGCAGAACCCAGAAATCCACCTCTGCCCTGGAATGGGATGACTAAGAGATGTGTTGGGAGCTTAGCACTCAGTCTAGCCCAGGATGGACTTTTTCTTTTGCCTGAAAGTATCTGGCTTTGCAACCCTCACCTGAATTAAACTCTATCTGTGTCTTCAGCTCCCTGCTCCAGGGCCTCCTAAGGATCTGAGACCTGGAAGGAATGGCACTGAGAAAGTTCAGGGCTCTGGGAAGCAATGGATGATGACCTCTTGCCTTCCCTGTGTTTCTCAGCTTCTCACCAAGGTTCCTTATAGACTGAGACATGGATGCGCCATCTTTTGTTAATTTAAAAGCTGAAGCAGTCCCAGCTTATGCCCTGAGGTGGAGGGGAGGGCTGGCTGGTGCCCAAGGTTTGGCAGGAGCTGTTGGTACAGGAGTCTTTTTTTTTTTTTTTTAAGAGTTATCTTCCCTTTTAAATCCTGATTACAAAGGAAAAAAATATAGATATGTATATGACTAATGTTCACTTGAGATTCAAAAACCACCTCTGCATTAGAAGGAGCAATCCCCACAGAAACACACAGAAAAGCAAAATTCTAGAACAACATAGAAGATAGAGAAAAAAAAAACCCGAGAGATGCTTTGCATTTCTGTACGTCACAAAATGAAAAAAAGAAAGGAAATACGAAGAAAAACAAAATAACAGGAAAAATTACATAAACTTCCCCACCCTCTCCCCTTGCCGGCTAAACAAGAAATGGAATCACAGTATTACCACGTTTCAAATGGGAGGCTAAAAAAAAAACAAACAAAAACATAGACGGGGTTAAAAAACGGTGAGCTTTTTCTTTTCCCATTTGCTTCTCTCTCTTTCTTTTTTTTTTTAAAGGTAGCATCCAAGAATACCACCCCACCCTCTGGTACTTTTTCCCAAAGACATTTTTGGTTACTGGCCAAAGTCTGTGACCCCAGAGCCCACCTCACCTCCCTGGAATGAGAACTCATGTCATTTCACTCCTCTGAAAGGATCTGCAGGCAAGAGGGGATGAGGTTCGGGGGAGAGGCCTGGGATGTTCCGAAGTGCCAGACCTCCTAGGACGCAAGGGGTAGAGGGGATCTGGGGGGCATGCTTGGCGGGAAGAGTAACAAAGTGTTGTCTTCTAGAAAACTCCCAGGGCAGTGCCAACTCCTGTGTTTGATAGGGAGACAGGACTGGGGTGCTGCAGAGGCTTCCTCCCCAC
>NW_011494912.1:5336304-5336949 GCF_000754665.1 Bison bison bison | reverse complement strand
TCCTCCCCACGGCCGGAAGCTAGGCGGCCTTCCGTGATTGCCCTCTCCTGGGGTTTTACTTAATTGGCCATTAAGTCTGCGCAGGCCCTGGGTGCTTTCTGGCTGTTGTTCGGGCCTCCAGGGCCAGGGGTAGTGGGGTGGGGAGATGGAAGGCCCTGATGGAGAGAACCTGCATTTCTGGCCTGTCAGAAGATAGGAAGTTTCCAGGAGAAGGTGTCTGGGGCGCTGTTCTAATCCAGCTCTGTGCCCACGGGGTTGGGGATGGGGACGCTCTATGGGGTTTGTCTGAGTTGGATGTCTCCTCTGTGGCCTGTGGCACCAGTCCCTCTCCTGGCCGCCCTCAGCTACCTCTGTGAGCCCTGTCCCCTCACCTAGACAGACCCAGGGACACGGGAGTGATCCTCCCTACGTAGCCCAACGAGTCCCCTCGGAGCCCAGGAGCCTGGCACCCTGTCCAGGTGGGGCGGTTTCAAGACAGGGGATGTCCTTAAATAAAAACGATCTTGAGACTCAGAGCCTTTTGTCAGCTGCCCTTGGCTTTGCTCGCTGAGGCCATAGGAGTAAGGGTGTTTGAGAAAAGAAAAGGAGTGAAAGGAAACAGCCAAAAATCAAAATGAAACTGACCGACGCGTACATGTTTGCTGC
>NW_011494912.1:5335235-5336204 GCF_000754665.1 Bison bison bison | reverse complement strand
GGGCGGGGGGGACCTGCTGGCCTACCCACCCCAAGTCCCCTGTGCCCATCCGGTGCCCCTGCCAGCACTGCAGTCCCCTTCTCCCTGTGAGGGGCTCCACCCTGGACTCTAAGATGGACAGACAAAAGGGGATGTGGGCCTCTGGGGGGACCTGGGAGAGCCTCCCACCCTGGCCCAGCCCATCCACCCAGGAAAGGCTTCTTCACCAGTCACCACACCGCCCATGGGTCTCCCGGAGTCTGTGCGCGTCCTAGAGGTTGGGTGGGGACAGCACCTCTGAGGGAGCCGTGTGTGTGGGGAGGTGCCTTAGGAAGGATGGGCCGAGGGAAGTGAAGCTGCAGGTTTGAGACCCCTGTCTAAGCAATGCCCCCAAAGGACAGGTTTTCCCTGGAGCAGGGACTGCAGAAATGCAAGGGGACAGACGAGGGAGGGATCTGAGAGAGGGAGAGGGGCTGTGAGGGGGCTGAGGAAGGAAGGGCTCTCCAGAGGAGGAAAGGAATCGGTGGGGAGAGGGAGACTCAGGGCGCCAATGACGCCCGGGGGGTAGGGGGGGGGGCGGTCCTGATTCTTGAACCTTGTATCCCAACTGCGACCCCTACCACAGTCCACGCCCCCTCTTACCCCCATACGCCCGCGGGAAGCGGGGCGAAGGCCTGGGTTCCTTTTCAGCTCGTTACCCAACTGGCTGATGCCCCAGTGGTCAGCCTGCTCTGGCCTTCAGTGTACCAAGGTCAGGGGTGCAGACTCCCCTCACCCTGACACTAAGGCCAACTGGGCGAAACCACCCGGCCTTCCTGGCCGCTCTGGTGCGGGCAGGGCCCCGGGGAGCGGGGAGCGGCCGGCCCCCTCGCACTCACTGGCCCCTACCCCGCGGCGACGCGGCGCGACCCCGCTCCGCCCCCGACCCCGCTCGGCGCAGCCCGCGCGGCGCGGGAACCCTCCGCAAAGCCGAGCGTACGTACATCGAGC
>NW_011494912.1:5331710-5335088 GCF_000754665.1 Bison bison bison | reverse complement strand
TCTCCCCCTCCCCTGCCCCCTCCCTTCGCCAGGAAACCCTTCCAGGGAGAGAGCAAGTTGCCAGCCCTCACATTGCCTTGGTCCCCAATCACAGTCGGGGGCGCCTTTGGGCAAGGGCAGTACCACGGTCCCAGGTGGCGCTGGGGGTAAAGAACCTGCCCGCCGAAGCTGCAGATGTAAAAGGTGAGGGTTCGATCCCTGGGTGGGGAAGATCCCCTGGAGGAGGCCATGGCAACCCACTCCAGTCTCCTTGCCTGGAGAATCCCATGGACAGAGAAGCCTGGTGGGGATATAGCGAAGCTATAGTCCATGGGGTCACAAAAAGTTGGAGACGACGGAAGCGACCTCGCATGTGCTCAGCACAGCTGTCCTAGTAAATTTACCCACTGAGCTGTTCCTGTCTGTCCACCAGCGCCACTAACCAGCCTTGGGGACTGCAGGCACCCTCTCTCCAGCAGAAAGCGAGCTCGGCCACCCCTGAGAGCCCCCTGGTAGCCTGGCACCTACCTGCTGGGTGATCTGGAATTACTGTAATGGGAGGACAGGGAGGGGCTGTGGGAGCTGCCGCTGCTGTGACGATGGGACCTGCGGCCTGGGGACTCTGTGTGCGGCCTGGGAGAGAAATCGGCTGCCCTCACGTTCTGCCCCATCTCCCTGGGGGATCCCTGTGAAGGCCTGATGGAAGCCCCTGCTTCCATCCCTCATGTAGTTTACCCCTGCCCCATAGCCCATGGGGGGCACCCCCATACTCTCCCCTCCCATAACCTCCACCCCCAAAGCCTCCCTCTCCTCCCATGGCCCCCATACCTCCCCCCACATAGTCTCCTACAAAAATAACACAAGCCGTGCCCATCCTGGGTACAGAGCTAGTCCATGTGGGTCATTTGTCAGTATTAGGAAAAAGGCGTCCTTCTCTCTAGGCAATCCCAGCCTCCCAGGATCTCACTCGGCCCTCAGCTGGTATTATGACTGCGCTGGGGGCGGAGAGGGGGCACTCTCCGCTTCCTCTCTGGGTCTGAATTTTTCCATCTGGGCAGCAGGGACAAAAATGAGCTATCTTCAAGGGGCCTGATTCTGTGATTCCAGAAGGCCAGGGGTTTTTTTTGAGGGGGATGGGAGTGCGTGCTGAGGGTCTGGAGAGTGGGAGAGGGTACTCACCTTTTCCTCTCTTTGTTCTTTTCTTTTCGTTTGCTCTTGGGGCTTCGAGATCTACAGAAAGCAGAGACTACCATGACAGCACAGCCTGAGCCCGGAGCTGGCCTGGGGAGGGTGGGGCCTGGGGGCCCTGGGCTGTGTCCAGGTGTGGTCCTGAGGTGTGCTCCTCTCTTGGGCTGGTGTGGACCTGCCCACCCCACCCCACTGCTTTGGTCCCTGTTACTCTGCCAGGCCTTCTTCCCTCCTTCTCCTGTAAGTCCTGGCCTGGATCACCTTGCATCTGGGCCCCACTTCTGTTCCCCAGGAGTGCCATAGGAGATGTGACCACGGCCCCAGAAGGAGGGGTGACCTGCCCTTTCCGTCTGACATTGGTCTTGGGAGAGACCCCTCTGATGAGTCGCCATGGTGAGGGTGGCCCCTCCAGACCTCATCTGTGTCCCCTGGGCCTCGGGTTCCCTCGGACGGGGCTCTCTAGGGCAGAGTCCAGGCCTCCTGCCCCTCTGTCTTATGTGGTCCAGGCCTGGTGCTTAGGAAAGAAATGCTTTCCCCTGGGCTTAATGATCTTCCTGCTTTGGGATTACTCTTCTGGCTCCTCTTCCATCTCATCCTGCTGTCTGGGATGAGCCCCTCAGCCCAGCTCCTTCTGGCTTTGACTGAGATGGACCAAGATGGACCAAGAAGCTTCTGCTCAGGCTTCTAAGGTCTTACCCTTTGGTCTCTCAGCCCCACTCTCCTTGATGTCACCAGACTCCTGCTCAATCCCTCTAGCCCTGAACAGATGCCTCCTTCTGACCAGAAACAAGGTGATGCTAAGAAATGCCAGAATGTGTTTCACCTCAGAGCAGAGTGGGTCGGGGGCAGGCCCAGGATTCTAGAGGTTTGGGTTCTAGAACCCAGGCTGCCTGCTTTGGGCCTCAGGCTCCCCATGGGGAGCGGGTCTGGCTCCAGCTCATCTCTAGGTCCTTCCCAGGACTGACGGGAATGGGACAGAGGATCTATGCAAGCTGATGCTGACCACTGAGGGGCAGGAGGGGCCCCCATTGGCCCAGAAGGACTGGAGCAGGGCAGGGGAGGGGGGAGATGGGAAACCGGGGGAATGGGAGAGCCAGGATTAGGTGGTGGTATTGTTTAGTCGCTCAGTCATGTCCCACTATTTTGTGATCCCGTGGACTATAGCCCACCAGCTCCTTTGTCCGTGGAATGTTCTAGGCAAGAAGACTGGAGTGGGTTGCCATTTCCTTCTCCAGGGGATCTTCCCAACCCAGGGATCGAATCCACATCTCTGCATTTCCTGCAATACAGGCAGATTGTTTTACCGCTGAACCACCGGGGAAGCTCTGGGATTAAGGTGTGGCCATGGGCAAATGCTCACTGCTGGAAATGGAACTGAGAACTCTGCCCCGCCTCAGGGGTGCTGGGGGGTGGTGGGTCTGGCTCCAATGCCAACAGTGGGGATGTGACTGCCCCACAGCCTGCTGTCCTCCGCGCTGAGTTTTCTTCCACTTTCCACATGCCTGCCTCTACCTGGGTTCTGGCCTTACGCCTCCTTCTCTGCAATCCGTCCTGAAAAAGTCACTGTCCTGCTGTCGTGCTCAGAGCCCCTTGCTGGCTCCAAGCCCCACAGAGTGGAGGTTTCACATTCTGGCAATTAGGCCTGTTGGGGATTGGCACCGGCCCCCCAGAAACTTCACATGTAGGCACAGCCTGCTTGCCCTATCTCCTACTCACTGAGCCTTTCTACTTCAGGGAGATCCTTTTGCCTGCAGGCCCTTTCTCTGCGAATTTGGGGTCCTTATGTTTCTGTCTTCCCGACTGGCACCTCCACAGATATATCCCTTGGACACTGGATCGATATACTGTGTTGTCTGGACATTCTTGGGGCTCCCAAGGCAAGGCTGACTCATGGGGCAAATGAGAGTTGCGATGGCCTTCCTCCTCCCCCACCCTCCAGCGCTCTGTCTGGCTCTGGGGAGGAGTCCCTGGTGTGGGAAGATGAAGCGGACAGGACCCTGGCAACGCTCCTCCCATCGTGGCTTCCTCGGGCCCTGCAGGGCAGCCACTGGCCTCTGTCCATGTCCTCCTGTTTCACCTCCATGGGGCGCCACTCACCTGTGCCGCCTCTTCCTCCGGGACCCAGATTCAGACCTGTAGGGCCACAGAAGGGTTCTCTTGAGCCCACGCACAGCCTTGGTCATGGTGGGGGGCGGTCCCACGGAAGTGAGC
>NW_011494912.1:5330962-5331523 GCF_000754665.1 Bison bison bison | reverse complement strand
CTGGTGGGGGTGGCATGGTGGTGGAGATGGCTGGGAAAGCCCAGGAACCTGGGGCCTTGAAGTTGGAAAGGGGATTCCAGGGCTTCAAGCCAACTGCCATCCTACAGCGAATCAAGGCCCTGAGGGTCCACTAGGTCTCTGAGAGAGGTTGATGGAGCTGCCTGCGTTGTCCCCTCGTCACCTTTCCAGGCTCCTAGGCACTGTGAGCCAGGACTGTTTCAAACCCAAAGGTTAGAGGCTCCAGTGATGGTATTTCTGGCCTCTGCGGGGAAGCGCTGGCATGTGGGCTGGTGCCCAGGCCCTGAGGTGCAAGTCTCCAGCCTCTGGGGGATGGCTCTGGACCCTCTCCCACCCAAAGACATCCTCTCCCCGCCCAGCTGGACCCTCCCTGCCCCACCCTCATCACTGACCTGCACTCAGAGTCTAGTCTCCTCTTTTTGCTGAGGGTGGGGCAGAAAGAAGGGGAGACAGACAATTGGATGGGATTAGTGTGGGCTCCAGACATTTGCCATGGCCTTACTTAGGACAGGGGAGAAGGCGCGTGTAGAGATGGGGAGCCAT
>NW_011494912.1:5330378-5330697 GCF_000754665.1 Bison bison bison | reverse complement strand
GGGGCAGTCGCAGTCCACCGGGCCGTCGTCCTCGTCGAAGGGCGCGTACTCCAGGCCCAGCTCGGCGCCCTCGATCAGCCGCGGGGTCTCCGCCACGCTGCCGGCGACAAGGACGCTCAGCACCTGCTGCCCGGCGGCCGCGCCTTCTCGCTGACCCGGGCGGCGAGGTGGGGATGGCCCCGACCCCTCGAAGGTCATGGCGGGGGGGATCTGGGGAACCACACCGGGAGCCTCCCTCACAGGGCGCCAGCCTCAGCGCTGCTCTATTTTGTCCCCATCCTCAACCAACCAACCGTGCCCTATTTTGCAGAAGAGAAAG
>NW_011494912.1:5320710-5329888 GCF_000754665.1 Bison bison bison | reverse complement strand
CCCTTCCCCCTCCCCAGCCCCCCTTTTCCGCCGCCGAGCCCCGCTCTCTCTTTGAGACCCTTCCCCCTCTCTGAGCTCCCCCGTCTCTGATATCTGTCCTTCCTTAATCCCGCGGTCCCCTCGCCCCCTCCCCGCCTCCCCCCGGCCCGGTCCTCCCTCCAGCCCCGCTGCCTCTCTGAAATATTCATAGCCTCTCCTCCTTCTCTCCGCCGCCTCCGGAGGCCTGGCGGCTCTTCTCCCGCTGCCGGGCTGTCATCAATCACTGCCCAGTGGCAGCGGGCGCCGGCCTCGGCACCCTGCCCGCCTCCGGGGCTCCCCATCCATCTTGCCGCGCTCTCCCCTTCACTGCGCAGGGACCGCGGCATCTGGTCCCCGCTCCCGGGCTCAGGAGCCCCCAGCCATCTTCTGCCACCGACGTTTGCTCCCGGAGGGCACTTGGACAAGCGGGTGCTTTGTCCTTAAAGGCTGCTGGGCTTAAGGCAAGGGTGGGAGCTTTGAAGCTGCACATGTGCCCTAATTATGCACTGTCCCTGAGTCGCTGTGTGACCCAGTGCTTGTCACACTCGCTCCCTCTCTGAGCCTCTTTTTTCAACAGTGGAATCCTAATTATCTTATAGGATGGTTATGACAATTCCCTGAAGTCCTGATGTTGTCCAAATTTGTTTTTTTACTGGACACGCCCAGAAACGGACCCTCCAAAGGCCCAGGTCCAGGGTGGTGGCCCCACATCTTGCATTTTTCATTCCTGCGCCGGCTCAGACAGCGCCCCTCCCAGATGGAGCCTAGTTTTGCCAGGCTCATCCTTTTCCTGCCCAGAGCAAGGGAGGCCAGGGCTGGGATGGCAGAGCATTAAAGATGTGACATGAGCTTTGGATTCACACAGACAGGTCTGAATCCAGGCATGACCACGCTCACTGAGCCTCTGGGTCCTTATGTATACAACCGGGAAAAGAATAGCCCAGCTTTGAGGAGAGGATTAAGTATGAGTCTGGCTATGAAGCTCCTGACAGGAGGCCTGGCCCGCGACTGTGGTCTTCCGCGCAGTCACCATTGCTAGACAGTTGGACACTCACACACCAACACCTCCTCTTCCAGGGAGAAAAGTGGTTTTGACACATGAAACAGACTGGGCAAGATCACAGCTACAAGGTGAGATTTTCAGGCACAAACTCCAGCAGAGCACCCACTAAGTAGCTCTTTGAAGACTGATTTTTGTATTAAAAAAAAAAAAAGAAAGAAGAATGTAACCCAAATTGGTCAAGGTTAGCTAGCCTTGAGGCTTGTGTCAAGAATGTCATTTGGTGGACTTCCCTGGTGGTCCATTCTCCCTGCTCCCACTGCAAGGGGCACAGGTTTGATTCCCGGTCAGGGAATCAAGATCCCACATGCCTCACAGTGCGGCAAAAAAAAAAAGAATGTTATTTGGATCCCAAACATGGTCCTGGCCTTGGCAGCCTAGAAGTCACACAGGTGTTACAAGAGGTTTTTCTGGGTGGATGGACGGTCATGTCGTTGCTCTGCTCCCACAGAGCCAAACACCCACACATCCCTTCATTCAAACCTCTCCTCTCTTCTCCACGCTCCTCTTCCTGAAGCCAGGGGCCTCCTACTTCCTGTCCCTGAAATCTCCAACTCCACAGCCTGTCCCAGGGCCCATCATGCCCACACAGCCCTCAGCCACACAAATGCCTGACACATACACCTTCAGTTCAGTTCAGTTCAGTCGCTCAGTCGTGTCCGACTCTTTGTGACCCCACGAATCGCAGCACGCCAGGCCTCCCTGTCCATCACCAACTCCTGGAGTTCACCCAGACTCATGTCCATCGAGTCGGTGATGCCATCCAGCCATCTCATCCTCTGTCGTCCCCTTCTCCTCCTGCCCCCAATCCCTCCCAGCATCAGAGTCTTTTCCAATGAGTCAACTCTTCGCATGAGGTGGCCAAAGTACTGGAGTTTCAGCGTTAGCATCATTCCTTCCAAAGAAATCCCATTTGGCAAAACTTAAGGGCACCACAAACATTGTGTGGGTGAGCTGGTGGGAGGAGGGAACTTCCCTTGATCCCGACAGAAGGCAGGGAATCCTTTCTTGCCTTCTGACATCGAGCTGGGTTAGCCACTAAGTCCAGGCCCTCACTGGGCCCTCCTTATTGCGCTGGCTGCACCCCTAGACACGTCCTTCTTTTCTACCCCTGTGCTGGGGACAGGGCTCCCCACCCCTGCCCCACCCCATCCTCCCTCCCTGAGACCTTATCGTTTGACCTCTCTTACTTTCCAGACCTTTCTAAGAGGCTGACTTGGGATCTTTTATCTGCTGGAAGCATGGAAAGACAGGCATGGGGTCTTCCCTGGTGTTCCAGTGGTTAAGACTCTGTGCTCCTAATGCAGGAGGGCCCAGGTTCAAGCCCTGGTCACAGAACTAGATGCCACATGCTACAGCTAAGAATTTACACGCTGCAGCTAAAAAAAAAAAAAGATCCTGCATGCTGCAATGAAGATTCCATGTGCCGCAACTAAGACCCGATGTAGCCAAATAAATAAAAAAAAATTTAAAGAAATAGACAGGCATAGAGGAGATGCATGTTTGGAGAGACATACAAGGTCTCAGAACCTTCTGGTTAAGACTTGTCCTGGCAGTTCCAGGGATGTAAACAGACTTAGGCTGAGGCCTCTACTGCTGGTTTTGTGTAGCTGGTGCCACCACGTCCACTTTGCAGGCTCTCTCAGGGCTAGAACACTGGGTTCTCCTGTTCTGACCTTCCTGGCTCATAATATAATATATATCACAAATAACACCACTCATGAGAATGTTCTCTAATGTATAAATGGTTCTCCATGGTTCACATTCCACTCAGAACCAATTCCTGATTTAGAGAAATTGCATGATCCCATTTCACAGATGAGAAAATTGAGGCCCCAGAGAGGGAAAGAAATATCTATGGTTTGGGGACCTTTGATTAAGAATGCAAGTTCACCTAAGCAATTGACTTTGAGATTCATGTGCACACAGGCCGGCCCTGGACTCTACTGGCTGGGCTTCCTCACTGTGGACGTTAGCTTAGCCACCACCTGCCTGCTTTGTAGACACAGTTGTGAGTGTCTGCACTGAATTCTAGATCTTTTTAGTGTTTTCTGCTCTTAAGTTCACATTTGTTAGCAAGTTTACTCCTCACTACGTCTGTGGAATAGGCAGGGGAGGCGTTCTTCCCCAGTGACAGAACACACCGAGCCCCACAGAGCTGACCAAAGCAGGCCCAGCCAGAGTCCACTGCAGAGGGACCAAGGGCCAATCGGGGCTGAACCCAGCATCACCCGCGACTCCTGCTGGACCGGTGCTCCCGGGAAGGGCTCTGACCTGGGAAGAGATGCCTGTCACACGCTCTTCCTCCTGACAGCAGTTTCACTAATTAACTAGTTCTGTTTCCCTTTTGCCAGGAGCCTAATGGCCAATTGACAGATGACTGAGTTCACACAGAGGAGAAGGAGGCTTCCAGGCAAAGGGGCTGCCCTTTCTGCTCACTCAGCCTGCGTGCCAGGCCTACTGGGCTAGGGGGAGGGGGCAAGGGTGGCAGGAACAGAGATAAATCAGGCCTGGGGCCTCTCCTATAGCTCCTCATAGCATGGGGCAAATATATGAGACTCTTTGCAACGCCATGGACTGTAGCCCACCAGGATCCTCTGTCCATGGGATTCACCAGGCAAGAATACCGGAATGGGTTGCCATTCCCTTCTCCAGGGGATCTTCCCGAACCAGGGATCGAACCCAGGTCTCCTCCTTTGCAGGTGGATTCTTTATTGTCCGAGCCACCAACCAAACTGCTAACAAACTTGTCTTCTATGTCTTTGACATTTTAGTAGGATCCTGGGACCCTGCCAAGTCTATTCTCCCCTGTTTCCAGAGCAGGAGTCCTCCTTGGAGGTTTGTGTTTCCACCCAGAGAGCAGGGAGCGTGTCTTTTTCTTCTTCCCTCCCCGCCTCATAGCACAGGGTTGGGTGTACAGCACAGACCCTCAAGACATTTCTTTGGACGATGGAACCTTTCTGTGACCTCTTTCCCAACATGTCCTGGTTCTCAAATGCGTTATTCATTCATTCAAGGAAAGAGAAGATTAGGACTACTGGAAAAAGCTTGGTAGTCATCCACTAACAGGAGAGTGTTCCAGCTGGGGATGGATGGGATCCCCAGGAAGAAGAGGGAAGGAGACCTGAGGACCTAGCAGATCCTTGTGGGGAGCCAAGACCTTAGAAGTTGGCAGGAGGAAGGGAGGAGCAGAAAGCCATCAGAGGGGCAGGAAGACAGTCACAAAGGGCTGACTCTTGGAAGCCAGGGAGAGGGAAAGCAGGTTTCCAGAAGGGAAATGGAGTGGTGGCATGTGCCAGGAGAGGCCAGGCCTGCAGAGGTGCCCGGGCCAGGCCAAGCAAGACTCAGACAGCTGCAGCAGGTCACGCGAGTCATGGGGGCAGAAGCCAGATCTCCGTGGCTTAAGGAAGTGGAGACAACGTGTACCACATGCTCTATAGAAATCTGATGGAGAAAAGAGAGAAACGTGTGGGCTGGTGGCTGGAGGAGAAAGCAGGGTTGGGGAAGGACCAGAAGCCGACTAAGAGGAAGGAGCCCAGGGGAGGGTAGAGCAGCAGGTGTGGGCTGGAGGGGCGGTTATCACTGGAAGGGCCCTGAAAAGGTGGCAAAGGTAGGTTCTGGAAGAGGCCTCCTGCCCTCACACTGGATGGAAGGGGAGAGGGTGGCTGTTTTTCCAGAGGAGCCCTGGGGGCATTTGAGGGGGCACGGGTCAGACAGGCAGGACCTGATGGTTTTGGAGGTGGTACGGGCAGCGCGGACAGATCTGGCTGTCTGGAGGTTTGAGAAGGGAAGGAAGGGAGGAGCTCACCCTGGCCTGGGGGCGGGGATGAACCTGCGGGGTGTTTCTGAGGCAGCCACAGCCCCTGCCGAGGGGGTGCTGTGGGCTCTGGGAGGCTTGGGAGACGGTGGTAGTGGTGTGACCTCTTCCCACCTTGTGGGGAGAGAGCAGGCCGGCTGAGCCTGGCTCCCCTAGAGCACCCACAAACCCCCACAAGCCTGAGGCTGGCGTGACTCTGGTTTTTGGGTTTTTTCCCCCTTTTTGGCCATACCATGTGGCATCTGGGATCTTAGTTCCCTGACTGGGGATTGAACCCGTGCCCCCTGCAGTGGATGTGTGGAGTCCTAACCATTGGACCATCAGGGAAAATCACCATCACCAACTCTGCTTCACGCTCTTGCTCAAGCCAGAGAAGTGAGACTAAGTGGGGTTAGCAGGGGAACCCCTCCCACCCGAAATAGTCTACAATTTCTATAGGCTGGGCTTCCCTGTCTTCGAGGTCCATCTACTTCTGCAATGCTGTTTGCCCTCAAGACAACAGCAAGGAAAAGCATTCAGAAGGTGCTGCTGCTGTTTTACTTTCCTACCAACAAAGGTGCCCAGGGACTTAGGGTCTCAGCAAGATGCCCACCCTGCCGTCACATCGGGACACTTGCAGGGACAGGCCGGCCCCGCCCTCCTACGGCAGCTGCTCCACTTTATATGGTTTCGAGTGGTTGATGGTTCTCCGAGATGAAGTCTGCCTCCCTGTAACCTCCTTGTTTTATCTGAAGCCCACAGCACCCGGTGCTCCTCCTGTCCTGTGACAGCTGCAGAGATGTCACCCCTACAGAGCCTGTGCTCTCTTTACTGGATGGGCCTTTGGCCGAGCCAGTGATGGCTTTTGGTGTGCTGGTCATTTCTCTCCAGCATCCGTGTTTACTCTGTAGGCCACTATCTAGGTGATAATAGTTGGGGCGGAGGGACTATTCTATCAGCCAATAACAGCACTGAGGACAGAACACTTCTCTAGTCTCCTGGTTTGCAGCCCAAGATTCCCAGAGATGAGATCTGGGCTCTCTCTCCCACCGCTGGGCCAGACATAGAACCCCAGGCAGCAGGGAGAGGACTTCAGTGATGCCCAGGTGCCCAGCGGCTCTTGCCTAGTGCCCTGGGCCAGGCCAGAGCTTCCGGTGGACAAGACCCACGCCCTCTCCGCCTCCTCTTCTTTCTTCCCACCTCCAGCCCTGACCACCTGAGTGAGCCCTGGGAAAGGCTGCCCAGGGCTGGCCGCAGGCTGCACCCTCCCCTGCCCTGGGCCTCCCCACCCTGGCAGCACTCACATGTGGCCCCCAGGCCGGTCCTCCCTGGTGAGCATTCCCTCCTTCTCCATCAGCATCTGCCGGAAAGTCCTGACCTTCTGCCGGGTCTCCTCCTCTGAGTACCTGCGGGGCACAGGGAAGGTGAGAGCTGCAGTCTGGGTTCTGGTTTCCTCCCCACCTGCCCCCCCAGCCTCTCCTCCCAGCTCTCAGTCACGTGGGCACTCTCCAGCTTGATAGGACCTGTCCAAGGTCACACCACCAACAAGGTTCTCAGCACTGGGGAAGCTCAAAGCCAACCCATTTTGCACCATACCAGTCAACCAACCAACTAAACCAACAACCAGGCAAACCAACACATAAACTAAAGGGAGTGTTCCCAGAGGTGAGGAGACCTCCTGGGGAGGTCCTCAGCACATCCCCGCCTCTACAAGGTCAAGCTGCCAAGTAGCCAGTCCAGGATCCCAGGGGTAGATCCATGGCTTCCCAGCTTGGGATGGGGTTGTGGGTGGATGTAGTCTGGGCCTTGGATGGAGGCTCCTGACTTCTCTCCTCCGCTCTCCCTCCCTCCCTGAGCCCAGTCTCAGGCTGGGGACCAAAGCCCAGAATCATCTACTCCACAACTTTGTTCCTGCATCCTGGGGTCGCTGTCACCTCTCTCACACCACCAGTGTGACAGCTGTCCAGGCCTCCCAGCCCATGTCCATGCTGACCCCTGGGGCGTCTGTGCTCACCCAGCCCCTGGCCCTGTGCCCAGCACACACCAGCTGTCAGTGGCTTTTGCTGACTGAGTCTTGTCTCCTAAGTTCCCACCCTCTCCTCCTCCTGGGCCGCCCTGGACAGAAATGATGGTGGCCAAATAGGAACTGGAGTCCCACCTCCTCTCTCATGCGGCTATGAGCTCTCTGTGCACACAGCAAGCCCACCCCCCCAACTCTATCCATGAAAACGGTATATCCTTCCCTGTTAGGGACCCCATCTCTTTTCTCCCTTCTTCCCTCCTCTCCTTCAACAAGCATTTGGGATTGATTCAGCCTTTTTGGAGAGCAATTTCGCAATTCTTTTCAAAAACCTTAAAAAAAAAAAAAAAAGGAATACAGCTTTTGATTCATAAATTAACTTCCAGGTTTACTCTGTGGAAATAACCATGGCTGAACACAAAGATGTGACTCATGGGAAGTTTACAGCAGGACAAGTCCTCCTGCCTCCCCAGTCAGGTTAGGTGCTAACATTTGTGTTTCCATAGCAACCTCAGCCTCCTGGTTCCTCCTGGAGGAGTGGTTTCTGGGCTAGTCTTCATCTGTTGACTCTTTTGCATCCTGCACTGGCCTGGGAATTCCCCGAGGACAGGGACCTTGTCTGTCTGAATTGACCTTGTGTCCCCAGCATCTGGCACCTTGCCTGCTACATGGGGCCTCCAAAAATGCTTTTGAATTCTGGCGCGACAGTTTTTGAATCTTAGTGCTCCCACTTTCTAGATCTGTGACCTTGGACAAGTCCACATGCTTCTCTTGGTCTGAGTTTGTACATCTGTGCAATGGGATAGTAACCTGCCTTTCAATATTCTTGTAGGATTAAGGGAGACGATACGTAAAAGCACTTTGCACAGTGCCTAGCACACAGTAGGTGCTCAAGAAATGGTGGTGATTGAGGATTATTTGTCCCAGATCGATGGGGACAGAGGGTCTAACTGTCCCAGGCTCTGTGCCTTTTTCTACCCTAGACCCCTCCCAGGTCAGCAGGGTCCTGGATCCATAATCACCTGAACCTCTCCCCTCTGCTCTCCCAGGAGGCAAAGGCTGAGATGGAGAAGGAGGCTGGTACCCAAACCTTCCATGCCCTGTGGGTGTAGCAGCACCTGCCAACTCAAGGGCATGCAGGAGGCCCGGCTGGCTAATAGTCAAGGGCTCGGACGGGGAAGAGGGTAGGCAGGGCGAGGATGCCTGTCTCAGCACCCCAGCCTCCTGGCTGAGCTGCTTCCCCAGCCAGTCTGGCTCCCTCGCTGCCACTTCCACCATTTGGGAAAAATGCATCAAATTCATTTTTGCTCTGGGGACTTCTTGGGTTGCCCTCTGGGGCTGGGGTGGGGTGAGGGGACAATACATTTTAAAAGAGGTCTCCAGAGTGGGAAATGTCTCCTTCTGCCTGCCTTTGCCCAGATCCAGCATTTCCTAGAAAATCACTTCCTTGGTCATTAAGTTGATCTTCATCACGGCTCTGGGGGGCGGGGGATGTTTGTGGTGGTAGTGGCCCATTTTACAGATGAAGAAATAGAGCAGGGAGAGGGGAGGGCTCAAAGCTCCAAGCCCAGCTCAATGGTCCTCATGAGAAGGGGCATGGTGGGTAGGATGTGGGGAGGGGGATGTTTGGGGCCAAGCCTGGAACATCACCTCCTAGAGGCTGGGGGCTTTGTCCCCGTCTCCTCAGGGACTGTGGGCTGCCCATAGAGACTGCCCAGGAAGATGGCACCAAAGGCAGCATCCATCACCAGTGAATTAGCCACCATCCATCAGTATTAAGAAAGGGATTGCTTTTTAATGGGGCCAAAGAATGTGTGTTTCCATGACTAGCGGGAATATTTGTCAAATGCCTGCAAACCTGGTAAATAAATGCGAATGAACCAGTGTTTCTAGAAACGGATATTAATGACTGGATTTTTAGCAGAGCAAAGATCCCTAGTGTTTGTGGAGCACTTTCTGGGGACTGGAGTAGGGTGCTGGAGCCCTGTACTTGCCTTAGTCCACAGGCTCTTCAGAACAACCCCCTATTTAACAGGCCAGTAGCTATGGCTTGCCCAAGGTCACAGGCCAGAGCTGGAAGCCCCGACTGTTGGGTTCCAGAGTGGCTGTGGCGTCTACCGGCGCGGCAGCCGCTAAGAGATGGCAGAGGGAGAGGGTTAATAACCGGAGAGCTGGCTTTATAGGAGACCCCAGTCTAAGGACCACCTGGAGTGAGGGCTTGGGTGGCGGAAGGGCCCCTGATGGAATATCTGGAGACGACCTGTTGGGTACACCCCAGCGAGGA
>NW_011494912.1:5318383-5320610 GCF_000754665.1 Bison bison bison | reverse complement strand
GAGGAATGTGCCTTTGATGCCAGGGGATTAGACACGGTCAAGTGCCATCCCCCTTCACCTGAGGCTGCCCCCCTGAGATAATAAGCCTGCCACGGCAGGGGGAGATAGGGGACTTGTGGGGAGGGGGTGCCGTGAGTGAGGGCCCTTAGGAGTTCTCTGAAAGGTTGGGGAGAGGAGGGCTTTCCTATGGGGAAAGTTAGGTGAAGAGGGTGGGGCTTAGGAAGGAGGCAGGGCCCCATGAGGGGGGCGGGGCTTTGTGCGCGGAAGGGGGCGGGGCTTGTGAGGGGAAGTGGGCAGGGCTCTGTGAGGGAGAAGGGGCGGGGCTTGTGTGGGGAAAGGGGTATTTTCCTAGAACGAAGCACGGAAGGCTGGCTCTAATCTGTCCCAGGCGTCTGTTCCCTAGCAACGCCCACCCGCCCACACTCCCTCCACTCCTGGAGTCTCTCAATTCAGCAGGATCTGCAGGTTTAATTAAGGTCTGGGACTCTCTCTGTATAAGGATACTCCACTCCCCATCCTAACCCCCGGGGATCTCATTTCTTTGGTCACATCCACAGCTCATCAAGCCTGTTTTCATTACCAGCTGGAAGTCTCCTTTATGTCTGTCTCCAACAGCTTTCCACCCATCCATTCCTCTCTGCAGGGATCCTCCCCACCCCGACCTGGTCTCCAGCTGGAGGTGAACACCAAATTCCTGTGCCCTTTTCTTACAAGCCGCCCTGCCTGGCAGCCTTGGCCCTGCCTTCCTAAGGGCCTGTGGTGGCAGTGACAATCTCTGTCTGAGCCTCAGTGTCTTCTGGGCTCCACAGGGACGAGTGAGCCTTGTCTTGGCTGCCTCTTGGGGATGAACAGACAAAGGTGTGGTTTGGAAGGACAGCTGTACACAGGCGGTCTGCTCCCAGGTGGCTCCAGGCACTAATGCACTGGCCCTCCTGATTTCTCAGCTCACTGACAGTGCCAGCCTGTTAGGCAGGCCCTGCTCCCCACTTTGACTCCCTCAACAGCAAGCCCAGTAGTTTCAAAGTACTCAGGCAGATGCAGAAAGGAGCCTTGGGAAATCCAGTTTTCCTTGGAGCGGTAGAGATGGGAATGACTCTGTTCTCTCTTTTTTTTTTTTTTGCCTCCAGTTCCACATATGATGGCTGTCCCGTCTCCACTGGATTTTCAGGGGAGGTCCCTAAATCCTTACTGACTGATGCACAATCCTTCCTTCTCAGCCTGACAAACTCTTACTCATCCTTCAAGGCCCATTCAAATGTCTTCTCTCAGAATCTCCCCTCTGAGCTCCTGAAGCATTTGACCCTTTCCTGTCCTGCTGTCCTCTCTATAATCCTGATTCTAACCTATTTTATGGTGGAGTTGGTGTTAACATGCCTGTTTCCCTTCTGAGATGGGGAAGGAATAGGGGTTGGGAGAGGGGTCTTTGAGGAAGTGACTCCAGTTCGGCTCTGGGGACCAGTGTTGCCCAGCACAGCATCTGGCCCACTTGTGTGCCCCTGGTTCTGAACTGCTGCTGCTGCTGCTAAGTTGCTTCAGTCGTGTGCGACTCTGTGCAACACCATAGACGGCAGCCCATCAGGCTCCACCGTCCCTGGGATTCTCCAGGCAAGAACACTGGAGTGGGTTGCCATTTCCTTCTCCAATGCATGAAAGTGAAAAGTCAAAGTGAAGTTGCTTAGTCGTTCCCGACTCTTAGCAACCCCATGGACTGGAGCCTACCAGGCTCCTCCGTCCATGGGATTTTCCAGGCAAGAGTACTGGAGTGAGGTGCCATTGCCTTCTCCGAACTAGACAGGGTGAAATCTAAGCTTCTGGATGTGGCTGCTGGCTGGAATTCCCTTGCTGAAATCACAGGCACCCTCACACGTAGTAGGAGCCCGCTGTGCGTTCTTGCCTGGCTGCCGCACCTAACTTTAGACCAGGCAGCTCGAACCACCCATTTTACATATGGGAAAACTGAGGCCTCGAGTTGTCATTAACGTTTACATGCCCCTCTCCTACACCAGACTGGATGTTTCCCGAAGGCATGGGCTGTGTCTCCTTGGCTGCTGTGACTCTAAGCCCAGATGAGAACTTTATATAGAGCAGGAGTTCAAGACAGCTTATTGGTAGAATAAAGAAATACATGAATGAAAGTTCAACTGGGCCTGCAATAGCTCAGATTCTGACCTTTCAGGCTCCGGGATCCCAACGCTGGCCCCGCCCTGGCCCCGCCTCGAGTCCCTCC
>NW_011494912.1:5305422-5318283 GCF_000754665.1 Bison bison bison | reverse complement strand
CAGCCCCGCCCCGCCCCCTTCCCCGCTCACCCTTGCTCCTCCATCATCTCCTGCAGTTCCATGCACTTGAGCTCCACGCGCCGCTTGCGCTCATGGTCCAGGATCTCGCGGTGCGCGCGCTTCACCAGGCCGGGCTCCGTGGCGCGCAGTTCCTCCTCTGCCCGCGGCCAGGCCCCAGACGAGACGCCCGGCTGCGGGAAACCGTTCGCCGCGTCGGGCGGGGACGGCACGCTGGCCGCCCCGTTATTCACGGTGGATGACATAGTGGCTGCCCCTGGAGCGGCTGGCCTCGGCCCTGCGGGACAGACACAGACACCCGGCGGGATGGTCACTTCTCGGCCACCTTCTAAGCTCTTCTCGGAGCGGGTTAATCCTGGAGATTTAAAGGCCCACTCATGGCTCTAATCCGCTTCCACTCTGGCTGCAGAGCCGGGCGGTGGCAGGTTTGCACCTGTGGGTCACACCTCAGGGCATGAGGGGGCATCGGACACTGGGCTGTCCCCATCGGTAACGTGGGGTGGATTCAAGGCGGACTAGATGGCCTCTAAAGGAGGTTTGTCGCCTTCAGGGACCTAGTAACCATCCAGGACAAAGCTCTCTGCCCCGGTTCCAATGCCTGGGCCTGACTGCCTGGTCACTGCCTGTTCCCTGCCTGCACACCTCCTGGCAATTCCCCAGGTTTTATTCTTGTTTTTCCTTCAGGCTAAGTTTAATACCGGCTTCTCACTCCCCAGTACCCATTTTTCTGGCTCTGGTCCCTGGAGTCACAGACCACACGTGCTCCCCATCCCAGTCTGCTCCGGGACAGCCATGCAGAGACCAGAAGATGGAACCTTCTCCAGGCTCAGCTCCATTCCCACCACAGATGCAGTTTTCGGTTCCTACTTCGATCTGGCTAACTTTTCTAAAGTCAGCATTCCAGGTGGGGCCTTATCTGGGCTGAAGCCCACAGGGCCGTCCCCTCCTTTGTTCTGGAAACATCGCTTGTGAGAATGTGACCAAAAGTGGCACTGACGTTAGCTTTCCAGGCAGCTACATCCTTTTGCCAGCGCAGGGTGGGTTGGGAGCCAGCACGGCTTGGAAGGTGAGAAGTGGGGGCTCCACGGCCCAAAGTAGAACGTGCACCTGTATGCACCCTGCACACGCATGTATACACACACACATGCACACCAAAGACTTATCTTAACAGAGGGGAGGCACCTCCTGAGCTATTTCCAATTCCTTTCTCCAAGGCTCTGCTAGTTGCTAAGCAACAGGGAGGCCTCCTTCCCAGGGAGTGGGATGGGAGGGAGGGAAGGGGTGGAGGGAGGTGGGAAGAGAAGGAACCGGGCATGTCTGGACATCCCAGATGGGGCCTTCCTGCAATACCCCCCACCCCTCAAAACACATACTCTCCTCACTGGCCTCAAAGTGTCCAGAGCCATGGAGTATGAAAGGCAGAGAAGAGAGAGGGGGACCAGGAGAGGAAAAAGGCCTTGAAGGGGACAGTGACAGGAGCTGACAGTGGTAATGGGAACACAAGCTCCTTTCATATGTTCATCTGCCCAAGTGTCTGGATCTAGGCCAGGGTTCTCCATGCCTTGCTGTGTGACCCTGAGGATGTTCCTGCCCCTCTCTGAGCCTCTGTTCTCAACCTGTGCCTGGAAGCATCATCCAGATTCTTCGGGAAGGCTCTTCGGGCTTTACAGAACAAAGCTGTTTTTCTAAGCCCTGCCTGCTTCCTGCCTGTCCCTACCCCAGCCCTGCAACCCTAGCTCTACCACGCTTTCTCTGAGGGTAACTCACAAGTATCACCCACTCACCAAACCCCACACAGAGCTCTGCTTGTCTCATGCCCTGAGCTAGGGACATGCATGGAGCTTGGAGACCTCCATTGTCCTGGCCCACCACAGCTCACCAACATCAAGTTTGGTCCCATATTCCATCTCGACATTGCTCACATTTACCCATCTCCTTCTCTCTCATTACCACCTCAGTTCAAGCCTCTGCCTCTGGTCCATTCTGGCATCAGCATCCTGTCTGCCCACCCCCCTGCCCTGACCTCTTTCTGTTCATCTTCCATCAGCAACCTGGGAGACTGGGCCAGGAGCAAATCAGACCCTGTCATGCCCTAGTTAACAGCCTCCAGTGGCTTCCAGTCACCCTGGCTCCCAGTCCTGACACAGCTTGGACCTGCTTCCTGGACCAACCTGTCCACTGCCACGCCCACACAGATTCTCCATCCCTCTTGCATCCAGCCACACCCCCCCCCCAACTGCTCCCCTTCCCTAGGATGCTCTGCACTTGACTCTGGCATGACCTCAAAGTCACTGCTCACAGGCATCGCCACCTCCTGGGAGCCTCCCTCCTCCGCTCTCTGGAGCTCTCCCCCTCACTTCACTGTGGGCTCACAGGTCTCACTCCACCTGTGGGCCGAGGGCTTTTTAGCCCCAATTCCTGGTGCCAGCAAAGCGTCTGAAACACAGGGGGCTTGGTGCCTATGAGCGGAATAAAGAGACAAACAGGGAGACAGGCCTATTGTATAGCACCTGGAGCTCTGCTCAGTGTTATGGCCCAGCCTGGATGGGAGGGGCGTTTGGGGGAGAAAGGATCCTGTATATGTATGGCTGAGTCCCTTCTCTGTTCACCGGAAACTGCTTTAACATTGTTAATCGGCTATACCCCCATACAAAGTACAAATTTAAAGTTTGAAGAAAGAGGGAGATAGGACTGAGGACTATAGGTGGGGTCCCTGATACAGCCTTCAAGACCCCTTTGTATTTCTTCTTATACAATCTTGCAGCTTTATCCAGTGCTATACTTTATCCTGAAGCCAACAGCCAGCTCCTCAGCCTGGGTCACCTGTCCCCAAACATGCATTCCCACTCCTTTGAGCCTTTGCCCACGTGGTTCCCAGTGCTAGAATTCCACTGCTTCTCTTCCCTATCTGGGGAACTCCAGCACGTCCTTCAGAGTCCAGTCCCAATGTCATCTCCTCCCGGAAGCCTTCCCTGCTTCTGATGAAGGATGAGCCGTTCCCTCCTTATGCCCCCACAGCTTTTGTCCTCACCTCTTTAGATACTGAGGCTCAATTTATTGTCTGTGTCTGAGCCCTGGTCTAGCCCTTAGAGGGGAGGGGACCAGCCCTTCATTCCAGCTCCCCTGAGCCTACCCAGCGCCTGGCAATGCCAAAGATGCACTGGGGGTGTGGGAGCAAAGTGCTCGGGCCCCGAGAGAGCCGTGGAGACAGGTTCTCAGTGATGCTGCTCTGCATGCTTGCCCTCGACGTGGGCAAGGCTCCCCAGCCAAGAACTTGGCCTGAGCTCCTTGAGGACGGGGCAGGGGAAGCTGGTGGGAGCAGTTCTGAGTGCATTCAGGTCTCCACACCCTGAGAAATCCTATCGCCAGCACTAGGAGAATGCCTGGCCGAGATGGCTAGGCTGCGGGGGCAGTCTTTCAGAAGCTACTGAAGGAAAGGAGAGGGGTGGGAAGACAGAAGATGGATGCTGTCTGGGTTTCCACTAGGACAGATGGTGAATTCTGCCAGCTTCACCTGGTAATGGAGGGCGCCAGGCAGGAATCTGAGGCACGTTATTAAAAGAATGACTCCTGAGCCCCTAGCGGAGCGGCCAGGCCCCTAAGACCAAATCATTGTATGCTGAGCCCACTTCTTTCCTAGTCGGGGTTGCTGGACCAGCAGACCAGGAAGTTATTGCAGACATCAGGTCTGGATTGGGTTGCCATTCCCTTCTCCAGAGGATCTTCCTGACCTAGAGATTGAACCTGGGTCTCCCGCGTTACAGGCAGACTCTTTACCATCTGAGCCACCAGAAGCCCTTATCTGATATTATCTATTACAGAATTGTGAGATTTCATAAGGAGGGAGAGACACTGTGTTGGTGGAAACTAACATTCTGTGCTATTTTAATTGGTGGGCGGATTAACCTGTGCTCAGAGGGAGCTGATGAATGGGTCCCTGTCATATCAGATGGGGGTATCTAGGGAAGGCCCGCAGGGCTCCGTCTTCACCCATGTCCGATCTGGTATATTCACCATTGACTGGAGAGAACTTTGAAAACCTGATGACCAGATTCAGTGAGACCACCACTTGGGAAGGTTCAGAAATTCAGAGTCAGAATCTAAAAAGACTCAACAGACGGAAAAGATGGGAAGAGTCTGAAAAGGTGAAACCAGATCACGAGAAATGCCACATCCTGACTCTGGGTCCCAAACGAACTTTCTAAAATTGGAGTGAGATAGACATATGTTAGAAGGAGCATATTTAGGAAGAATTTAGGGGTTTTCAGTGGTCACAGGCTCAATTTGAGTCAATATCATAATGTGGCTACCAAAAGCACATGTTATCTTAGCCCACATCAACAAAAATATAATGTCTGGAAGGGGGAAGTGATAAGAATACACAAGTGGTCGGAGGATTTAGGGCAAACCTGGCTGAGTCTGCTGAGAAGCTTGTTAGAAGTAGGTTGGGTTGCCTGATTTTGCAAATAAAAATACAGGATACACAGTTAAAATAATTTGAATTTCATGAATTTCATATTTGGGGCATCCTCACACTAAAAAAAATCATTCATTGTTTATCTGAAATTCAAATTAAACTAAGTGTCTTGTATTTTATATGATTCCTATCGAAACCTACTGAATCAAAATCTCTGAGGGTGAAATTGTCAGTGTTCTCCAGGTGATTCTGATACAGACCATCTGTGGAACAGCAATTGGGAGCCAGTGTCTAGAACAGCAGTTCTCAAATCTTATTTGTGGAGTCACCTGAAGGGCTTGTTAAACCATAGATGGACAGGGTCTTGTTGTTTAGTTGCTAAGTCATGTCCGACTCTTTTGAGATGCCTTGGACTGTTGCCCGCCAGGCTCCTCTGTCCATGGGCTTTCCCAGGCAAGAATACTGGAGTAGGTTGCCATTTCCTTCTCCAGGGGATCTTCCTGACCCAGGGATCGAACCCACATCTCCTGATTGGCAGGTGGATTCTTTACGCACCTGGAGAGCCCATGGCCAGGGTCTAGCCCTAGAATTTCTGACTCAGTAGATCTGGGGTGGGTGCTGATAATCTGCATTTCTAACAAGTTTCCTTTTTGCTGGACCTTGAACCCCACTTAAAGGAGCAAGCCCCTAGCCAAACTGGATGGTTTTAGAAGGCAAAGCCAGGACTCCTGTGAGGACGTGGACTTCACATAAGCCCAAGATAGGATATTTTCCCCCCTAACAATCAAAACTTTACAAAAACTAAGTAGCGGGGGGACTTCCCTGTGTGGTCCAGTGGCTAAGACTCCAATGCAGGGGGCCCGGGTTTGATCCCTGGTCCGGGAACTAGATCCCACACATTCGGCAACTAAGAAAAAAAAAAATTCCTGCATGCAGCAAGGAAGGTGGAAGATCCCATGCGCCACAACTAAGACCCAGAGCCACCAAACAAATAAATATTTTAATATAAATAAAAGCTAGGTGGCTCATCCCAGGATGAGTGAGTTTCCCATTATAGGAGCTGCTTAAATAGGAGATGGACTATTATGTTTACTCAACAAACACAGCACACACTCATTTGCCATCCTCTCCCTCCCCCACCAACAAACGGAGATTTGGAGACAAACAGGACCCCATCCTGGCCCCCTGGGAGCTCACCGGCTTGTTTGGGAAACCATAGGTAATCGCAAGAGAATTGAGAAGAGTCTGCATCTCCAGGCAGTTGGTCAGGGCAGGCTTCCCAGAAGGGGGCGGAAGGAGCTGGAGACAGGGACTCCAGAGCAGCGGGGGCCTGACCAGGATTCTAGAAATAAATGGACAGACCGGGCAAGACTGCATGTGGGGTGGAGGACCTCGGATGGTACTGGGTTCCCGGCTTGGGTGACCGGGTGCAGCCATTTGCTGTGATGGAGAATATGGAGGACAAACTCAGCTGTGTTAAGGGCTTGTCGGGGTCAAACAGGCAGCTGTGAGGTCTCGAGCCATGACCCTGACCCTGACCCTGACTTGTTAAGATGCTTGGGGACACTGACACTGCGTCTCCTTGGAGACAGGGCAACACATGGGAAGTCTTTTCTCTACCCGTTCGGCTGTGAGACCCTGAATGCGTCTGTTTCTATCTCTGGACCCTTGCTTCCGCCACTGGACAATGAGGGGCTGGACTCAAAGACCCCACAAGTCTTGTCCCGCTCTGGAAGTCTAGGTTATACTAGCAATGTAGGTATAAGCCAAGCCTTCAGCCCACTTCCTCCCTGCATCTGTAGCCAGTGGCCAGAGCCACACCAGCTCTGCCCAGAGCTTAGCCTGGGGTCATCCCAGCACTGAGTCGGTCCCGTGGGTAGGCCAGATGCCCGGCCAGCCAAACCCATGTGCAGATTGAGTCATGGGGGGAGGCGGATCATCCTCCCTTCTGCCAGCCAGGAAGTGGTTAAAAGGCCTGAGCTCTGACTTCCAAGCCTCACAGCTGAGTCCCTGGGCCTGCCTCCTTCCCTCAGACCCCAGCCTGGGTCCCCTGAGCAGGCCTGGCTGAGCACAGGATGGAACAGTCTGGCGGCTGGTACCTGCAGGTCCAGCCCTGCTGGTAGACATTAATTGATGGGGCAACAGCCCATCTGTCCTGCAGGGTCCAGCCTGCTGACAGGCACAGAGGTCTCTGAGTTAATGAGCTCATCACTCACCCCGGAGCTCAGAGGGGTAGATGCTGAGGGTGGGAGTGACCAGCCGAGGTCGGGGGAGAGGGAACAGTGGGCCACGCATGCGTCTGAGGAGACTGGGTCCTGCCCTGGAGAACCTGGCTTGAGGCCGGGAAACAGGGCTGTGCCCTTTGGGAACTCATGAGCTGAGTGACCTTGATCATGTAGCTTAAACTCTGTGCCTTGGTTTCCTTGCTAATCACACAAGTCACAAGTGTTAGTTGCTCAGTCGTGCCCAACTCTTTGCGACCTCATGGACTGCAGCCCACCAGGCTCCTCTGTTCATGGGATTTTCCAGGCAAGGACACTGGAGTCGGTTACCATTTCCTTCTCCAGGGGATCTTCCCAACCCAGGGATCGAAACTGGGTCTCCTCCACTGCAGGCAGATTCTTTACCATCTGAGCTACGAGGGAAGCCCCTCCTTACTGATGACCTGGAACTAATAACAGCACCCTCCTTGTAGGGCTGTGGTAAAGGACTGATGCGTGTGGAATGCTAGCACAGCACCTGGCATGCCACGAATGCCTCATAAGCAGTGGCGCTTGTCAGGGGTGACCGTCCTCTTCCGGATGTGGAGGGGGCCAGGAGCCCCTGGACATCCAGATGTCCGGAAGGCTGAGCTATGACTGAGGGCTGGGGACTGAGACCCAAGGGTGAGAAAGGTTGCTGACTACTGGGGGAGAAGAGGGCAGAGGCCAGAGCCCAGGGCAAGGATGACCTGGGCCACCATCTCCCCACTGCCGCCCCGCCACTGGCCTCAGCAAACATCTCCCATCTCACATGCAGTGTCTCAGTCCCCAGCCCACACGGCACCAGCCCAGGGACCCCTTTTGCTCCTGTAGCTTAGAAACTTCTCTCCCCCAGCAGGCAGCATCACTCCCCGGGGGGCTCCTTCTCCCCACCCCGCTGCTGGCCAGAGACCAAGCTCCCCAGTGATGATGGGAGGATGCAGGGCTTTCGCACCCTCAAAGGTACAGGTTCCTACAGCTTCCCGTAAACTCTCGACTCATGGTCACACACAATTCAACCACCTTCTTGCCACTGAGGTCCTTCTGTTGTCTCCCACTGTCTCAGGAACAAGCAGCATTCGGTTTGGGATCAGAAGATTAGAGCTCAGAGTTCTGCTTCTACCAGTTCTCCCTGGGCGATCAGGGAATGTTGCCAAATGTCCCCGAGCCTGAGCTTTCTCATCCATAAAATGGAGACAATAGTCCCTACCTCGGGACTTCCCTAGCAGTCCAGTGTTTAAGACTCTGCTCTTCCAATGCAGGAAACATGGGTTTGATCCCTGGTCGGGGAACTAAGATTCCACATGCTGCGTGGAGTGGCGAAAAAAAGAAAAAAAAAAATCCCCCCCCTCACAGGGTGGTGGGATCATTCATTCTTTCAGTGACAAGCTTGTTCTGAAGACAGATCCTGATTACCCCTGTCCCCACCCTGTCCCATGCCAAGGGAGCAAAAAAGAGACCAGGGTGGGTCTGTCTTTGCCTGCGATGGTCAGGGAAGGCTTCACTAGAGCAAAGGTGTTTGAAGTGGTCCTGTGAAGGATGAGTCTAAGGAAGGGGGTGGTCCAAGCAGGGGCAGGGTGGGTGTGTGGCACAGGCTGAAGGCTCAGGGATAGTGGGGTCCGGGGGCCTGGGATTAAGAGGGTCAGGATGGAGCGGGGTGTGTGATGGCGACCAGTCTGCCCATGAAGGTGGGGACTGCAAACCCAGGGTTAGCCCTTCCAGAGAAAAAGCCCAGTGTGGAGCAAGGTCAGGGAGTGGGAGGGACTTGCTTCCTGAGTTTCCTGGAGGAAAAAAAAACAAGTCCTTTGTAACTGTCACAAAGGTGATGGAACTGATAAACACACAAGAAACCAGGCACTTAGCTTGTGAAACTAAGTCTGGGTCTTTGTAGAAATGAGTGTGTAACAACAATGGTTTTTGTCAAGATATTTGATGAATCTGGCAAAGAAAATCCATCTCCAGTACGTCCGAGGAATCTGGGTGCGCCCCTTCCCCACCCCAGTCCCTGCCCTGAAGCCAGGCTGCACACGTGATGCTGGTGAGTGTCCCCAGAGTGCCCAGTGGAGGGGTTCTCCAGCCAACCCCTCCCTTCCCTGTGGGGACCCTTCTCCAGACCTCCAGGAGGTGTGTGCAGGAGGCAGAGGTAATCAGGCCAGAACAAACTTCCCTGTGTTCCCTCCCTGCCCCAGGGGGTGGGGCTGGGGTTATGGGAGATAGCCTCTCAGCCCTAAGGGCAGGTCACTTATTCATGTCATAGCTACTCTGAGAGTCTGAGGCTCACCAGAGGGGATGCAGGGGGAGAGGCATGGTGAAGAAGCAAGATAACTGCCGGGGCAGGGGACAGGCGGCAGAGACATCAACTGAGCTAGAGCGTGTTCACAGAGGAGCATAGCTGGGAGGTCTTCCTGGAGGAGGAATCATGAAACATAAGTAGGAGCTAGTGGACATAGAAGGGGAGGAAGGACGTCTTGGGCAGAGTGTGGGGCGTGTGGGAAGAAGGCTTGGAGAGAAAAAGGGAAGAACCCTGGCTTGTTCACAGTGGGCCAGGAGGGGCCGCAGGAGCCAGGAATACCCTGCAGGCCACGGGGAGTCCATGAAGGCTGTTGGGCTGGGGAGGTCACGGTCAGCTCTGCATTTCAGAAAGATCTCTCTGGCTGCCTGGAGCCTTCAATGTTGGTGGCTTCTGCCCTGGAGAAAGGTCTGACTCTCAGGGACAGCTAGGTCCGCATTAACCAAGATGGATCAGCGAGTGACAGAAGAGCCAGCCTGGGTTCAAATCACTCACTATGGGCCCTAAGGCGACTTGACCTCATTTGGCTCAGTTTCCTCATTTGTAAAATGGGGTGAATCCAAGCACCCCCTGCCATGAGAGGTGAGGGAATGAACATACGCCCAGTGTGGCAGTGCCCAGGACCGTAGGAAGTTCCATGTAGAAGTATTTAGTGTCTGTACTACCCATCAGTTCAGTTCAGTCACTCAGTTATGTCCAACTCTGCAACCCCATGGACTGCAGCACGCCAGGCTTCCCCGTCCACCAACAACTCCCGGATCGTGCTCAAACTCGTGCCCGTTGAGTTGGTGATATACTACCCACAAACAACACCAGCTCGTCTAAACCACTACAGGCATGAGTTAATCAGGAAGACGTACAGTAGAAATCAGAGGTTGATGCATTTGATAATGCATCAGATCAGTGTCCGCTTGTGAAGACTAGCAGATTGCCACCCACACGGACCAGTAGGGACCAGCGTTCACAGGGAAAAAGACGCTGTGGGGCGAGGCCGGGGAGGAAGGCTGGAAGCAAGAGGGTTAGCCGAGCGAGCTTCCTCCCAGCCTCCTTGGAGTCTCTCTTGGGAGGCGCTGGCACCGCTGTTTGTTACCCAACCCTCGAGAAGACGCTGCAGGGGGCAGGGAGAGAGCTGAAAGCCTTCTCAATTATTCAACAGTCGAGCTTCCTGCTGCTCCTGTTGGAGCCAGGGGAAGGCTGGCTAGAGCCCCTGGGCTGGGTCTGGCTGGCTTGGGGGGAGGGCTGGTTGTCAGAGGGACAGCAGCCCTCACGTCCCACTCCTGCCCGCCCGCCCTGCTCCAGCGCTGTCTGCGGGGTGGGGCGGAGGGGGCAGCTGCGCCTGGCAGGCAGGCTTGGAGCTGTCTCCTGCCCTGCAGACTCAGACTGTGCTGTGGAATGGAGGCAGCGGGTTGGCGAAGTTCCCAGAGCCAAGGTGGGGTGTCCGAGGGAAGCCAGGGAGGAAGGGCATGCCTGCTGTCTGCAGGAGAGGGCCGGGCAGCTTAGCTGGCACCTGTGTCCTGGGCAACCTGTCCAGCCCCCCTGCATCTCAGACACATGGGGCTCTGAGCCACCCAAGAACATGCTGGCCAACTGCTGCCTGTGCCTGGAGTGCTCTTCCCCTTCTGGTTCATCCTACAGGACTCTGCTCAGGCATCACCTCTGTGAAGCCCTCCCAGACTTCCACTGGGAGATGCACCTCTGTGGTCCTCCCAGAGCCTCACCCTGTGGTCCCCACCCTCAATATTTACCTTGCTCCGTTGTGACTATGTGCCCCCTGACCTGGTGAGGGCTGTCTAAGGGCAGGGACTGGGTTGTGTCCATTTTTGCACCCCTATTGCTCAGCACAGAGCTTGGCACAAAGCAGCCATCTGTGAGCATTTGTTGAAACCCAGCCTGTGTTTGTACTGATGGGGAGCTCACTACTTGTGTTTTTTTTGTATGTTTGTTTTTTACCACCTCCGTCTCTGGGGACCTCGGTGGCAAAGTTTCCTGGTTACCACTCTCATTATGCCCAGACTTTATATGTGTTGATATTTGCAAAGGCCACATGGTCACATACTTGGTAAGCCCTGGAGTCCAGCTCTGTCATTCAATGGATAGGAAGGCCCTGCCTGGCACTAGGCTCCTGCCCATCAGCCCTGGGCCCTGTCTTTGTTCCTGTTGGCTCTGATTTGAGTTCCTAGAGCAGAGGGCCTGGATGGCAGGTCCCCAGGGACAAAGAGGCCTCAGCTGTCTGCTCCCTACAGAGCGACCCACAGTAAAAGCAAGACAGCCTAAATGAGACCAGTGCAGATCACTGCAACCCAGGACAGGCCATAGAGGAACCAGGAGTTCAGATTAGACGCTTGCTCCTTGGAAGAAAAGCTATGACCAACCTAGACAGCATATTAAAAAGCAAAGACATTACTTTGCTGATAAAGATCTGTGTAGTCAAAGCTATGGTTTTTTCACTAGTCATGCATGGATGTGGGAGCTGGACCATAAAGAAGGCTGAGCACCAAAGAATTGATGCTTTTGAACTGTGGTGTTGGAGAAGGCTCTTGAGCATCCCTTGGACTGCAAGGAGATCCAACCAGTCCATCCTAAAGGAAATCAGTCCTGAATATTCATTGAAAGGACTGATGCTGAAACTGAAACTCCAATACTTTGGCCATCTGATGTGAAGAACTGACTCATTTGAAAAGACCCTGATGCTGGACAAGATTGAAGGCAGGAGGAGAAGGGGATGACAGAGGATGAGATGGTTGGATGGCACCACCGACTCAGTGGACATGAATTCGAGCAAACTCCAGGAGATAGTGAAGGACAGGGAAGCTTGGCATGCTGCAGTCCATGGGGTTGCAAAGAGTGGGCCACAACTAAGCGACTGAACAACAACAACGTAGGGAACCCACAGACCAATGCAGACCAATGCAGAGCAGAGAGAACTCACGATACTGGCCACTGAAAACAATACAGACCAGGTCAATCCAGGAAGCAGTCTACAGACCAGTGCTGGAATCAGACAAGCAAGCTGTGTTTTAGTCTCCCCTCCCCTGTGTTTCAGTGGAACAAAGGAATCCCTGCCCCCACCCAGCCCACTCTATTTCTTTTCACGGCCCTCAGTGGCCTTCAGAGAACTGTAGACTTCTAGACAGGGAACAGACAGCCACAGATTCCCTGTGGCTGCCTGAGCTCGAATGGAGATTTGGGGTTGCAGGGAGGAGACTGAGAAAAGAACCTTATCATGGCTGAGCTGTCGCTGATGGCCTGGGCTGCCAGGGAAGTGGTGACCTCTGTGTCCTGGGGAGGGTCCAAGCCAGATGGCCTTGGGGTGGTGTCCTAGAGAGAGCCACCTAAGGTGTCAGGACACCGTGCTCTCCGAGGACTCTCCCAAGCTGGCCTCTAGGGCTGCAAGTGAGAGTAGCTCAGTCGTGTCTGACTCTTTGAAACCCTATGGACTAGACAGTCCGTGGAACTCTCCAGGCCAGAATGCTGGAGTGGGTAGCTGTTCCCTTTTCCAGGGGATCTTTCCAACCCAGGGAGCGAAGCCAGGTCTCCTGCACTGCAGGTGGCTTCTTTACCAGCTGACCCATCAGGGGAGGCCTGGAGTAAAACCAGAGGTGCCCCGAGTTGTCATCAGCTTCATTATTTCCTTTACCCGCTTCTTCTCCCCACAAAGGTCAGACCCACCTTGGTTCACACCTGAGGGCTGGGTTAAGGAAAGGGAAGATGGGCTAGAAGCTGTATGACCAGATCTCTTTCCCTTTTCAGGCTTCAGTTTCTCCATCTGGACTAAGCACTGGGGCCTGGATACTAGTGGGGCCAGGGCAGGGCTGGGCTCTGAATTCTCGGCAGCCCAACACTTGGAGGAGTCCAAGCTGGGTGACGATGTACCCCATGCCCCTGTTGGAGCTATC
>NW_011494912.1:5300632-5305322 GCF_000754665.1 Bison bison bison | reverse complement strand
ATCAGCAGGAAGGGTATGTGCTGGACAGACAGAAAAGCCCCTTCCACCCACTGGGGAGGGTACAGCAGGGAGACAGTGCAGCTGCCTCTGCTGCCCACACAATCTCATTATGGAAAATTCCCTCTATTGACTCAGCTTTAATCAGGCAGGCTGCCCTGGGCATCCCCCCCAGGTTTCTGCTGGGCCGGGTGAGATCAAAGAGAGAGTCGGGCTGGGGGCTGGAGCCTCGTCTGCCATTCCCATCGATCCAGATGCGCCTCTCGTTGCTAGGCAACTGCCTCCAGTCTCTTCTGGTCCTTCCTTCCCCAGGGGCTGCAGGATTGGGCAGTAAAGGGGGAGAGAGACCCCACATTCATTCTCTAAGTCTTCCCTTACCAAGCTCGAGATCTCTGTCATCAAGCCGGGAGCTTTCCTCATGCCCTGAAGGACCCCTCATCCTGGGAGCTTGCTCTCCCACCAAAATGGACCTCCTTTCTCCCCTCACATTTGTATTCATCTCCAGAATACTTGAAACCCACACCTCCTATGCCCCCCTGCAAGCACATCAGGAAGCTAGGCCAGGGATTCACCAGAGAGGAGAAGGGACCCTCTGGAGTAGCGGGGGATGGGGGGAGTCAGTGAAAAAGTCCAGATGAAGCTGCAGGCTACCATCTTCCAGCCCAGCATCGGACTAGATGTGGGAGCCATTTAATGTTGAAAGAAAGGCTCTGAAGACAAATTCACACTTTCAGTTTTGAGTGGGTTGCCTTTTTTTTTTTTTTTCTTTCTCCAAAACGTAGGATGCATTTCATAGTAGTTTTTTCTTTTTTGTTTCAAGTGCTATAATTTAAAACTGTAAGTTGTGTTTTAAAACAGGTATAAAAATGTACTGTGGGTTTTGGGGGCTGTCACTGACTAAATAATGCAAATTGGATCATTTTATCACAGTTTAATATTTTGCATCGTTGATAAACCCTATACTGCTTCATCTTTCCCTTTTTAAAAAACCGAATGTGTGCACATCATCCCCACAGTTGTTAGGTGGTGACCTACTTATATCACGGCTTATTTAGGATTTTAAGGTCTCTCCCCACTCTGAGGTCTTTGCAGCCCTTGGGGATGGAAAGTACTCACTCTTGCCTCTGGTACTTGATCGGACTTTTTGTTTTGTTTAAATGCAACTATGGAAAAGGAAGAGGTGACGCAGTTCCCAGCATGAAGACCCAGGGCTCAGGTGTCCAAGGACTGTCCCCGTGAGCCGCCGGCAGAGGCAGCACCTGGGCAGCCGTCCTGCCCCTGCCTGCTGCCTGCTCCCCCAGCTCCGCAGGGCACCGACAACTCCGCCCCACGCCCCTGCCCAGACCCAGTCACATGCTTCAACTCTGAGAGGCACTGCTTTCCAGGGTCCTTGACAAATGGTAGCCAATTAATGTCAATTAATCTGATTAGCCTAAATAGTTAATTAAGCAGTTAATTAACAACATCATTGACAATAACCTATGGCTCTCAAGGGATGGTGGGTGGGAGGCAGGGATGGCAGGGGGGTGTGGGGGGCCCTCCTTGCTCTAGGAAAGGACAAGCCCCATAAGTTCACAGGGAGAATGGGGGTCACTCTGGCAGCTGCGGCCTCTCCGAGTCCCCACCTGGCTCTGCCTTGGGCCCCAGAATCTTCATCAGGGGATTCGACCCCACCCTGGCCACAACCCCTTCCCCGGCCCCTGGCCAGATCTGAATGAGTCTGATTCTACGAGAGGCTGAATCTCAGCACAGCAGAGGAGGCAGAAAGGCATCCTGTCCGGGAAATGGTTCCACCCCAAAGTCCAAGCAAGGAGTTCCCCCTCTGCTGCCACGCCCGGCCCCACCCCAGTCCGTACACCTCAGAGTTTACAACCCCCACCAGGGCCCTGGACGCGCCCAAGCTGCAGAGCAGTCTTGGAGCGGAATTGCCCATTCTACAGGTGAGAAAACTGAGCCCCTCCCACGTGCCAGGCCCTGTGCTTGCTCTGGGCACCTGTGATGAGGAACTGCACAGGATCGCTGCCCTCAAAGGGCTCCTCATCTGGGACGTCACAGAACAGCGCAGCCTCTTTGCTGGGTGACGCTGGTGACATCAACAACCTCTCTGTGCTTCAGTAGCCTAGGCTGTGACCTGACTCTGTTGTAAGACGTTGCAAGGACTAAATGAGTTAGGACGTGTGAAACTCTTGCGACGGTGTCTGGCACATGCGAGATACCAAATGGGTGCCCCCGATGGTTACCGAGGGAGGCAGCCAGGAGGACAGAGTATAAAAGGTGGGGTGAGAAAGAGGTGGCACCTGGGGGCTTGGAACAAGGCGTGGCGCAAAAGACACGGGAGCAGAGACTGAAGGTCAAGGAGGTAAAGAAAGCGGGAAGAAGAGCATGCAGGCAAAGGAAAGAGCATCTGCAAAGCAAAGAGGCCCTGATTCTCGCTGCTAGCATGGGTAGTCCCCGGGGAGCCCCTTCGCTGACCACCTGGCAGTATCTCAACATGGTTAATCGGCTCTACTCCAGTATAAAATGAAACGTTAACAAAAAAATTCAGACCCCGCCCAGGCCCTACAATCAGGCTCTACATGGGCGGGTCCCAGGAACCTGCTGTTCGTGGACTGTTCTGGAAATACTGAGGCCGGGACTCTGAACCTGGAGACCGTGGCTGCCGTGGTTCTGGGTGTCCCAGCTGCGGCAGGGGAGGTCCCAGGCCACGTGATCTGTGTCCTGAAAGCTTACCGCCGGCCCCTGTCCACTCCATCTGTCCAGTCCTGCCTGCCCTTCAGAGATGACCTTCCTGAAACTGCTCTGGCCATGTGCTTACCTGCGGGAAACCTCCCTTGGTTTCTCTGCTGCCTGCAGGAGAAAGCCCAGACTCCGCAGCCTGGCATTAAGGCCCCTCATGAGGCCTCCCTCTCCCGCCTGACCCCACGTTCCTTAGCCTCTCCAGCCACCCTCTTCCCCAAGTGCCCGGGACTCTTCCCACCTCCAGGCTGTTCTTTCTGCCAGAAATGCCCTTCCCCTTTCTTCCCCCTGGCAGACCTGTCCTCCTCCTCTGGGGACCATCTGTGAAGCTGGCTCCAACATCAACCAGGTGGGCCACCCTGCCCTCAATGCCAGTGCCCCAGCAGCTCTCTGGATGGTCCCACATAACCTGTATTCCATCCTCAAATAGTCACCAGCTCTTGGGCCTGACTCCCCACTAGACTGAGGGTTGCTCCTGCTTTTCTCCAGTACTGAGCACGGGGCTTGGAGATGACAATGATAACTGAGTGTTTTAATTCAGAGGAGCTGCTGAGCTCATGTTTGATGAATGAATGAATGACCGTCCCTACTTTCTGATGTATGAGGAGCAGAGGACAGAGGAAGAGAGAATTCGGGAGGCAGGGAAGAGAGGTGTTCTGGGGTCAATGAGGGATGGGTCATAAGAACAAGGAAGCATAAGAGAGACTCTGCCAGGCAGGGAGCAGGGACAGGGCTGCCTGTAGGCGAGACCTGGTGCAAATCCCAGCTTCCGCTCCATCCCAGTCTGGCCACCCACTGGGAGAAGAGGTGGCTGGGCCCCCCCTGCCCGGCCTGAAGCCCCCCTCCCCAGCCTGCTTCTTCGGTGCTGACAGCTGTGTCAGCCATTTCCCCCCGCCCCCGACTCCAACTCCATCCATGCCCAGACCCCTGCCCCCTGGTAAGCCTGGCCTAGATCCACCCCTGTCAAACCTCCTGGGGCACATCCCCCACACCCGCCCCACTGCAGCTGTGCCCCCTGACCCTAGCCTCCTACCCTTGGTCTTTCTCTCCATCATCCTCCTGCCCAAGGCAGCCAGATCGGGCTTCCTTAAGTGCAGGTCTGATCATGACACTGCTTCAAAGCCTTCCCTGACTCCCATCCCTTTCCAAACCAACGCTCAGCACGAAGCGGTTTTCAAGGTCCTTCAAGACCAGACCTGGCTGGCCACACCCCTGGGGCTGCCCTCTAGCTTCAGGCATCCCATGGCTAAGTTAGATCATCGACTGTCCTCTTAGTTCACTGGGACTTCTCATTCCCGGGCCGTGGCCCCCACTGTTATAAGGAGTGCCTTACCTTTACATTCTCTGTCTAGCATCTTTTCTGTCTCTCTCCAAAGCCCGACTTGAAGGTCTCTCTCCCTAGCACCTCCTCTGGCTGTCCACATCTCTGTGGACATCTTAGTCCCCAGCAGAAACTCAACGGCCATCCCTCAGTTCCCTCACGCCTCCCACTCCTACTAGCGTGGGAGCTCCTCAAGGTGAGGGTGGGTGTCTGCTTCACGGCTATGTCCCCGCTGTTCATACGATGCCGGGAAAATAGGAGGCACTCGGTGGATGCTAACGGTGTGGTCTCACTCAAGTGACCGCCACCTCTGGGCAGTGCACTGGGTCTTGTCCCTCCTTGGGTGCCTTGGCACTCACCACCTGAATCGCTTGTCAGCGTGCCCCTGGTGTTATTGTGCCCATTTCACAGGGAAGGGAAACAGACCTGACTGTGGAGGTGAGCATCTAGATGCGATCAGAGCCCAGGAGATTGGCAGTCGCCTGATTCCCAGTTCTGAGCTCCTTCTTCTAAGGTCTGAGTGGGTCCAGGTTCTCACCCCGCCCAGGGGATGTAGGGCTGTCTCCTGCTCCACCTCCCCCGGCAGCCTTGGCCCTCCCCCGCCATGGTCCCTGGCAGAGGGAGGCAGGCCCCCCC
>NW_011494912.1:5300020-5300532 GCF_000754665.1 Bison bison bison | reverse complement strand
CCCCGCCCCCAGTCCCCAGCTGACCCTGGCACGGGCCCCAGCGTCATCCTCCCCAAGGGAAACCCATGACCAGCAGACCCCCAAGGTGTGCCCCACCCAAGAGCGTAGGAGGAGAGCAAGTCCCTCCCCACCCCCGCAGCTCTCCCTGGCTCCCTGTGAAGCTCTCCACCAGTGCCCAGTGTTCATCTGGCCTCAAAAAGGAGGCTTTTTGCAGAATCTTTAAAGATATCAGAAAATTCTCACTATAGAGTGAAAAACAGCACGCCCACTTAGCTCAACAGGGTGTTCCCAGTTATTTAACACTGTGTATCTATGATCACACGGACAAAGTCCTGGTAGGAAGGACCCGTTTGTTCACGGTGGGACCACACTCGCCCTTTCTCTCCTTGGTTTTTCTATCTCCTGAGTCTAACCCAATGAGGATGCACCATTCTTAACATCAGAAGAATTCAACGAAACTTACTTGTCTCCATCCTAGGGAGTTTGGGGGGATGGGGGTGGGGATGGGGCTC
>NW_011494912.1:5288381-5299920 GCF_000754665.1 Bison bison bison | reverse complement strand
CAGTAAGCTGCTTGGGCCTCAGGGTCCGATTCCCTGGGCTCAGGTCCCCCTCCAGTCCTCCCAGGCCCCAGCAGGATGCTCCAGCTGGCACAGCAGCCTCTGCAGTGGGCAGGAGGCCAGGGCGGGGGCGGCAGGATGCTGAGGCCAGGCTGACTGCTGGGGAAGCAGCGACGCAGACGGATGGGTGGGCGGCTTTTGGCTATAAGTGAGGAGACCCTGGGGGTTGGGGGGCTGCTCTGGAGCCCGGGCACATGTGGCCACTGAGGTCTCTCTCCTGGGCACAACGGGCAGCCGGGGCCTGCCTGGCTCGCTTGCCCAGGCCCCCTGAGAACCCTGTCCTGGATGACACAGAGTCAAGAGAGCTGAAGCCCTCCTGTTCTCATGACCCAGAAGAAGGTTAAGGGAGGGGAACCCAGCAGTGTCAGCGGGCCCGAGACCCCAGTGAACACCTCGGCTGGGTCAGGCTGGGGGCTGTAACTGTCGGTAACAGTCCCTCCCCATCACGGGCTCCTCCTGTGCTCTCACTCCGCCCCCTCCCTTCTCTAACCCCCTCCTCCTCTCTGATCTCACTCCCCTCTACTGAGCCCCGCTCCCCTCTTCTAACTCCTTTCCACTCATGGTTACCCTCCTTTCTCTGAGTACCACCTCCCTGTGCCTCCTCCCCCTTCCCGAGCCTCCATGACCCACGGTGTTGCCTGCCTTCAGCTGGGGCCCTCTTCCTTTCTCTCCTCAATCCCTTTCCCCTCTCACTGAGCCCAGATGTTGGAATTGAGAAGGAACTCCCCCATGTCTTGCCCGGTTGCTCCTCCCCCAACACAGCCTGAACCAGAACCAGTGGCCCTACGGACCCACTCCCCTGGCAGGGCTCTGCCTCCTTTCTTTAGAGTGTCAGCTGCAAAATCTCTTCCTCTCCCCAAGATTCTAAAAATAAGCCTCCACCACTGTACCCCGGCTGCTCCCCTGGATGTAGGACTCATGTATATGTGTTCTGTTGGGGGAGGTTCCTGGGATTTCCTGAACAACTCAGGAAGGAGTGTGGAGAGCATCTTTAGTGTCCCTGCAGGTCACCTCAAATCTTGGGCCAGGAGGGCTTCATCCTGGCTCAGCCACAGAACCACGATCTCCCGATGAACCACTGGGCCTCTTCCAGCCACATTTTCCTCTTCTGAATTAAGACCCCAGGTTTGTAATTTGGAGGGATGTGGGTGCGTGGGCCAAGTCGCTTCAGTTACGTCCAACTCTTTGAGACCCTATGGACCATAGCCTGCCAGGCTCCTCTGTCCATGAGATTCTCCAGGCAAGAATACTGGAGTGGGGTGTCATGCCCTCCTCCAGGGGATCTTCCCGACCCAGGGATCAAACCCACTTCTCTTACGTCTCTTGCATTGGCAGGCAGGTTCTTTACCATTAGTGCTACCTGGGAAGATCCTAGGAGGGGAATGGGTGAATTTTAAATCTCAGTTCCAATGAATAAACCTAACCTTCATACACTGGGGGTGGATTCTACTTCTGCTGATGGAACCACAGGGTTCCCGACACACAGATTTATGGAGCAGAGAGATCTTAAAATCTTAGTGCTGGCAGGGCCTTCAGCAGGGGGCCGGAGTGGGGTGTCATCTGGTCAAACCCTTTTATTTTATGGTTGAGTACATTGAGGCCCGGAGACAGGAAGGAACCTGTTCAAGCTCACACAAGGAGCCAGGGTCAGAGATGGGCCCAGAAAGAAGATCCTTGAACCTCATCACATGCCCCCCTCCCCCGCCCCCCATCCTCCTCCTGCCAAGCCCCAGTGCCCTGGCTGACCCTCACGCAGGAGAGCTTGGGAATGGAGGACAGAGTGGCGTTGTGGGAGCCACCTGGGCCCCTGAGGCTGTAGCCTGGGATTGCGCCAAGACCTCGCTCCGTGACCTTGGGAACATCACGTCACCTTCAGGTCTCGTCTTGCTCCTCTGTGAAAGGGAGATGGTGGCAGCTTTGGCACCCGGTTACGTGAGCATGGAATGAGATAATGCGTGAGAAGTGACAGGCTCGTGGCAGGGGCTCAGACTGTGTGTAGGAGTTAAGGAAGGCGGTATGGGGGGGCTCTCCCCCATCACCTCAGAGGCACCCTGGCTGGCTGCTGGGACAGGAGGAGCTACAATTCTGCCCCACTGGCAGCAAGAAGAAGGCAAAGGAAAAGCCGGTAGGGGAGGCTGACCCCAGCAATGCTGGCAGTTGCTCTGGACCATGGCCTCATCACAGTGGTGAGGGCTGACCACCCAGAGAGGAACAGGCGGCCACAGGCTTGCCGAGGTCAGCAAGAGGCTGGCAGGCAGAAGAGGTGAGAGTGGGTGGGGCAGTGAGCAGATGGGCCTGCCAGACCCAGGCTCCCTCTCTGGCAGGTGTCAGGGTGGCAGGGGTGGGTTGTGGTGGGGGCACCCAGTTGGACAATTCAAAGCGTGTTCCACCTCCAAATATCCCAGCGGCCTCGGGGGAGTCAGTTCCTCACTGCATCGCACCTCCTCACCCATATGCCTCAGGCTTCCCACCTGGAAAGCTGGCATCATGAATCAAGAAACTGACATTTAGCTGGGTCTTGATATCAAGGGGCCAGGACAGGATATCAGCTCCACTCCTGTCCCAGGGAAGACAGCTTGGGTGGCTTCATGACCTTGCGAAAGTCATTCAAGTCTCATTTCTCAGTTGTGAAATGGGGACATTGATGGCTTCCTTGTTAAGTTTTCATGAGGATGAGCTGAGTTAACTGTAGCCTATATGGCGCCTGATACGAGACCGTCAGCCAGTGTCCACCCACTCTGGGAAAAGGAAGATATGCTTCAAACAATACTGAAAACTTTTCCCTCTTTGCGTAGCTTCTCCTTAAAAATTCTTACTTGCATTTGATTTGCTGAAACTTGCCCAGCATTGCACAGCTTAAAACTAGTTTCCTATCCAATAAATAGTTGAATTATTTCTTTGACCGCCAAAGTAGATACTGTTAATGCTATACCTGTTTTACAAATTGGGAAACAGGCTCAGAAAGGTTAAGTGGTTTACCTGAAGTCACACAGCTTAGATGTGAACCCATGTCTCTCACACTTCAAAGTCCATGACTTTCTACCCACTCAGCTCTACCTTTTAAAATCCAAACCACTCTTTATTCGCTCTTCAAGAATTCCTCCTCCATCGCTCACAGGAGAGTGGGATGGGGCATAAAGTTAGGGAACCGAAAAGCTGATGTTGTGTGGGAGCAATTTCTGAGCCAGCTTGGTCCTATTTCTGGCTGGGGAAGGATCTGACACCTGCTGGGACCATGACCTTAAGATGTTCCCTCTACAGAGAAATTCTCCAAACCCTGCTCAGGTCTCCATCGAAGAACCTGCCTTTTCTCTTGTCATGGGACAAAAGGTCAACCCAGGCCCCTTGAGGCCAGAAGTGGATGAGTGAGTGAGGTCTTTGGAGAGTGAGAAGTTATGGTTGGGATAGAGCACAGACACTGGAGTACCAGGTCAGACCTGGGGTGCCCTTCTTTTGCTCCCCTTCAAACCCATCCCCACAATGGACCTGCCGCCAGGAGCAGGAACTGCAGGAGGCTTCACACTGTCCAGGCAGGAGCTCTGGCAGGGAGGGTGAGGAGGAGGCAAGAAGGAGCCTGCGTCTCTTCTCTCTCTCTCTCTTTTTAAACCAAGAATTTGTTCTGGGGTTGGTCGGACTCACTGTGAGCCCCAGAAACCCTCCCTGGGCACCCAGAGAGACCACAGAGAACCCCCCTCCCAAACTCCTAATGGTTATTATCTCTTCTGTGTCCTTCATTTTCTCCCCAGTGAGAGAGTAAATGCCATCCTGTGTGAGACCCAGTTCTTGTTGCCAGCTTCTGCCTCCCCAGGGGCATTTGGGCAGCTGGGAAAGGGGCCAGACTGTCCCTGATGCTGCCACCCTGTGCTGGACAGAAGCCTAGCATTCAGGTGGGGGCCTGCTCCCTTCATCCCTCCCAGTGACCAGCATCTCCACAGGGTCTCTTCACTGGTCTTTCCCTTCCCTAGGGAGCAGGTCCTTCTTCTCAATTGCGAGAGGGCAATTAGACTGCAGTCGGGTGCCTCTCTAGCATCCTTATGGACCAGGCCGTGGTCATTTAAGCTCAGTGGAGTCCTGCCCGTGACCCGGCAGGGTTCTCACTTTCTTCATCCCTCTCAGTGAAATGAACAACGTTCCTCATCTCTGTTCCCCAGGTGCCTCGCACCCCCCGACCAAACACACAGACAGTCCCCCACCCGCTACCGTCCGCTCTGGGTTCCGTGGACTCTGGGCCCTGGCCCAGCGGGAGAGGCCCAAGATCCAACCCAGCCCCAACCCCTCTGGGAAATGCCCCCGCCCCAGCCGGGGCTCTCACCTTCCTGCTGACTGCTGAGCTCCGCCGGGTGCTGGAGCCAGGCCCTCTGGTCCCGCTTGTCTGGGTGGCCTCCGGGCCGCCTCCTTGGCTCGGCTCGGCTCGGCAGGGTAGCTCCGCGGCCCCCGCGGCCCCGCGCCCTCCGTCTCCCCGCGGGCGCCGCCGCCGATTGCTGAAATGCTGGACAGCGCACCACCATGGAGGCGGCCTCCCAGCCCGCCGCTTGCCGGCCAGAGCGGCCCAGCACCTACAGCGCCCTCCACAGTCCTGGAGGCCGCCCGCCTCCGAGGGAAGAGACTGGGCGTCTGTCGTGGAGGAGGGGGGATTGGGGGAAAGAATTTCCACTGCAGTGACCAGTTCCACGACTTAGGGGTCGGGGGCGGGGCAAGAGATCCCTCTGGGATGCCCCCTTTCATCGTGCATCCTGGTGGCCTGACCGAGGCCAGGCGGGGCGGTGGGAGACATCCCAAAGGAGGGAGGTTTTTGAGAATGGGATCTCTGGACCTTCCCTGGTGCTGCGTTGGCTGTCTGGAGTCCTGAGTTCAAGTCCCCCTTTGGTTACTCTCTTCGTGACTTTGGAAGCCTGTTATCCTACAGCTTCCGCCTGAGTTTCCTTGGCTGGACAGTGAGCCGGCTGAGTGGAGGGAACTCAAGGGTGGGACGGGCTCTGCAAGGAGCATTGGAAGTACGGGAGTTCTGTCGTGGGAGGAGGCCCAGAAGGACAAAGTTTTTGCTTGGAGCCACGAGCAGTGACCCTGTGCTGTCTTCGGAGGCAGGGCTGAAGTCCCAGAGCAGGTCGCAGGCTGGGGAGGGACAGCGCGAGGCAAGGGAGGCACTTGGGGTGCAGATTATAAGAAGGCCCTTTGTGGGACTTCTCTGCTGGTCCAGTGGTTAAGAATCCGCCTGGCAGTGTGGGGGACCGGGGTTTGATCCCTGGCCAGGGAACTAAGATCCCACATGCCCTGGGGCAACAAAGCCCGTGTGCTGCACCTAGAGGCCTGTGGGCCACAGTGGAAGATTGTCACACTGCAACTAAAACCCTATGCAGCCAAAATTTAATAAATATTAAAAAAGAAGAAGAAGAAGTACACCTTTGCATGACACTGAGAGTCACCCAAGTAAATTTGCTGTGAATCTGCGTGGGTTTGTGTGTGTGTGTGCACATCTGTATATGTGTGTGTCTGCTTCTATGTTCCGTCTGTACCCTCCTCCCCTCCCCTCTCCTTACCCCCATGTTTCTTCACCTACTGTATGTCTTTGGAGTGTATGTTGGGGTCTGTGTGTGAATGGTTGGGATCCGGGCACTGCAGGCCCACTGGGTCTGCAGAACAAAGCTTGGGGGTGGGGGAGAGGGGCGGGCTACAGCTGCTGCTGCCGTTACTGCAGCCCCATAGCCCCAGGGGCGAGTCCTCTGCTGGTCTCTTGCCTTCTGGCTGCATGAATATTTCATATGCTGGGGCCTTGAGCTGGCCTAGCACCAGTGTGTTTGCTCCCCCTGTCTGGGAGGGGGCTGCCCTCTTTTGCCTGGCTGGGACTCCCAAGACAGAGCCGGGAGTAGGCAGATCAAGGGCTGGGAGAGGGCCCCTTGCCTGGGGAGCCATGGCTGGGTGTGTGGAGGGGCGAGGGTAAAGGAAGCCATAGGAGGAACAGGGGTGCGGCACCCTCCCGGGGTGAAGCCTGTGCCTTAAGTGAAGTCACGTGAGTATTTTGAAACGTCACTGCACTGATTCGGTTCCTGACCAGCGCCAGCCTCAACTCTGTTTGGGGCTAGTGCCTGGGAACACACTGCTCCAAGCTGGGCAACCCTCTTCCTGCCCTCCCCTCGTCTGCCTCTGCAGCCCCTGCTCCCTGGATTCACAGTGGGAACTGCTTTAGTGGAAAAGGGCAGAGGGACCTGTAAGCAGGCTTCCCCAGCTGCCTTGGGCCCTCTCTTCTACCAGACCTGGGATGACGGAGCCCTGGAAGCCTAGGCAGCCTCTTAGCGCCAGTCACCCCCTCACCCCCGTACTCCCAGTTCAGAGGAACGGACCTCTATCTTGGTTTCCCTGCCAGCCTGCCAATTTTCCAAAATGAGCCCCTTCCCTTGTGTTACTTATTTCAGCCAATGGCATCGCCACCTGCGCTGGTTTTCCTCTGCTTGCCCCTCTGGCCCCTGCTCCTCCTTCTCTGCCCTCTTCTGGGTCTTGGGAGGCTGACCTCTGCAGGTTGATTACCCAGGTTCCCTTGTTCTTGGCTGCTGACTGGGTTCATCCGAGGGGATGCATCCCCAGCAGAACGAAGGGTGGGAGGAGAGAGGTTAGGTGTTTATTCCCCTGCCCAGTTCCTCTCCAGCTCGGGTCCAGTGTCCCCACATCCACCGCTCCATTCTCCTGGGCAAGCTCTGGCATTGTTTCCTCCCGGTGGCACTTCAGGGCTGGAGGTGCTAATGGCTCCCACTGTGATAAGTCGCTGGGTGCTTCTCTGCCCCTCACTGGTCCATTCTCCTATCCCCAACCCCATCTCTGTATTTAGTCCCTTCATCAGACTCTCTTCCATTAAACTTTCGGAAGTGCTGGTGACTTCATTCTGGGTCCCTGGCCCATCACCCTCCCTCTTAAGTCCAGTCTCTAAGTCAGAACCCTGTGAGTCTTTGAGCTTTCCACTTCCCCCTTCTCCCTGAAGACCTTCTACCTCCTTGAACTGTGTCTTTTCTTCACCCCCAGGGTGTCTGCCTGGCCCAAGCCTGGGTCCTGGACGCCGGCTAGTGCCTGTTCCCTCCCCGCGCACTCTCCCCTGAAACATACATCTTGGCTTGGCTAGCACTCAATCAATGAACCCTTCCAATGAACCTCACAAAATAGCATCTCCCAGTCCCACACTATCGTTCTTTCTTATTCTCCTTTAAAAAAGTTTATTGTGGTAAAATACTCATGACATCAGTCGGCCATTCTAAGTGTTTACAATTCAATGGTGTTAAGTGTATTCACACCGTTGTATAACCATCGTCCAAACCCAAGCTGAAACTCTACCGGTGAAACTCCCCTGGTACCACCATTCTACTCTCTGTCTCTGTGAACCCCACAGCGCTGGGGACCTCTTGTCAGTGGAATCATACAGTGTTTGCCTTTTGTGACTGTCTTATTTCACTCAGCAGAATGTCCTCAAGTTTCTTCCATGTCGTAGGATCAGTGGACTTTTGGGTTGTTGCCACTTTTTGGCTATTGTAAATAATGCTTCAGTCAACATGGGTGCGCACATGTCTGAGTCCCTGCTTTCAATTCTTTGTGTTAATACCTAAGTGGAATTATTGGATTATGTGGTAATTCTCTGTTTAATTCTTGGAGGAACCACCATACTGTTTTCCATAGCAGGAAAGACCCTGAGATGAGAGGTTAGGCTGGGCCAGGCTGTAGTGTTTCACTCGCCAAAGTTCTGAGGCCAGAGAATGACTTACAGTGGCTTTGACCTCAGAATTGGCCCTGCCCTTTCTCTCTTATGGTTCCCTGGTGGCTCAGAAGGTAAAGAATCCACCTGCAATGCAGGAGACCCAGGTTCGACACATGGGTTGGGAAGATCCTCTGGAGAAGGGAATGGCTGCCCACTCCAGTAACCTTGCTGAAGAATTCCATGCACAGAGAAGCCTAGCGGGCTACAGTCCATGGGGTCACAAAGAGCTGGACATGATTGAGCCACTAACACTTTCTCTTTTCCTCTGCCCTGTCTCTGACACCTCTCTCAGTGCCAAGCTGCGTCTGGAACGTGAATCCCATGATGGTGGGGCTGTGTCGTGCCCACCTCCCATCACCCACTCTAGCTTGGAGGAGGCAAGAGTCATTGCTTACTGAGTTGAGTTGTCTGGTTTTCTATCTCCAAGCTGCTCTCTGTTCCCCACGCCCATCTCCCACTTTAGTTTTTCGTTTGTTTGTTTCTCTACTCCTCAGACAGTGGAGTCCTCCCTTTCTCTCTCGGTCTGCCTTGTCTCTTTCCATTTATCTTTCTGTACGATGTGATGCAGATGAGCCCCCTGGGGGCACTTGACTGAGGAGCCAGCACCCTCTCTTCTGGCACTTCTCAAAGTGTTTTTTCCACCCTCTGCATCGAAACCACCTTAAGTGCTTGTTGAACGTGCTGCTATCAGAGTCTCTCTCCAGACCTACTCTAATGGTTATCTACTGCTGTGCAACAAACACTCCAACACTTAATGACTCAAAACAACAACCGATATTTCACAAGTTTGTGGGTCAGAAATTTGGGCAGTTCTTGACTATAGGATTCTTCTGCTCCACGAGGCACTAAATGGGGACACTGGGTGGTTTTCAGCTGATGGATGGGTTGTGGACTGGAAGGGCCAGAATTTCTTCATTCACATGTCTGGGGCCCTGGTGGGGACAGCTGGCAGGGCTGAGCTCAGCTCGACTCCTCTCCTTCCGTGAGTCTTCTCAGGATTCTCCATATGGTGTCTCCAGCAGAGTCGTCAGACTTCTTACACAGCGGGTGAGGGCTCTGAGAGGAAGCGTTCCAAACGACAGGAAGTAGAAATTAGAGGGGAAGTAGAAATTAACTGAACTTCTAAGGCAGGGCAAGGCTCAGCAGACACAACATCACTTTCCCCATTTTCTACTAGTCAAAGCAGCTACAAAGTCCACTCCATTTAAAGCAGTGCTTCCACAGACTTCCCTGGTGGCCCAGTGGTTAAGAATCCGCCTGCCCATGCAGGGGTTGTGGGTTCAGTCACTGGTCCAGGAACTAGTCCCACAGGTGCATTGGATGCTCAGTCGTGTCTGACTCTTTGCCACTGTATGGATTGTAGCCCGCCAGGCTCCTCTGTCCGTGGGGTTTTCTAGGCAAGAGTATTGGAGTGGGTGGCCATTTCCTACTCCAGGGGATCTTTCCTACCCAGGGATCAAACCCACACCTCCTGTGTCTTTTGCATTGGCAAGCGGATTCTTTACCACTGAGCCGGCTGGAACCCCCGAGAACCCACATGCAGGGCAGCTAAGCCTGTGTGCCGTAACCACTGAGCCCATGCTCTAGAGTCTGCACTCTGCAACAAGAGAAGCCATCGCAGTGAGAAGCCCACACATCGCAACTACAGAGTAGCCCCTGCTCGCTGCAACTAGAGAAAGCCCACGCTTTCCAGCAGCAACGAAGAACCAGCGTGACCAAAAAGAAATAAATAAAAATAAAGTGGTGGTGCTTCCTCACTCATACCCACAGGTAGGGGACAGAGATCGCCCCTCGTGATGGGCAAGGAGTTGGTGGCCGTCTTTAATCTGCCAAACCTACCGAGTCACACCCTTTGGGGGTAGACCCACAATTGTGCTCCTGACCTTGAAAAATGAAGGCTATGGCCCTCATCTACCTGAGACCTTGCCCTCCTCATCCCCTGGGTTGTTGCTTTGCCTCACGGCTACTGGAGCACCCTGGGAGGGAGAGTCTTGAGCTGAGTCCAAAGGGTGGGGAACGTGCAACTAACCCAGTGGGAGGAGTGGGGTCTGGAGTCAGACCCAGGCCTGAAGCCCTGGTGTGCTGCTGACTAGCTCTGTGGATCTAGGAAAGTGATTTAAGCCTCACTGAGCCTCAGTCTCCTCATCTGTAAAATGGGGCCAGCAATACCTGTCTCTGAGTGTTATGCGCCTTTCCTAATTAGAGATCATCTCGTGGTCACAGGCTGCAGCGAACTGGTGATGCAGGTGACAGGCCAGTGATGTTCTGCTGTCTTTATCTGGAAAATGACAAAACCCGGGCGTCAGGGTCCCAATACCATAGCTGTTCACTCTTCTCCTGATCCAACCCCAAATGCATTTCCCCCTGTTGTCCTTTCTCTCTCCCTGCTCCCTTCCTTGTCACACGGCCGCCCCCTTGGAGCCCAGCACTCTGCTGGGTCCTCTGCCTTCAAGGACCACGGTGCCTCTTTCTCTCGGTGCCTCTCTGCCTGGCCCACCCCAGGCCTCTTCCTCTCTGTCTCCCTCCCCTCCTCCCAGCGCATCACTCTCTCATTCTCTCCGCAGAACCTGGGAAATTGAGGACTCCCTTGCGGCAGACGGGCAGGGCTGACCTTGAAGCAGATCTTTAATAAAAAATGAGCAGAGGCAGCAGCCTCCCTCCCACTCCCCTGCCTGCTTCCCCTGCACTCCCCTCCAGCCTGGGCTCTCTGGTCCTTCGCCTGTAAATCTGCCATAAGGGGCCATTGCTCTGGGTTAAGCACTGCCCTCATTATGGTCCTTTTTGCTGTTGTTCAGTCGCTAAGTCGTGTCTGACTCTTTGTGACCCCACGGACTGCAGCACGCCAGGCTTCCCTGTCCATCATCAACTCCTGGAGTTTACTCAAACTCATGTCCATTGAGTCAGTGATGCCATCCAACCATCTCATCCTCTGTCGTCCCCTTCTCCTCCTGCCTTCAATGTTTCCCCGCATCAGGGTCTTTTCCAATGAGTCAGTTCCTCTCATCAGGTGACCAAAGCACGGAGCTTCAGACTTAGCATAAGTCCCTCCGGTGAACATTCAGGACTGATCTCCTTTTGGAGGGGCAAGTCCCTGGGCTGTGGGAGTGTGAAGGGAAGAAGGTTTTGTTAGAATGGGTGGGGGTTGGGGTGGGGCAGTGGTGATAGTGAGAGGGGAAGGGGGTTCTGCTCTGAGGCTGCGGGCCCTGCCTGTCTCTGCCTTAGAGTCTTTCATGAGAATTCCCCTCCCTGCTGAGGCCTCACAAGCAGCTCAATGGTTCAGCCCCACCCTGGGCTGGCCCCGGGGGCCTGTCGTCAGCAGCCTAGGCCTCACCCGCAGACCTGGGTCCCACTCGGCCTGGGCGCAGGAATGAGAGGGACGCGCACTTTGAGCACTGCCGTATCCTAGCGTTTGGCCTCATTCCCTCTGAACCTCCCAATGAGCCCCTGCGCCGGGGATCACTGTCCCATCTCACAGATGACAACACTGAGGCTCAGAGAGGTCCAATGCTGCTCACAGCCACCCAGCCCACATGTGACCTGGGCGATGACTTGAGCCACCAGTTCCTCCGCTCAGCTGCTGCAGAGATGCCTCCTCCTGGGTCATTCCTCTCTCCTCCTGCCTTCAGTCTTGCCCAGCATCAGGCTCTTTTCCAGTGAGTCGTTTCTTCCCATCAGGTGGCCAAAGTATTGGAGCTTCAGCTTCAGCATCAGTCCTTCCAGTGAATATTTAGGGTTGATTTCCTCTAG
>NW_011494912.1:5278542-5288281 GCF_000754665.1 Bison bison bison | reverse complement strand
TGGTCTGTACCATGCAATGCGTGGGATCTAACCAACAACCCCTGCAGTGGAAATGCGGAGTCTTAACCACTGGACCACCAGGGAAGTCCCTATGTATATTTTATTTTAATAAAAAAAAATTTGTTTTAGATGCTTAGGAGAAGGGAGGGTCAGGGTGAGGAGATAAAGAGAGTAAAAGAAAACAGAAATGGCAGCAGAGGGACAAAGGGAGGGGACGGGCGGGCAGAGGACAGCCCTGCCCCTTACCCCGTCACTGTGGCCCGGGATGTACATTTCCTGTTTCCTCGGCAGGACCCCCGTAGGCCCTTACTCATCGCCCATCATCTCACCATCCCACACTGGGCGCCGACTGCGTCCGGGTTCAGAGAGAATCCAGGTTATCCCTGGGGGCAGGTGCCCTGGCCTGGGTCCCTCATCCCCAAGGAGTGTGCAGTGAACTCTTCTTAAAGTCCTTGAGCGCCATGCCTGGGTCCACGTGTTCACACCAGGACAGGGCAGGCGGGCGAGGTTGAGGAGGGCAGGGAGGGACGCGGTCGCAGAGATGGCAGCTGGGGCTGTGACCCAGTTTCACCACCAGCCTTCCTCTGCCAGCAGAAGTGATCCCCAATCACCTGAACCTGCCGTACACGTCCATGAGGCACACACACGTCAGATACACATCTCACACGTACCCCACGTACGTGTCACATGCATGCGGTCCCGTACATAGCCCCTTACACGTGCCCCCCCACACACACTCACACACACTCATGAACACGGTTACATCTCTACACCTGGATGACCCAAACCTCAGACACACACATCACACAACTCCTCCTGGCATATGCAGCACGCACATACTCCCACACCAACATGCGACCCGCACACGTGCATCCACGCACAAACACACACACCAACACCTCAGACCCGGGGACAGATGGCTAGAGCTGGCTTGTAGGATGGGAGGGGCACACCCACGCTGAACCTGACACCCCCCCACCCCCGTACCTAGAGGTGGGAGGGGAGCCACTGAGGGTCTCTTTTTCTTTCCATTTTTATTTATTTCTTAAAATTTATTTTTCAATTTATTTTTTTGATTGAAAGATCATTGCTTTATCGAACTTTGTGGCTTTCTGTCCGATATCAGCAAGAATCAGCCACAGGTACACCCTTCCAGACCTCCCTCCCATCCCCTTCCCCACCCCACCCTCACTGAGGGTCTCTTTGAGGGGGGGTCTTAACCCAGGCCCCACTTATTTCATGGGGCCTTTCCTAGCTGTTCAGTGGCCCAAGAGAAGGCCACAGGCCTCACCCCAGCTGGAGCCGAAGTCAGTGAGCTGGGGGCAGGCCGGGGAGGCAGAGCCAGGGGCCTGGACCGCAGCACGTGACCCTGCGCTCTGGGGAGGGGGCCGCTGGCCTGGGAGCGCCTGCCTGGTGGGACAGGGGGAGCGGGAGGTACTTGGGAATGACCTGCTTGCGTGTGTCTGTGTGTGTGTATACGCAGTGGTATAAATATGATGCATTTAATTGCACACTACCAAAAAGCCTCCTTTTTCTCCCCCTGGCCCTGCTTTAATGATCCCTCCAGGGACCCCAGCAGCCTGAACCTGCTTCCTGAATCCCGGCAGCTCAGACAAAGCCAGGCTGGCCCAGCCCTGCAGGATGGCGGTGGGGAGGACCCTGCTCCTGTGCCCTGCCTGGGGCTGCCCCAGGACCCCAGCTTCCCCTCCTCCCAGCAGCCTCCACCCTCAGACCCAGAGACTCCCCCGTGGGTCCCAGGAGAGCCCTGACCTCCAAGTGAGTAACATGACAAAGACGATCACCATTTATTGAGCGCCCACTGTGGGCTGTGGATTGATTTATTTATTTTATTAAAAAAATTTTTTTTAAAAATGTTTTTTGGTCATGTTGTGCAGCATATCGAATCTTAGTGCTCTGACCAGGGAAAGAAACCGTGCCCCCTGCAGTGGACGGGCAGAGTCCCAGCCACTGGACTGCCTGGGAATTCCCCCGATGAGGACTTTAGACACTTAATCCTCTCAGCAAGCAGGGGAATGGCCACAATCCAGGCGCCACAGCTTTGGGGATGGAGCGTGGGGAGGAGGTTTGGGGTCTGGAGTGAGGCTATCCCTTCTTGGCCTCCAGTAGCCTCATCTCCCAGGCTGTCCTTTGAGACTACACCAGTCCTGTTGGACTCTCCTTCTGGAAGGCTCTGTGGCACTGGGAAGCTTGGAGTCAAATTTATAGTGTAGCAAGATGCCAGGGAAAATTCCGCCATTCTGGTCCCAGCTCCACATTTCTGTTCCTCTGAGCACCTTCTGTGCTGCTATTTAACTCTTTCTTGAAATCACTTCCTGTTTGTGCCGAGCCTTGTCTGAGCCATGCTGTCCAGGGTGCGGCAGGCTTGATGTTCTGGTTTCGCACCTTGAGATGCTCGTCACGATAAATGTCCGAAGTCCAATCAGGGTCCCTTGGAGAGGCCTGGCCTCCTCCTGCAGTCTCTTCTGCAGCTGCTGGGACAGCCCCCCTCCAGCAGCCATGGATGACCCTGCTCCTTGCCGTGGAAAGTGCCCCGGGGCTGGGGTCTTCTCAAGCGTCAGTGGGGACTCAGTCCCACCTGCCAATCACCACCTGCAAGATCCCATGACTGAAGCCTCAGTTTACTGATCATCCCACATTGTATCTGTGCCCAGGAGGTGCCTGGCACAGAGGAGCTGGCCCGTGCATGCATGTTGTCACATGAGTCGTGTCTGACTCTTTTGTGACCCCATGGGCTGTAGCCCACCAGGCTCCTCTGTCCATGGGATTCTCCAAGCAAGAATACTGGAGTGGGTTGCTAAGCCCTGCCCCAGGGGATCTTCTCGACCCAGGGATGGAACCTGCACCTCCTTCATCTCCAGCACAGGCAGGCAGGTTCTTTATCACGAGCGCCACTGGGTAAAAGGGGGCTAAAGCTGCACTGGGCTTTCATCAGGGTGGGAGCTCCTGGGCAGCCCCTCCCTGCTTCCCCCATTGTAATGGGGGCCTCCTCACAGCTGTGAGATGGCAGACGTGGAAGGTTCAGGGTGAGGACAAGATGCTAGGTAATGCAAGGAGGCACTGCCTGGTCAACATCAATGGGCAGTGGGAGGGGCTTGAGGGTCCCATCGCTTCCCCCCTCCCCCACCTCTCCTTTCCTGAGCCAGACATTTCCTCCCCCACCCCTCCCCAGCCTGGGCCAGCCACACCCAACTTCGGTCTCTGCTTTCACATCTTATGCAGTGCCTGCCACTCAAAACACACACCCCACGTATACACACACCAGACACCTACACAGACACACACACACCACACAAAATCACCCAGGCCCGTGAAAGAAGCACTCCCAGTCACCCCTGCCCCAGCCCCAAGCATCCGATCACCATCCGGGTCAGGAGCGGAGTTAACCTGATTACCGTCCTGTGGTCTGCCTGGCACAGGGCTCTCCGCCTGGCTGGGAGAGCATTAGCACCAGCAGGAGCCCGGGAGGGAGCGGGCTGGGCTGGGAGGAGTTATTTTTAGGCAACGGAGGTGGGGTTTGTAGTCGATCTGGGCTGGAGGCTTCAGGAGGAGGGGGCTTCACAGAGTGATGGTGGGGGGTAGTGCTTAGATTAAGGGGTGGCCTTTCCTAAGAGGGACCAGGCTGGCCCTGGGCTCTCTCAGGAAGGAGGGGAGGGGACCCAGAGAAGGAGAAAGAGACTTGCCAGGATCTCCTACGGGAGCCGTCCCGCTGGGCCGGGTTGCCAGCTGGGAGAATGTGAAATGGCTCTAAAGTGGGGAGAAGGCTCTGTGGGAGCTGATGGCTCCTCCCCCCACCCACAGACAGACAGACAGACACAGAGGGTGGGAGCAGGGCGGTGCTTCCCCGTCAGGCCTCAAGACAAGCAGCCGGGCATTGGCAGAGAGGGTGACCTCCTGAGGGGACACCAGCCCCTTTGTGAACGGCCAGTCCCCTCCATCAGCCCTGATCTGGGGTGAGTGTTCCCCCCACCCTCTATGCAGTGCCTCCAAGATCCTGTCTCCTGGGGTGGGGGTGGACATCGGGGAAACCCCCAACTCCCCATAGGGGACATCAGAGCATGGAGAGTCAGCAATCCAAGAAATCCAAGGGTCTGGTGTCAAGACACAGAACCAGACTTCCCATTCTAGACAGTGAACCAAGTTAATGGACATTTACACTCATTTAGGGGAGCGGTTGTTGGTGGTAGGTTTTTTTTATGGTATATGCAATCATATAATACCCATTTGTTTTCATGTAATAGGTTGTGGACCCACTCCAGTTTTCTTGCCTAGAGAATCCCATGGATGAGGAGCCTGGTGGGCGACTCAGCAGCAAGCAGCAGCAGCAGCAGCAATAGGTTGTGGAGAGGCTTTTCTTCCTCTGTTTTTTTGTCAGATCAGTGCTTCCTTGGAGAGGAAGTGTGCGCGTGCTAAGTTGCTTCAGTGTGTCCGACCCTATGGACTGTAGCCCCCCAGGCTCCTCTGTCCATAGGATTCTTCAGGCAAGAATACTGGAGTGGGTTGCCATGCCCTCCTCCAGGGGATCTTCCCAACCCAGGGATCAAACCCGCATCTTTTACATCTTCTCCTGCATTGACAGGCAGGTTCTTTACTGCTTGCACCACCTAGGAGGCCCTGGGAAGGAAGAAGGGGCAGGTAAAACTGCTGGGAATCACCCCAAAGCCTCGCCTCTGGACTCTGCCCCCTGGCTGAAGCCAGGCTGTGGTGGGGGACTGTGGGGGGCTGTGAGGGGAGGGTGTCAGGCCTGTGGGCTCTGCTGGGGGTGGGAAGCTTGCCCTCTGGGACTGCCTTCCCCAGCCCCACAGAAGGCGCCTCATACCACAGTCGTACTGAAGTATGCAAGCATTGGCTAATGGGGTTGGGAGACGCCAAGCTGCCAGGTGGTACCTCTTTACCATGGGGCGGACCAGAGGGGCAGCAGCTGTGGATTACGTGGTCTAAGTGTTTCCCAGCCAGGTCAGCTGTACTGGGGCAACCAGTCAGCAATCAGCCCGCCTGGCTGTGCCTTTCAGTGCCCGGTTCTGGGGACCCTGTTCGGCTTCATGAGGGAATTGAATTTAACATCTACACCCGAGCTGTAGATGTTAGGGAGGTTGCCCAAGCCGTGAGCCCGCAGGCCCAGGGATGACAGGCAGCAGGACGTGGGTGGCCTCTTAAAGTGGGTTAATTGAAGAGATCCATCTCAAGCGCTTGGGGATTAGAAAGCGGAGCCGTTGAGAAAGGACCCTGTGGGAACTCAGGGGCAGGCAGGGCCTGGCCCAACTCCCTCCAGGGCCGAACGAAGGAGGCAGGCTGCAGGTGTCCACAGGCTAGGCCTTCCCTTCCGGCCACCCAGTGGCTCAGTCCACCCTGGGTTTGGGTTACTTAATCCCCACCCCCTCGGGGTGTTGGACAGAGTGGCCTGTCCCTACTGTCCACTCAGGGCACTGGAGACAGGAGGAGCCAATGGTTACTCGGTTAGCGTAAGTGGGAAGTTATCCTCTGCCTACTCCTCTGGTGGGGCCTGTGGCCTTGAGTTATAGGGTTATGGTTAAGTGAAAGTCGCTCAGTCATGTGTGACTCTGTGCAACCCCATGGACTGTATGTAGCCCATCAGGCTCCTCTGTCCATGGGATTCTCTAGGCAAGAATGCTGGAGTGAATAGCCATTGCCTTCTCCAGGGGATCTTCCCGACCCGGGGGTAAAACCTGGGTCTCCTTCATTGCAGGCGGATTCTTTACCGTCTGAGCCACCAAGGGTGGGGGTGGGAGTGGGTTTTCTTCTGAAACTCCCCACCTCAACTCTTCTGTGTCTCCAGGCTGGTTTCCAGATGTCCCTGGACTCTCTCCCACCTCCACTACCCCTGCCTGAAGGTGGCTGCCCACTCCGGTCGGGGTGAGCAGAGCCCAGACCCATGGGGAAAGCTGACCCTCCAGCCATCGCCTGACCCACAGGCCACAGGACTGATGCTGCAGCGCCAGCCTCCAGCTCCCTCTGCTGGCAGTTTGGGAGAACTACCTGGGAGGTTTGGCCTCCCTCCTGCAAGGTCCAGGCTCATCCTGAGCTAAGCTGTCACCCACTCTGCCTTAGCAGTGGGGAGGCAAGACTCCGCTTTCCTTCTAATTACCCCACATGGCTGGGTCTACCCGGGACTTAAAGGGGAGCTTCTTTGCAGGACCGATTCTGTCACCATATAATGACCCCGAGTAGGTGCCCCAGAGCCTCCTCTCTGCTCTCTACAGACTGGTTGTTGGCTTCCTCCAGCAAAGACTCAGCCAGCTCATCATGGTCATTAACACCATCCACTCAGTCCCTGGGTTTTGTTCCTTGCTGAGCCGGATGGGAGTCGTGTGTCAGGAGGCAACCAGAAGGCAGGGGCTGGCAGCCAGTTCACAGACTGCGAGGCGGATAATTGGAGCTTGAAAGCGGGGAGCGTGGTTAGTTGAACCTACGCCGCCAACGGGCTGATGAACTGCTGGAGGGTGGAAATGAGGCTGCTGCTGTTTCCTCCATGTCCCTGTCACCCTCTGCCTCCCTGCCACATGCTCTGGTCCTTGCCCATTCTGCTGCCAAGTGTCACAGGAGTGGTCCTCGTGGCGTCTTTTTTCCTTAGGTGTGGCCGGCTGCAAAGACATCACCTGGATCCCTCCCTCTCCAGGCTCCTGGGTCACAATCTGTATCTTGACAAGCCTCCTCCCGGGACCCTGTCACCAGTCTGCTCAGCGCCTTTGACATCCTCCCAGTTCCCACACCCACAGGACGAGGTCCAGTTCTGCAGCCTGGCATTCAAGACTCCCCAACTCCACCCTGAATGGCCTCACTCCCCTCGTCGTGTGAGCACTGGCCATACCTCAAACCCATCTTAAGCCCATTCTCTTCAGCCCGGGAGTCTCCAGCCTGCCCTTCTGGCCAGCTGGAATCCTACCCCACCTGCAGGGCCAGGTCTGATGGCGTCTCCTCCTCCCTCCCGGCTATCTTGATGGGCAGTCTCCTCCAGTCCTGGCCTCTACCAAGACGTGCAGAAGTAACCTTGTCCTCTTTGGAGTCATTTGGTATTTGATCTGCATTTTTCTCACTGATTCTCTCGTCCCTGACTTATCCGTAAGCCCTAAAAGGCAGGAGCCTTATTGTGAAAACCCTTAGGGAAAAGAACTCTGGGGCAGCCAGTGTCCAAAACGTGGTCACTGACCACCTCATCCCCTCAGAATAATCTGGGAGAATCTGGAATATTATAGGTGCTTGGTCCTTGCTCTCAGAACTTCTGAGGGGTAGGCACAGGAAACCTGCTTTAATTTTTTTTTTTTTAAACTGACAGACTTCCTCAAGAATCTGTCTGCCAATGCAGGGGACACGGGTTCAATCCCTGGTCTGGGAAGATTCCATGTGCCGAGGAGCAACTAAGCCCGTGCACCACAACTACTGAGCCTGCGTTCTCTAGAGCCTCTGTCTGCGACAGGAGAGTAGCCCCCGCTTGCCCAGCTAGAGAAAGCCTGCATGCAGCAACCAAGACCCAGCGCAGCCAAAAATAGGTAAATCAAAACTTGGCCACAATGTGCCTGGGATCTTAGTTCCCAGCACTCTTTAGCATGGAGTCCTCACCACTGGACTGCCAGGAAATTCCCTTAAATTTTTTTTTTTAATTGAAATACAGTTGATCTACAATATTGTGTTGATCTCTGCTGTACAGCACAGCAGAGATTCAGTTATACACACGCACACATCCTTTTAATATTCTGTTCCATTATGGTTTATCGCAGGATGTTGAATATAGTTCTCTGTGCTCCACAGTAGGAGCTTCTTATTTATCCATCTTATATATACTAGTTTACATCTTCTAATGTAAACTAGATAATAGTTTATATCCCAATCTCCTACTCCACCCCTCCCCCTTGGCAATAACCATGGTCTGTTTTCCACGTCCGAGTCTTTCTGTTGTAGGTAAGTTCGTTTCTATCATATTTCAGATTCTGCAAATAAGTGATGTCATATGGTATTTGTCTTTTTTAGTAGGATAATCTCTAGTTGCATCTATGTTGCTCAAATGGCGTGATTTCATTCTTTTTATGGCTGAGTACTAGTCCTCTGCATACACATGCCACAACTTCTTTATCCATTCGTCTGTTGATGGACGTTCAGGTTGCTTCCCTGTCTTGGCTATTGTGAATAATGTGGTTACAAACACAAGGGTATATGTATCTTTTTGAATTATAGTTTTGTCTGAATATATGCCCAGGACTGGGATTGCTGGGAAGTGAAAGTTTCTCAGTCGTGTCCGACTCTTTGCGACCCCATGGAGTATACAGTCCGTACCCACCCCTTCTCCAAAGGGTCTTCCTAACCCAGGGATCAAACCCAGGTCTCCCGCACTGCAGGCGAATTCTCTACCAGCTGAGCCACCAGGATCACGTGCTTAGTTTTCCGAGAAACCTCCATACTGCTTTCCACAGTGGCTGCGTCAGTTTACACTCCCACCAACAGCGTAGCAGGGAGGAACCTGCATTTTAAGCAAAGTCCTAGACGACCTTATGTGGTAACCACTGGTGTATGGAGGTGGGCACTGACCTGACCATCCTAAACCAAGACAACTTGCTGAGTCATCTGCACTAGGTCCTGCCTGTCAGGGTCACGGCAAGGATCCCAGGGAATAGCAAACACACCCCAAAGAGAGCTGGCACAGTGCTTCACATACAGAATCACCGGGAGGAATTAGTCCAGCAGCACCATGACGTTCACAGCCACGCTCTTCCTAGGAGTGAAAACCCAACCACCTAATTACCCAACAGAGTGGAGTACATCTTACAGTACATTCACCTTAAGGATTACCCAGCAATTAAGCAGGCGATATGGGAAAACGCATATATACTTACAGAAAAGAATCACATGTAGCAGCTGATCTCCAAAGTTGGCTCCCACAGGACCAGGCCTTGGGTACTCAGGCCCTTGAGGCTCTTCCCAGCGTGGACCAGGGCTTGCCTTGTGACTTGCTTAAGCCACAGGGATGTAGCAGAAGTGATGCTGTGCTGGTTCCGAGCCCAAGCCTTAATGCCAGGCAGCTTCTGCTCTTGCACTTTTGGGAACCCTGAGCCATCAAGAAGAAATCTGCGCACCCCACTGTGGGGGCCTCATGGGGCCCAGCTGTCCTTTCATCCCCCCCAGTAGCAGCCGTGAGCCCGAGACATCATCTTGAACGTGCTAGGCTGGCCAGGCCCCTACACCTAGCAGAGCAGAATTTTCTGGTGGAAACTTGCCAACTGCAGAGTCGTGAGAAATTCTGCACCACTACAGTGTGCTTGTTACAGAGTAGTAACCAGCAGGACAGGCTGCACGTGGCACGAGCGTTCTCTCTGCTTTTGAAATATGCAAAATTAACAGAATAAATGCTACCATCAGCGGTCATTTCCTGCTTTATTATCTGGCTTACATTTCAGGTTTTCAACAAGGAACATTATCGTTTGTGTAAGAAAATAGCGCTGTCGTACCTGACATTTAATTGGGGGGACAAGAAAGCTGCAGATAAAGTGTCTGTCCACTGGGCGAAGCTCCATCCCCCACCTGCCTTTCACTGAAGGTCATCACCCGTCGTCAGGAGGTTCTTTCCTAGGTACGGAGCTCTCAGTTTCCATTTCGGAGGCCACGGCTTCTGGGGAGCAGCCTGTGCCTGAAGGCAGTCGGGCCTCCCTTTAATCCCCCACACTTACGCTAAGCCCAGTTTGTGTGACAAGGCCCCTTCTGGCTCCTGACG
>NW_011494912.1:5247367-5278442 GCF_000754665.1 Bison bison bison | reverse complement strand
GACGAGGGCAGGAACCCCCCATGTCCGCGGCCCTGTGGCTGCAGCTGGTGTTCCGGCTTGGCTGTTCCCGCCCCTGCCCGGCCTTCCTCACGATTCTGTCACTGCCACTGAATATCAGGGCTCAACGAGAAGAGGATGAAATCCAGCCAGCGGTGCTGGTTGCTGGGCCAGAAAAACCACGGGACAGGAGACAGCGGCCTGGCGGCGCCCACTGAACAGCAGCAAGCGGGGGAGAGAACACGAAGGAATCAGGCCTGAGCGGGCCTTGCCCACCTCACAAGCCCAGGGGCGTGACAGCTCACAGCGCAGGCGTGAGAAGCAGTTACTGATCGAGATTTTAGACCTGAAGCTACTGAGGAGACCAGGATGCTTCAGTCTAAATTTTAAATAACATGTAGTTCTGACTCGTGATGGGAGAGACACCAGACAGACACTCTGTAGTAGGCTCTAATGGGGAAGAAATTGCAGGATTTAATTGGAGGAGACCTTGAAAAAGAAAATCAAAGCCTGCTTTTATTGATGCACCGACAGACTGACCGAGATTGCAAAGGGGTGGTTCGTTAATACAATCCTCCTCAACGAAGCAAACTGAAACGACAAAAGTATCTGAAACGGCTTTACAGTGACATGATGCCTTAATAAGTTAAGGAGACCGACTGCTTGCTAAGCGCCTTCTCATTTCATGTTCTTGACAAACTCCTCTCCTTTCTTGATGGAGGCTTTCAGCTCAGGGATGGCCTCAGCAATCATCTTCTCTTCAAAAGGGGAGACCTTGCCGATGCCTAGATTCTTCTCGATGCCCTTTTTCTGAAGGAGAGAGGGGAGATGGTAATATTTTACAAGAAAGCTTCCCTGAATGAGTTTGTTACAGAAGAGCCTGCTTGTAACTTCGTCAGCCCCGCCTAGCCTGTCTACACCAGTGGCCGGCGGCTTTGGGCAGCCTGCGGAGGGAGTCACACGCATCGGAGATGGGATGGGACAGGAAGGGACGGGTGTGAGCTGTGCCGGGAACTCAGGCTGCTGTCAGCCAGCCCCAGGCTGGGGGCCAGGCCCCAGAACTCGCTGTGCACGCAGCCCGATTGCTCACACGCCAGGTCTGTCTCCTCATCTGCCTCACAGAAGGCTGCCAGAACAAACCTGGGTCAGTTGGTACACAAAGAATTCAATAATTAGTAACACGAGTTGTTCTCCCCAACATAGAGCTTACTTCTCGGAGCTAGTTTCTTTCCCAAGTTGGTTAAGGACTGAAGAAACACTTAAATGTCCACCAGAACCCAATGTAAATACGTAGGTAAATGCTGGTTATTAGGAAGACAGCAGCCTGGCATCCAGGCCTCCTCAGACGCTCCCTGGTCAGAACCATCAGCCCGGGGCCTCACCATGCCACACACACCTGCTCAAAGGGCTCCAGGACTGACCTCTTCAGAGTGAGTCCCGGGGATTGTGGACACCAGGGGGCTATGGGAAGGGCTTCTTTCTGGGCATGAGAGGAAGGATCCCAGCAGGTGCCCATGGCTGAGACACGGCAAGCTGCTCCCTGAACACCCGGTAGGAGTCAAGCAGACTGGACAGCTGTCCAAACCAGCCTGGCTGAAGCCAGCAACTTGACTAGAAGAGCCCTGTCACAACGGCCCAGGAACGTTGGAACTGAAGGTCCAACAGGCCTCGGCAGGCCCTGGGCTCAGGACAAGCGCAGGCTGGTGTGGGGAAGCCGCTACTGGGAGCCGTCTGCAAGCCGCCTCGGGACACGAGGGTCCCGTTAGGATGGCTGCCCTGGTGGTCGCTGCCAACCAGCTGTTGGAGCCATGAGAGCCCATCAGCCCCACAGACGGAGGTGTCTCCCTGCTCCTGATTCGGTGGCGCTTTTACCCTCCAAAGGCGGCGGGACGGTCCCAGCTCACGGACATCCGAGTAACAGAGTGAAGGCTCCAGGTGCAGCAGCTGATTCTCCACTACAGAACGCGCTCCTCCTTCAGCTGAGCCCCGGCCCCCAGGTACGTACCCCCAGCAGCAACGGTGTGGAGAAATATGGACAGTCCGTTTCTTGGGACTTAACGAAGGAACATTCGACGACTCCTTCCTTTCCATTCATCGCGTCCACGAGGGAGAAGACAAAGCGGGCTCCAGCGTATGCCATGGACAGGGTGGCAGAGCCTAGGAGGACACAGGTGGGTCAGCCACGCCAGCGCTGTGACCTGGAGATCCAGGCGCGCTCTCCTGCCAGCTGAAAATCCACCTGCGTAACCTCCAGCCTTCTAGTCATCGGGAATGTACGTCAGCATTCCCTGACCTGACAAATGCATGAACGGCGTGGAATTAGCTCTGCTGACCTTAGACGCTACTCCACGCCGCCCAGCAGGCCGAGCTGCCCTGACTGGGGGGTGGCATGTCAAGTGGATGGAGGTGAAACTGAGAAAAGGCTCTGCTCCTTGCCAGGCGCTCGTGTCTTCAGCTCAGACTCTAACCAGGGCCCGGGGCCACCCCTGAGACCTACCCGCTCCGGCCTTCGCCTTGACCACCTCTGTGCCAGCTTCCTGGATCCGACCGGTGAGGGTGGTCAGCTGGTCCTGGGGAAATTCCACCTTGGGGGTGCACTGCAAGCAGAAGCCACAGGGACCACATGAGCAGGGTCAGGCTCCAAGGTCCCGCGCCCTCCTAGCCCCTGGCCCATGGGGGCCGGGCATCGCGCTCATGTGGGAAATCAGGACTCTTTCTTTAAAGAAAAAGCTGACTTTGTTGGGCGGTGCAGTGAGATCCCTACTCATTTTTTAAAAACTTGTTCTATTTTGGACTAATTTTAGACTTACTAAAATGCTGTAAAAATAGCAGGAAGATTTTCCTCACCTGCCTTACCTGACGTTAACATCTTACATAACCAGGATGCAGTTATGAAGAGCAGGGAATCAGTATCACATGTGATGTACTAGACCACAGACCTTATTCACTGGTCACCAACTGTCCCCCTACCTCCCTCTGCTGTTCAGGGTCCTGGCAGGGCCCACTGCACTCAGGGATCGCGCCTCTGACTGCTCCCTCCGCCCTCCCCTGTCTTTCATGACAGGGGTCTAGGGCACTGAATGCTCGCTCTAAGGGATGTCCATCAATTCAGAGTTAAAGTGTTTCCTCAGTATCTCCTTCCGAGGTCAGAGGTTCCGAGGTGATTTATCTCATTCTCGGGGGTGTTTACTTTGTCTCCTCATTTTTATACAGAGACCTTGCCTGCTCTGACCTAACCGGGAAGGCAGGGGGTGCTTCCACCAGCAGTTTTCAGGGTGTGTGGGAGCTGGCCGTTCTAACACCTTCTGGCCACACTTGCTCCCACAGCCCCCAGGCCATCGGGAGACCCCCCCAGACAAGTGGGGTGGGGCTGCACCCACAGTGGGAATCCTTTCACAGTAACCACGGAGGGTGAGGTCTGCCTGCCCCAGGGCCCCACCGTCAGCCTCTGAAGGGCGCTCGTGAGCTGGGGCCTCCGGGCGAGGAGACACACACCCGTGACACACACCTGGGAGATCAAGGGGATGATGGTTTTCCCGGCGTGGCCGCCGATGACGGGGACGTTGACTCGGGCTGGGTCCAAATCCTGGTCAGGAAAAGCGTGAAGTCTGATTAATTTTTAAACAAGCACTTTGAGTGTCAAACCCATCGTATGCACCTTAAGCAGCAACATTTGGAAAATCCACAAAACTCAAGAACAAAACAAAGGAGCCGGGAGAGAGGCCGCGGGCAAGTCCAGCTGCGCTCACCTCTCCCACCAGCCCCCGCGCCCGCACACTCTGACGTCAGCTTGAACACGTGCAGTGAGGAGTACCTGGCGTCTGGTGAGGACATGTAAGGTTCTCCCTTCACAACGGGCTGGCAACTGCCTCCGTGGAGGGTCCCAGCTGGTCCCCCTCAGCCTGACAGCTTCCTGGGACCAGAGGACGGCAGCCCTCCTTCCCACACCTGCCGTCACGCCCGTGTCAGCCCAGACTCACGTGCCCACACTGTGTTCACCGTGAACAAAGCAGATTCTCTTTCCCTCACACGAGAGCGAGATTCTAGAAAAGCCAGGGCTGAGAAGTCTGTCAGCTCAGTGATTGGAACCAAAAGGAGGGAACCACGTGGAAAGGGGTCACGACGCCACAGTTAGTTAAGCGGGGCTTGTTGAGACGGCTGATTCACTTGTTAAACCTGAGGCATGATTGCCCGCCCCCGCCTCCCGCCGAGAATCTGCGAATCAGGTATTTTTTATCACAGAAAAAGACACTGGTGGGAGTTATGGGAGAGGGGTTGCTGCCGCTGCTGCGTCGCTTCAGTCGTGTCCGACTCTGTGCGACCCCACAGACGGCAGCCCACCAGGCTCCCCATCCCTGGGATTCTCCAGGCAATAACACTGGAGTGGGTTACCATTTCCTTCTCCAGTGCATGAAAATGAAAAGTGAAAGTGAAGTCGCCCAGTCGTGTCCGACTCCTAGCAGCCCCATGGACTGCAGCCCACCAGGCCCCTCCGTCCACGGGATTTTCTAGGCAAGAGTCCTGGAGTGGGCGCCATTGTTAGCAGTCCCCAAACGCTGCAACTGCTAAAGAGAGATGCCCTGAGTTAGGAACCCGCTTCACCCAGCAAGGGGAGCCCAGTCACAAGGGTGGGCGGGCCCAGCAGCAGAGGGCTAACGGAGCAAGGAGCTTGCACAGGTCGCCAGGCTGGGCACCTGGGACATGGCACCAACAATCCCACTCCAAACACACGTGTGCTGAACTGGTTATTCAATCCAACTGTCTCCAAAATTGTTGCGGTTCAGTCATGTCCAACTCTTTGCGACCCCATGGACTGCAGACTGCCAGGCTCCCCTGTCCTTCACTATCTCCCAGAGTTTGCTCAAACTCACTATCTCTGGAATTAAAGCGTCTCTTTCCACTTTACTCCACAGAGCTCCCAGGCCCTGGGGCCACGTCTCAGGATCTGCCCCATGGAGAAGAGAGGCTGAGGAACACGCCACAGCAAGAATGGCAGTGGAGAGAGGTGCTGAGTGCAGGGGCGGAAGGTGGAGGTCAAATCCTGTGCCTGCCCTTCTCTCCAAGCCACGTGCATGGCAATTATTCCTAACTGGCGGAAGGTAGGATGGGAAACCTCTTCTGCAGAGTCACAAAAAATGGTCTGAAGCTCAGGAGGGATGTTTACTGGGGAGGGAGGAGTGGTTCTGCAGGGTCCACAACCAGGGACTTTAGACAGTGAGTTGTGAAACACACTGAGGACTCCGGACCCGGCGCCGGTGCCACACCCACCCCAGGACGAAGGCAGCTAGGAAGAAGCCGGCAGCTGGCGAGAGCAGAGGGGAGTCTAAGTCACTAGCGTTCCCGAGGAGGAGCGAATCAGGACACAGACCAGGATAACAACGCTGACACTATCTCAGGAGCTTGCCCAAGCCCATCCTGTTTGCTGATCTTATCATTTGCCTAACGATGAGCAGGTCAATCCTGCGAAGGCCAGTTATCAGAGGTGGAGAGTACCAGGAGCACAACCCGCTCCAGCCAGCGAGAGACCCCGGGAAAGCCTGCACCCTGGATGCCGCGGGGAGGAGACGAGCTGGTCAATGCAGGCGCTGGCCAGTCTCAGCCCACAGGCGCCCGTCTGCATTCCCCACGAAAACGTGAGAGCTGCCGCCCATGAAGGAGGTAAGCTTTGAAGACATTTAACACTACCCTCAGGTTACACGTGGCCTATGGGGCCCTGGTGTCCTCCACGCCCATCAGTGAGCCAAGGATGGACACGGAGGATCAGAAAGGCCACGTGAAAGACGCCCGATGCGGCTCTCACCTTCAGCTCTGCGACGAAAGCGTTGGCTCGGACAATGTCCAGGGTTGTCACCCCGAAGATTTTGTTGGGGTTGTACACTCCGTGTTTCTTGAAAACCTCCGCTGTGATTGGGATGGTGGAGTTAACCTAGTAAATCCAAGAGAAAGGCAGAATTCACCTGCATTCTGAAAGCAGAGCCATGCGACAGAAGGAAAAATCTCATCCGACTATTAGCAAGCCCGAAGGTGTCACATTAAGTTGCCCTGTCTGGTAACTGAGCCTCACCATGGAAGGCCCCCTACTCTAAAAGACTGCTTCGTCCCCTAGCCCCCCACCCTGCCATGTGAAAGAAGAAGCCCTTCACTGCTGCGGGCACTCTTCCCCTTGGTGACCTCTGACCCCAAAGTTCACATATGCACGTGACCCTTCAACAGTCAACTTAAAAATGTGACGAAGGCTCTGCAAGCCAGGTTCTGCTCCAGCTGGGCCTTAGGCCCTAAAGACCATTCTTTAAAAAAAAAAAAAAAAACAAAACCAGCCTAGTACAGAGCTACAAGCTCAGATGGCCCAGGGCTAAGTTCCAGCTCTGGTACTCTGCATCGTAACCCTAGGCAAGTCACATCAACTCCCTGGGACTCAGTTTCTTTATCTGTAAAGATGGAAGAGTAACCTCATGAGGTTACTTTGAAGGCTAAGTGTCTTAATATACGGCAAATGCTTAACATATTACCTGGTACATGGAAAGAATTAAGACAAAACCAGCAAGATTTATATCAGGTACTGGTTAATCAGCTCCCCAACAACTTCTGACCAGTGGCCCCTGAGGAAAGGGGAGCTGCTTGGAAAGGGCTGGTCCCTCTTCCCAGAGGCCCTGGCCTCAAGCTCGGGGTGTTCACCTGCGGCCACGTCCCTCAGTCAACAGCAATGTCACCACACTTCACCCGGGTCCTTCTCGTACTCGGAGACCAGAGTCCAGATTCAATCAGGAGGGAGGGACGGAGGAGGCTGCTGTCAAATGCAACCAGGGGCCCTGCTGGGGTGGGCATGCGCGCCCTAGCTGACTTCTCAGGGGGACACAGCTCCCGACCCGGAGTTTCTGAACTGAGGAACAATCTTCCTGCAAATACCAGCGAGCAGGGCCTGGGTAGGGGCGAGTGGGGGCGGCCGTGTATGTGATCAGGTATGAGTGTGAGGAGGGAGAGGCCGGAGTGGCAGGAACTGCAGAGCCTGAGTGGAGCACAGTCAAAGAAGCTAAGAGGCTGCCGCAATCTCAGCTACGGGCGGCCTGAGGAGCAGACCTCCTTTCTAGGTGGAAGGACTAGGACACCGAGAGGGGAAGTGACCTGCCTTCAAAGGCACATGCTTGATGGGAAATTCAGGTTACCACTCACATGGTGCAGGCCAGAAAGAATCCTTAGGAAATAATTTAAGGCCTCTTAGTATGCATCCCCTTTATCCACTTCCACACATCAACCCGCTCATTCTCCACTTTAAGCACAGCAGCACGCTGAGCTTTCAGGTGGCACTTGCAGCCGCCCACCTGCCAGCGGCGGGTACTTACTGGATTTGAGATGATGCAGATCATGGCTTCCGGGCAGTGCTGGGCACAGGCAGCGGTCAGGGTGGCCACGATCGTGGCGTTGGTATTGAACAAGTCATCTCGGGTCATACCTGAGAATGATCCAATTCAATATTGTTCATAGAGCACAGGACGAATTCCCAAACATGTGCCAAGTGCTGTGTGTTTGTTGTTAAGGATGTTGAAACGTGAGTGACACAGGGTCCCTGTCAAGTAAATCCGTCTTGTAGGGAAAATGACCCAGTGTGACAAGTGCCAAGACAGAGGTCAGCGTGGATCGAGTGTGGGGACGGGAGATAGGGGATTATACCCGAGGAGGATCAGTAAGCCTTCCAAGGCAGAGATGCGCGGAGAAAGGGCGTTCCGTGCAGAAAACCCAAGAGACTGGGCAAGGGGACCGGGACCCAGTGACCTGTGCAGGGCTCTGTCTGCACCCCAAGGGCATCTGGGAGCCTGGAATCTTTTCTGCAGCAGAGAAAAAACCAGCTCCACTTTTCATGGAAAACCACATCCTTAGCTGACTTTCAGGGAGACACTAGGCAAGGCTTTCAACACACACCTGGTTTCCTTGGGACTCCCGCCGGAATGACCACCACATCGCAGCCCTTCAGGCAATCTGGCAGCTGCTCAGGTCCAAGATAGCCTGGAAAAAAAAAACACTCGAGTGAGCAATTTCACAGTTTCTGACCCGCAGAGAGCCCAGGAGGACAGCCCCACCCAGGTCCAAATCTGACCACAGGCCTCAAGACAGGATGGAAGGGCTATCTGTGAAGGGGTTCCTCTCCTTGAGAACTACCGCCATGGTCTGGACGACTCCAGCTGGCAGGACAGTCCCTTTCATTCCACTTTCCCCACCATCTATGGCCCAGCCCCCCTACAGAACGGCATAAGCATCCAACTCGGCCACTTGGCCTTATCTGACGCGACTTGCCAGCACCTCGGAGTCCTGCTCAGCTCCCGCTGAGAGCTGCTTATTCCACATCACGGTCATCCTAACAAAAGCTCCACTTTGGGGTCAGATCAGAAGGTGCACTGGAGGCCAGGAGAGAGACTCCACGACACACAGGGACTCTACATATTAGCACCGGCTTTGTTTATTCCTATCACCTGAGGAGAAGAGGGTTCACTTTCAAACATCTCAGGGGAATTGGCTCCAAAGACCAAAATCTGCTTTGATTTGACTTTTCCCTATTGTGTGAGCTTCTGGAAACTCTAAAATATACAGCCCAAGAGAAACTAAGCCAACTAATGCACAGGGACCTTGGAAGGCACACAAGCAAGTGACCTGACAAGTCAACCTTCTGTACTGTCTACACCCACTGAAGACACGTGCAAACACCATCGGCAGCCTCACACCATCAGTGGAGACAGGAAGCAGTACGAGGCTCCTGCACAGCAATCTGACATTCTACAGTAAAAGCTGTAAAGCAGCCGTTACTTACTCATTCTACTTTTACGATCCTAAACAAAATGTAAAGATAACAAGATGCTTATGCTTACATAAATACTTATAGTACAGCACAACACAAAACAGCCCAATGGCCAACAGCACGGGTATAACAATAAATAAACTGTAACTTACAATAACTCTTTAAAAATGATTTTACCAAGAATGTGGTGACGTGGATAAACGCTGCTATAATGAGCAGGCTATACATAACTGTATGTGATTATGAATGACTTCTTGGATAATATACCTATATTCATTTCAGATTTCCCTAAGGTGGCTGTGCTTTGAAGAAGCTGGCGGAGGAAACCCTGGGGTGGAGGGATGGCCCAGCCCGGAAGGCACTGGCAGCACACCAGGGACAGCACCGCTTACTGCCCCCACGTCCCTGCAGAAGGCTCCCCTCCCCCTCCCCCTCCCCTCCTATTATTTTAAATCATACAAAATTGTAAATGGGAAGATCAGGCCACTGTTGTTTTTCTGAAAGACACTAGTTACATTTTCAGATGCAAGTGCAAAAAGCTGCAATAATTCATAAAATTTAATTCTAAAATGGACACGGAAACCCCAAGTCTCTGAACACCTAGTTCCACCCAAGAATCTCACTCTAAACCTGGATCCTGGTCTCCTGGGGAGAAGAGGTGAAAGGTCTGTGGGGTCAGCGGGCCCAGTACCTTTCACGGTCGCTCTGGTCTCGATGTGGCTCAGGTCGGCGGCCACTCCGGGCGTGTGAGCGATATCGTAGAGGGTCAGGCGGCTCACCAACGGGCTGTTCTTCAGAAGAAGCGAAAGCGGCTGCCCAATTCCTCCAGAGGCCCCCAGCACGGCTACTTTAGCATTGTTCTAGAAAGAGGCAGAGAGAGAGGACTCTGAAGACGGACTCAGCATTAAAAGGATTCACACGTAAAAACTGCAGACTGCGGCCCCTGGCCTCTTTTACTGCAGTGGTCCCAAACGAAGAGGCGAAGGTATTCCTACCACCCCAAAGCCCTGTTTCTTTCCGGACGTTCAGAGGCATGCCTCAGGAAAACGGGGGACAACCTGTGCCTTCAGGTGCTGTGAGGGTCAGGGCACACTTCTCCCGTACCCTCGAGAGACAAGCAGACTACTCACTCGGCCGCTGGACTGCTAACAGAAGCCTCTCCTGCAACGTGCAGTTTTAAAAACTATAAACAAATATTTCTGAAATCCTACCAATGGGCCAGTGCTTGGACCTGGGGGCTGTAGGAGTGAAACAGACCTTGGCCAGCTCCTGAGTGGCCAGGCAGTGAGATGCCCAGGAGCTGAGGGCAAAGAGCTGTCCTGAAGCGAAGTCCTGCCCTAAAGCTCACTCCCCTTACACAAGAGGCACTCTCCCCTCTACCTAGGTTAGGCGCAGGGCCTAACCCAAACCCCAGCCATCCTCAGGGAGGCTGCTTCCAGCCTAAACTCACAAACGAGAAGGGGAGCCTATCCTGGCAAGCAGGCCAGGAAGAAGACAAACTGAGAAAAGAGCCTCTGCGGGAGTTCAAAGGCTGGTACACAGTCCTGGAGGGCAGCGTCTACACTACGGCTGCAAGTTGTGTTCCATAGCAACCGAAGCCAGCAATACAGGGCTTCTGTCAACAAAAGCAAACCCAGCAAACCAAAACAAAAAAAAGCCCTCAAAAAAACACCTCATACACAGTGTGATTTGCTTGAAGAAATTAAACCTCGAAAGGGGATATACTACAAGTTAGATTCAAATTCACGTGTTCTGTTTTTAAAGTTGTACCCCTGACTTCACAGAAAGTAGCTGGACCAACCACCCAGAACCTGAAGTCTGGAATCTCACCCACCTCTGGAGCTTCAATGACCACCCTCACACCTTGTTCCGAATCCCAGGGACTCCCAGATTGCAACTCCACATCTCCAGTTCTGTTAGGCAGCCCACTGGTCCCGCTAACCCAAACGTGTAAATAAATTTATCCTCGCTACCTCTCCCATCCCTGTCCCCAAATGGCACCTGTGTTCACCCACATTCAAACCTGCATTCCTATCTTCTGCCTCTTTCCTTACTGGAGACACCCAGTTAAGACACGAAGGAGCTGGCATCTCAAACATCTTCCTAACCTGCCCCTGATTTCCACTCTGATTCCACTGTCTAACTTAGGTCCTCAGCTCTACCTCTCAACCATCCTCTCCCAAATTCAAAGGTTTCATCATTGCCTTGCTCAAAAATCCTTTCAAGTTCCTCATGCCCAGATTTCTCAGCCTGGCTCCCACGACTGACCAGGGTTCCAACACGGGGAGCACAACACAGTCCCCTTGGTGTGTGGGATGTAAATGTCAAAGGTTATGTCTTAATTCTATCTAACAGGTGAAGAATTAACATCTACCAGGAAACAGACAGACCTGGTGTCCTCAACTAGGGTTCTTGGATCAATCAGTCCCCTGTGACAAACAAGATGAATGCAACACACTCTCAGTGGAATGAGGCCATGTTACTTTTTGTATAAGGTTTCATCAGCTCAGCTAATATTTATAAAAACATAACTTGTAAATGGTGGAATCTTTACAGTGAGATGAATCTCTGCTATTGCAGGACAGCGCATGATCTCTTCCTGAACAAGCTGTTGCCAGATTTCACATCCCTTCCCAGTGTTTGGCACACTGTTTAGCAATGGGCTTTGAAAATGGATATACAGTAACACTTCCTTCACAAGTTTGCTTTCTAAAGTCTGTATAACAAACTTTATTTAACAGCTTGTTTTTAAATTTTTTTCTTGTGTTTATATATTAGAACATTAGTACATACAGAGACATAAATACACGCAGGTTGAATGCTCACTCCATTTTTCCGGTTAATGACACAGGATCTAAAGTCTCTAGGCCAACGCACCATCTGGCTCAAGCTCATCTTTCTGACTTCTACACCTGCCTTCTCAACGACTCTGTCTGTATGTCCAGTAGGAATTTTAAACTCAGCATATCCAAACCTGAGCTCCCGATATCAATACCACCCTCAACTCCCATCACTCTTTCTGAGCAGTTTTTCCTACCTTAGCAACTCAACTCCAAAATCCAAAGCCTTGGTTTTCTCCATGTTCCTTCTTCTCTCAATACCCCTCATGAAATCATAGCAGCAAATATGGGTCTTATCTTCAGTTAGGTCCCTTCCCCCACTCCTCAGCGTCACTCTTCAACACCCCCACCGTCCTAGGGTCCTAAGCTTACTCACTTTTGGCTAAGTGCTGCTTCTCACTCACCCCAGTATCACCGGCAGCACCCAACACAGTTCTGGGCAAGCAGATACTCAAAGGTACTTATGTGTGTATTTATTTTCCAAATGAACTGAACACACAGGAGACGGGTCTGAAAGGCGGAGGCTAAGAAATGCAGAACCTCATTTAACAATCACCTCCCTTTTAGAGCAAGGTACTTAAGAGACGATGTGGGCATTCCAGGGTTCACTTACTTGGGTTGTATTAGAATCACCCGGGGCACTTGATAAAAACAGAGGCCCAGCAGGTCCTACCTCCTTCACTGACCCTCTGTCTCTGATCTTTATCAGTACTCTGGTGATTCTGATACACACCAGAGTTTAGGAATCGCTGCCCGAGACGGCTAAAAATAGCTTAGGCTTAAGCAGTCCCAGGCCAAGCCAGGCCCAAGCGGCCCACCCACAGGCAGCAGCGTTCAAAAGGTCCTTAAGAGGAAGCAGTCTTCGGGTTCTTAGAGGGAAGGCTTGGTGATCCGAAAAGAAAAAATTACAGTGGTCAGGAGAGGGGAATTTTAATCCTCTGGCCAAAAGACTGTGTAACCTTGGACCAGTGTTCTACCCTGGGTAGCTCCGTCTGCACTATGAAGTTAAAAATTACACAATGCTGGTACGGAAGCTGCAACAACAAGGTTAGTCTCTCAGAATACTACGGAAGGTAAGTTACTTTAGGCCCTACAGCCCTGGCTTCTCAAGCTTGAAGGAGCACAGGTCAAGAGCAGACTCTGGGGATGAACTGGCAGGCTCGGAGAAGAGCCCCGGTACTGGAGCTGGACTATTTCCCACCTCCCTGACTCCGGGACTTTCTCCCGCGCACCTCCAGCCCAGTATCAGGGCCGACCCAGCCGACACAACTGCGGGTCTGCACCAGGCGGCCCAGCGGTCCAAGCTGACTGACCCGGGGTCAAGGCTGCTCGCGAGCCAGGAACACACGTGGCCTAGGCCAGGGAGCCTCCACCTGCAGGCTGCCCCTCGCAGGGCCTACCTGGGCCGAGGTGCTGAAGCTGCGGCGGAGAGCGGCGCCGGCAGGCCGGGCGAGGGCGGAAAGCATGGCTGGGACGGGCGGGGCGCGGACAGGCTGGCAAAGGAACTGTCACTAGACAAGTGACTCCAACGACCTCCACACTGCACAAGACTCCCGGCTCTGCTCCGCCTTGTCTCGCGAGAGCGGCGCTGCTTCCGGCGCCCCCACGTCCCAGCTCTCGCGGTATCTCGGCCACATCCGGGCTTTCTAGGAGACCCGCAGAAGGGTGCTTCCCGGGGCGCAGTCCTGGGCTGGGTCATAGCGCTGGTCGTGTTGCGTGCGGCCTGTGAGGGAGACGCGGTCAGAGTGGGAGGGAGAGTCCGCACTCGAGAGGTGGAAGAAGACGGGCTGTAGGCTTGGAGAGCCTTAGAGGAGCCATTTTGCAGGTGGGGCCCCAGACAGAGGCTCTGACAGGGCGACCGGCCGAGGTCAGGTCGGAGGCCCGACGGAATGGGTGCGATCCGAGCCGCTCTTCCCCTCCGCCAGCTCAGCCAAACCCACCCATCCTGTCCCTGGGGACTGGAGGGGCTCTGAACTCTGGAAAGCTCTGGAAAGGAAATGGGGGAGGGGAGGTTGAGAGCCCCGGGATTGAGGTGGAGGATGGGGGCTCCTCTAATTTGTCAGTCCTGTGCACCACCCGTGATTACACACAGTCCGTCCACTTGTCGTTCCTCATGATGCCCAGGACCTTCTATTAAGTTTACAAAGCTTTAGGGACACCACTCCCGAGAATGACAGACCCTGAGCACTGACTCGTCGCTAGAGTTTATAGATGCGGTAACAGATAGCCAGGTGATAAAACTTGCAAAGTCACGCCGTCCCTTCACCTCTGGTCGGCCCAGCAATGCTGTCAACCTGGCCACATCGTTTCAGCTTTAGGAGCCAAGAAACCATGTTGAGCACAGTTAGTGGATTTGTTCAGAGTCCACCACAGACAAAGTGAAGACATGGTTTTTGCTCACTGGAAGCTTTCCATTCAAATGTATCAGTATACTTAGAAGCTTCGTTTGTCCTGCTGCTATTTTCTGGGGGTGCAGAGACCTCCTTGCCCTCCAAAAGTTCAGGGTCAAGTGGGGCAGATCGGTGTGTTGCAGGTTGTTACCTTGGAGAAGTGTGCAAACCCAGTGAGGGGGAACCGATGACAGCCTACTTGGGAACGGGGTAGCAGGAGGTGAAAAAGAACAGTTAGCCCAAGTACTGACGAGCATACAAGTAGGAGGGTGCGCGTGATGACGGGCTTACTCTTCCCTGCCTCCTTTCCATTTGTTCATTGAGCTACTAAGATCACTTGCTTCACAGATGAGCAAGGATCCACACATTTTCTGCCTTTAAGGAGCTCACAGTCTAGTGAGACAGGTACATTGCAAGCAGCATGATATGGGCAACACTAGAGAATTATGAGGGGCTGTGGGAACACCAAGTGTACGTTAAGGGAGTCAGAGAAAGCGAGGTTTGGAGAAAGAATGAGACCTATACGCTACAGGAACAGATCACCTTTAATGAGGCGAGAAGGGGCAGCAGTCAGATGAGTGAGCTGCTGCCCTAAGTGGAGAAAAGAGGAGGTATACAGGCAACATGGATGCGGAAATACATTGTCTCGAGGGGGCTGTTTTTCTTCAAGATTGTTTGGATTAGTTAACTTTTAACAACAAGGGCAAGGAATTCCTGAGGCCGGCTGAAGACTGGGACTGGCTGGGAGCTGGACCTAATCAATCTTAATGTCCATTCCTTCCTTCGGGGGGCGAGGTGGGGTCGGGGAGTTCTTTGTTCTGTATAGAATGCTGGGGAAGACCCCACCATTGGAGGGAGTTTTAACTCCAGGCTATTTTGAGCCGTGTAGCTTTCCTTCACAAAGGAGGACTATCTAACTCAGATTTGGGGTGGAGGTGGGGGCCGTGTGAGAGAGGACTTTGGAGGATGAAACATCTAAGCTAAGATATAAAGGAAGAACAAGAGTTAGACCGTTCAGCGCCACAGGAGGGAGAGATCCTTGCACGTGGGCTTTGGAGTTCCCAAAGGAGGGGCACTGAGAGTTGGGCATTTAACAATAGAAAGTGTTCAGATGAGAAAGAAAGGGAAAAGAGCCCAAAGGAAAACCTGTAGGAGGGGACAGTGAACATATCATTTCTGTTGGGAGTTGGGACATGAGAACAGTGTCCTTTATTGTATCACTGACTGTGTTCTCTTGTTAATTGTTTACCCCTGTATCTTACCACTGGAACTGAAAGCATCGTGCAGTCAGGTACTTTTATCTCTTTATTGTCCAGCACCTGACCAGGTTGAGAGTGGGTTTCTGAATTTGGGGAGAGTCAAGTGGTTTTAGATACAAGACTGGAAACCCCAGATTGTGCAGGGTTTATGCATGTTAGCGGAGAAGTTTGTGTTTTATTGCTTGGGAAGCAAGTGTTTGTCAGAGGCTTTTGTGATGCCACCAGAACTGTGTTTGAGGAAGATTAGACCGACCTTGGTATGTCAAAGATTCCAAGGGGAAAATGTGCAAGGCAGGGAGGTTGTTCAGAAGGCTTATCTTCCATAGTATTTTGAGAGACTAACCTTGTTCTTCTTGTAGCTTCTGTGCTGCAAGAGTCTTCAGTCATGTCCAACTCTGTGTGACCCCAGAGACGGCAGCCCACCAGGCTCCCCCATCCCTGGAATTCTCCAGACAAGAACACTGGAGTGGGTTGCCATTTCCTTCTCCAATTCATGAAAGTGAAAAGTGAAAGTGAAGTCGCTCAGTCGTGTCCGACTCCTAGCGACCCCATGGACTGCAGCCTACCAGGCTCCTCCGTCCATGGGATTTTCCAGGCAAGAGTACTGGAGTGGGGTGCCATTACCTTCTCCAGCAAGAGTCTTAGGAGATGATAAATAATCTGAGTTTTGATGGTAGTTTTAGAAATGGGGAAGTGGGGCCAATAAGGGAGGGGGAAGAATTGATAAGAATTGTTTGTGCCTATCTGGATTTAAATAAAAGTGCTGTGGGAACTCAGCCTGAGAGAAGTTGTGTGGAAGGAGAGCTATGTGGAGAAAAAGAGCTCTATTTTAGATGGGCTGAATTGGAAGTGGTGATGAATTGTCCACATAAAAATGTCAGTGGACACTTGGGGGATTACTCCAAGAGGCAGTATGGGATTGAGACTCCTGAGAGAGGCCAGGGCTGAAGTTGTCCCTGTAGAGGGGAGAGTTGAGGCCACAGGAGAGGAACTTGAGTCAGATTCTCATGTTCACTGCTACATCTGGGGGTGGGACTTCTCCCCATCCCTGCCAAGTCAGTCAGCCCCTGTCAGCATCTCTAGGGCAGGGAACCCTTACCTCCCAAATTCTCTATTGGGCCATCCCCACCCAAAGTAGAGAAGTGTCCTCATATTTCAGGGGATTACAAAAACTGCCATATAGTTTACATACGATACAGTATCCAGATCTTAAGTGTGCAGTTTGATAGTTTTGACAGTTTGTAGTCTTGTAACCACCACCCAAAACAAGCTATAGGAACATTTTCTTTATTCCAGACAGTTCCCTTATGTCCCAGTCCCCCAGAAAATAGAAATACCTGACTTCCTGATTTCTATCACTATAGATTAATTTTTCTCGTTCTTCATTGTATATCTTTATGCACAATATAGGAAACACACCGATACCCTCCTTGCTGCACCCCACACGAGCCACGCATAAACACGCATACTGACCATTTTGTTCCTTGCGAGAGGCTTTGGACCACGGTCACGAGCTATCAAAGTTTTGCTCTTAGGTGCACATATTCTGTGCTAACTTATCTTCTCTTCAACCCTAAAATTGTACCACAAGTGAAGTATTTTACATCTTTCATATCCTTGGAGCTAAAATGAAGAATTAGAAAGATTTAATTGTCCAACCTGTATGAGAGTTTTATTTCCCTCTAGGGACCCTAGAATACTGGAAATTGGGGACATACATTTTAAAACAGAACTATGTTTATATAGCTTAATTTTCAGTTGTGGCCCATCCCTGCTGGGCATCAAAGGACTTGGCTTTCCAAGTTACATGCCAGCAGAGCGCGAGGAGGTGGTGGACTGGTGACAGCAGAGGCAGCCTGGAGCTGCTGGCCAGGAACTCCCAAGAGCTGAGATGCTGATGGTGGCAGTTCTGAGTTGAGAGCAGAGGCTCCAGTCCCCTGGGCCAGCCAGAGGTCAGGGAAATGAAAGCAAAGCTGGGTCCAGAGCTTGGGCATATCCAGGAACCCATGTCAGGAGCAGAAGGTGGGGCACAAGCCTGGCTTAGCACCTCATCAGTATTTGTTTTATGGTTCTATATAAAAGTTCGATATCAAATTATTCTTAGGACCTAAATGGTGGAGCCAAGAACCTCTCATACCCTTCAGAGTTTGGAGCAGGAATTCCCTGGTGGTCCAGTGACTAGGACTCCATGTTTCCACTGGCGGGGGCACAGGTTTGATCCTGAGTCAGGGACCTACGATGCCTCCTGATGCTCAGTGTAGCCAAAAAAAAGAAACAAAAACGAGTGTGGAGTTGCGCTGGAAGGGCTGTTAGCTGTGTCCAGTCCTCTGCCTGCCCAGTCCAGTGGCGCTTCTCACTGTGGCTTACAGGGCTGCGTCTTCTCTCAGGAGTGTGCTGTTAGGGGCAGGACAGTGCACACCCTCCTGAGGTTTGCCAGCAGGTGAGGCAGATCTTGCCTGACAAGTGGGAGTGCACCCTTTGGGAAGGAGAGATGTCAGAAGGAGTTGACTCCTGGGGCTAGACTAGGTTTTTACCTGAAAGCCCAGAGACAGTGTGTTAGCTAGTGAATGAAGAGATGGAGGTTGTCATGGGGAGAAGCAGGTGGGAGGGTGAGGATGGACTCTGAGTGATTGCTTTTAGGTTGGCTTCGTGAAGTTTGGGGACTGGACACAGAGTCCATCCCCATTCCCTGATGCTCACCGCCTCCAAAATGGCCTGAGATCAGGACTTTCAGAGGCAGAGGACCTGGGGGGATGAGTTGGGAGGTCCTTTAGGAGGGCTCTGTGTGTGGCATCTAGGTGTATGACATTAGGTCAGGATGGGCCCATTGGTGAAGGCAGGAATGGTGACTAGTAATAATGTATTGGTTAAACACGTGCTGACTGAGCATTGGTCTGCATCAGAAATCCTGGGCACCATGTAGGGGTACTGCAGTGAACAGAAGGGCAAGGCCCCCACTCTTATGAGCCATACATTCCACTGTGAGGAGACTGATGATAAAAATAAGCAAATGAGTGAGTACAGGTGAAGACAATGAACTCATACTTCACAAGGATCACCCTGACTGCCGTGTGAAGTTTAGACTATAGGGAGAAAGCAGAAGCAAAAAGCCCAGTTGGCAAGTACTGTGTCCTTGGGAGAGAGATGCTAGTACTTTGGTCTAGAATGCTAGTACTTTGCTAGCCCCTGGAGATGGGCTTGGAATATGTATATTTAGGTGTTGTTGCTTAGTCACTAAGTCATGTCCGACTCTTTTGGGACCCCATGGACTATAACCCACCAGGCTCCTCTGTCCATGGGTTTTCCAGGCAAGAATACTAGAGTGGCTTGGCATTTCCTTCGCCAGGGGATCTTCCCGACCCAGGGCTCAAACCTGCGTCTCCTACATTGGCAGGCAGATTCTTTACTATGAAGCCACCTGGGAAGCCCAATATATTGAGGTTGTAGAGCTAATAGATGGGAGCTAATGGGAGGGAAATGAGGGATTAGACATGTGACCTCGAGTAACTTGGTGGATAATGGTGTTGTTTATTGAGACAGGGAAGACTAAAAGACAAGAAGATATTGGAGATGTGGGCTTGTGTAATTTAAACCTTCTTTTCTGGCTACATTATACTTGAGCTACCTATCAGGCATCCACATGGAGCCTGGAGCTCAGTGGAGAGGTCAAGTAGAGGCTATGATTTGGGAGTCATTGGTATACAGGGGGTATTCCAGGGACTGGATGAATCCCCTAGACTCTAGGGGAGTGGTGGTTGTCAACTAACGGTGACTTTGCCCTTCTTGCAGGGGACATTTGGTGACGTCTGGAAACATTTGTAATTGGAGGGTGGGAGTTGGTACTGGCTTCTGCTGGAAGGGGCTGGGGATCCTGCTAAACATCCCGTGGTACACAGGTCAGCCCCACCACCAAGAATTACCTGGCCTCGCATGTCAGTGGTACCAAGGCTGAGAAGCTCTGTCCCAGAGTGAGAGTGTAGGTAGAGAAGAGAGGAGATGACTGTGTCTGAGGGTGTGCTCGTGGGGAGAGTTGGAGCCATCTGAGAGGGAAGTGGAAGCCTAGAGAGTGGGGGGTCCTGGGAGCGGAGAGTGTTTGGGGAAGGAGGCATTCAAGTGGGTTACAGAGGAATGACTAAATGGATTAGGCAGGAGGAGTATTTGTGATGACCTTGATAAGAGCAGTTTCTGTGGTTTGGGGTTAGAAGTTCCAGGGGAGAAATTTGTACCAATAGCTAACAGTTACCGAGCCCTTCCTCCCTGCTCAGAATGTCTTCCGTGTGTAATTTCATTGATCCACACACAACAAGTACTATTATCCTTGTTCTACAGAAATGGCAATACTATTTTTACCCCCATTTAACAGAGGCAGAAACTGAGGCACAAAAAGGCTAATTATTCCCTGAGGTCAGGCAGCCAAGAATAAGTGGCACAACAGGGGTTCAGTCTAGAGTTCAGAGGTGAGGAAGTGGAGGCCGTGTAGACATATCCCTTTTGAAAGGTCTCAGGTGACAAAGGGAACAGAGACAGGCACGGAGGATGCTGGCACGCCACTGGGAATGACCTACATGGAGACCGAAACTGATGGTGTTGGAGGGGAGGCTGAGAACTGAGGTGCTGGAGGAGGCGAGAAGGTTCAGGGCCCAAGACGAGGGGTTAGCCTTTCTGGGGAGCATCGTATTGGCAATTCTGAAGTGGACCCTAACTGTCCACTTGAGCAAGATTGTCCCTGGACTTGACTGGCCTGCAGAGGTCTGCTGGCTGCTCCTGGTCACTGCTGGCTGCTCCTGGTCACTCCCACCCCGGCTAAAAGGTAACCTCCTTGCAGGAAGCTTCTGCACAGGCCTTCTCCCCTCAGTGTCCGGGGGCAGCAGAGACTGTTGTGCCCAGGAACCAAGAGCAGCCCTGTAAGCAGGAGCCACAGCCCAGGCTGGCCGGGCAGTTCTATCAGTACCAGTGAGTGATGTGCCACCTTCCACGAAGCACCACGATCTTTACAATAAGCCCACAAGGCCCCTCACAAGGGACCTGCACCAGCCTCCCCAGGGTCTCCGTCATCACTCTCTTCCCACTGTCGTCACCCCCAGACTCCTTTGGAAACCTCAGGTGCTAAGTTCCCTCCTGCTCTCAGGAGTGTCCCCACCTCCTTCATCCTCTCTCCCTCCTCCACCTGCCTAAGTCTTGCCTAACCTCCTGTCTCAGCAATCACATCTCAGACAGCCCTTCTCTGACCACCCATCCCCTGACTAGGCGAGGCCCTCCTGTTGGCACCTCCTGTGACACTGGATGCTGACCCTTTTATAATGCTTTCCCTGCTTAACGAAGTATTTTTTGGTCCAATGTCTGCATTCCACGCTTGACTGTAATCTTCATGAGGGTGGGTCTAGTTGACCACAGTTATTTCCAGTGCCTGGCATGTAGTAGGTGTTCAGTGATGATTTACTGAAAGAAGAAATGAATTGGTGACTGTTTTACAGCCTGTTTTATTCAGATATGTTGTGTGCAATGTTTATCTCCCCTACACACATTTCACTTTAAGTTTTTGAAGTTTCTTTGATCACTTTGGTGATTATTTTCACCTTTGTTTGAACACATGTTAAGAAAGTTTAATTATCTTACTTGGTAGTCCTTCATCTAAAATAGAAAGATGTACTAAGCTTTTGGGCTTCCCTGATAGCTCAGTTGGTAAAGAATTTGCCTGAAATGCAGGAGACTGTGGTTCAATTCCTGGGTTGGGAAGATCCCTTGGAGAAGGAATAGGCTACCCACGCCAGTATTCTTGGGCTTCCCTTGTGGCTCAGCTGCTAAAGAATCCACCTGCAATGCGGGAGACCTGGGTTCGATCCCTGGGTTGGGAAGATCCCCTGGAAAAGGGAAAGGCTACCCACTCAATAATATTCTGGCCTGGAGAATTCCATGGACTGAATAGTCCATGGGGTCACAAAGAGTCGGACACAACTGAGCGACTTTCACTTCACTGAGCTTTCATTAATACGTTATGGATTCTTTCCTGTAGGATGACCGGTTTGGTTTTGTGTGAACCAACAGAGCTTTATAACATCTTGAATCAGGTCACAAAACTATCCAGATTAACTGAACCCAACTACCTCTGTTTATTGGGTGAGTACTTTATTTATGGGTGTGGAGGTCTTAGCTGTGGCAGGTGGGGTCTTCCGTGGCGGTGGGCAGACTCTCTCGTTGTAGTGTGAGGGCTTAGTGGCTCCACAGCATGTGGAATCTTAGGGATCGAACCTGCACCCCCTGCTTTGGAAGAGGGCTTCTTAACCACTGGACCACCAGGGAAGTCCCAGTTACACTTGTTTTTAAGCCAGATAGACCATGTCTCTGACCTTTGCTCAAGACTATGCGATGAAGATTCACTTATGTTGTTGCATGGAGCTAGAGTGTAGTTAGTTCATTTTTGTTATTAGATCATTAAATTCTGATTTAATAATCTAATTTAATCGGTAGTGTACTATTGCAATAGGGAGGAGCCCAGAGTGAACAGGACTCCAGTTTGCACAGAGGCCTTTGCGATGGAGAATGAGGGAGTAGAGAAGGGGAATGTGGGGCTCAGAGTCAGGGAAGTGAAAACTACGAACTGGGTGGGAGTTGGACCATGTGAGACCCAAGGGGGCTCGCTAACTGGTGCTTATCGAAGCTAGGCTCTACCCTCCTCAGAGGCGGGGGCAGGGGCCCTGTCTTCAGGTGCCAGCTGGAGCAAGCAGTAAGTTCTTTGGCGGCCTTGAGTGTCCTCAGGCAGACACTTCACAAGGGCTGGAGTCAGCCTTGGAGGTACTCTTGAGCTGTATCTGAAGGTAAAGATGTCTTCAGATGTAGTTTTTTTCCCCCATTGATTTCTAAGTTCTTTACAAATTCTGGATACAAGATTTTGTTGGTTATTTGTATTAGAGCTATTATCTCTGTTTCTGGCTCATCGTTTTACTTTAACGTATTTTAGTGCTCTCATTGGTCACGTGTTCCTTTGCAAAAGCAGTTACTCATTCGATGCTTTTCCTTTTCAGATGTGCGGTCCAAACGGGAGTATGATGAAAGCCACGTGATTACAGCACTCCTTGTGAAGAAGGTATACTGACAAGAGTCCGAATGTGGGGCGGACGGGCTACCTTACTGGAGGGCCGGAAGAATGGGAGGGTTTATCCGAGGTCCAGGAGGGGCACCTCCTACTGGACACCGTGGGCGGCAGGGGCAGGACCCCGTGTGTCCACCACAAGGGTCTCTGACACTGTCACATACTCCCTGAGGCCTCTCCCTGTCCCCCATGGTCAACAGCTTCATTAAGAAATGTTTATTTAATTCTTTGATGTGCCAGGCAATGTTATGAACCCTGGGGTTGTGACTTTTGCCCATTCAGGCCTGTCTGCTTACTTCCCTCTTCACGGCAGATTTTGGATTTGGTCTCCATCGCCCACACCCTTCTCCAGAGGATGTCAGTAGTTCCAGTGGCCGCAGCTGCTCTCTCAGCACCTGTGCCAGGGCTCCTAATCAGCTGTGGGCTGGTCACTAGACCACTGTTCTTTGGCCAGGGTATCGTCTCTGGTCCAGTCAGCCGTGGACAGCTTCTCCCAGGGGGGACCATGGGTGTGGAAGACTCTTGGAACGTGGCAGCCTCTCTGGTCCACTCTCAGGGCTTCCGGGCCTGTGTGTAGTCAAGGAAGGGGGAGCTGTCCCACCTGGGCTCCTCCCAGTGCTGGTGTGCAGGGCGTGTGGGCTCAGCCTAACCCACCCGCCAACAGGCTTCTCCGGTGGTTTCTTTAGAGGGCAGGCAAATATCTAATCCCGGAGTCTGTGGATCTGGAGTGTGTGGAATACTGTGTGGTATACGATAACAACACCATCTCCCTGGAGCTAATGCTGAAAGACGACAGCACTGATGACGGCAAGCACAGTGAGTCTTTACCAGAGCAGCAGGACGAAGAGTTAAGCTACTGAGCGCCTTTGCCACATGCCGGGAGCTCTGCCTGGGCCACCTCTACAGAGCAGCCCTATGGGCATGGCAGTATCAGAACCTGGGAAGGGTCTGGGTTGTTTCCTTCTTTGCAAGGTGACAAGTGAGCCTGCCATGGTTTCATGGATGCTGGCACAAGGCCTGAGGCTCCTGGCTCAGAGATAAAAGACTTTATTTCTCAGAGCAATAAAAGTGGCCAGAAGACAGTGGGTGGTGGTGTTAGAGACCTCTGAGCTTAGGGGGCCTAAATCTTTTCTAACAAACATGCAGAAAGCCTGCCTGCCCTTGACTCTGGAGGGAGGAACTGTCTCTATCATCCGAGGCTGTTTATTACACAGATATCCTTGAAAAGCCAGCGCCTTTGTTCAGAGGACATGTAGAAACATGAAAGGCCGTGGAGAGTGGTCTCCTAGTAAGTAACGTCTCTGTTTTATAGGGGAGGAAACTGGAGTCCAGGAAGGTGAAATAAGTCGTTCCCCATGTCTGGGACCGTGGGTTTCTACTGCTATGTAACAAATTACCCCCAAAGTCAGTAGTTTAATACCATAATCGTTAGTTGTCTGCTTGTTTCTGTGGCATTCGGGAGCACTTAGCTGGGAGATTCTTGCCTATCCTGAGGCTGTAGACATGACGTCAGCCAGGCTGCTGTCCCGAGAAGGTGAGATGGGGCCAGGATGACATGCCTCCGAGATGGTCACTCCCGTGGGAATAGCCAGGAGTCCTCTGTTCCTCACTGCACGAACTTATGCAGAGGGCTGCTTAGACGGCCTCACGACAGGGCAGCTGGTTTCCCCAGAGGGAATGGGCCAAGACAGAGGGAGAGAAGGGGACAGCTACGCGCCTATTTATGACCTGGTCTTGAGATGGAAATACTAGGTCACATTCTGTTCATTAGAAGCAAGTCACTGAGTACAGCCCACCCCTGCAGGCTGCTGCTGCTGCTGCTAAGTCGCTTCAGTCGTGTCCGATTCTGTGTGACCCCATAGACGGCAGCCCACCAGGCTCCCCTGTCCCTGGGATTCTCCAGGCAAGAACACTGGAGCGGGTTGCCATTTCCTTCTCCAACCCCTACAGGAGAGGGGAATTAAACTAAAGGGAAGCATTTGAAAGCGTTTGTGGGAAGAGTTTTTAAACCACCACACCTAGTAAGTGGTGGGGCCAGGATTCAAACCCGAGTGATCCTGGAGAACAGTCACTTCATCCTCGAGCTGGACCGCGGCCAGTTCCAGTCTGCTTCACTGAGGCTCCGCTGCATTCTCCATTCAGCCCCTGCTTTGGGCTGACCACGCGTTGCTGCTGCCTGCCGGCTCAGTGACCGATAGGGGTGGATGAGTTCCATGGGCTGGGCACTCATACCAGTGGCCACTGGGTGGCGTTAGGCTTCCGCCTGTAATAACACCAGTTTTCCCAGGAGGCCCTTAGCCAGGAAATTGTCCCCTCTTTGCTACACTCGTCCCTGGTCTGCAATCCTAGGATTGTCGGCTGAACCCTGAAGTCCTAGGAAATGGTGGTCGGTGAAAACAATCCCCTCTACACTCTGTACCTGACCTCACTTTAGCACTACGGAGTCGCCATCCTTACTCAGTAAGAAATCACAATCACAGAACAACAAATCCCAAAACCACACTCTGATGATTTGCTTACTCGGGGAAGGTTGCACAGTCAGGGACGACCGCAGTGGCCAGTGGCTTGACGGCCACAGTGTTCTTTGTTTACTGATATGGCAAGCAACATTCTTTGTCCATAGTGTATACTAGAGAGAAGTTGAACATGTGCACACAAAACCTTGTACATGGGTGTTCCTGGCAGTCTGATAATAGCCACAAAATGGGAACACCTGAAATAGTCATCAACAGATCAGTGGATAAACCAGACATGGAGAACCACACAGAGGAATATTATTCAGCTGTGAAAAAGGATGGAGTGCTGACACTGGCTGCAACATAGATGAACTTTGACAACATCATGCCCAGTGAAAGAAACCAGACGCAGAACGCCACATTTATACAATTCCATTTCTATAAAATGTCCAAAATAGGTCGAGCCGTAAGAAATTAGGTTAGTGGTTGCTTAGAGCTGAATGTTTGCAGGGAAGTGAGAAATGAAACCCCCTAACTGGTACATGGTTTCTCTTGGAGGTGATTAAAATGTTCTGAAATTGACCGCAGTGATGGTTGCATAACTGGGAATACATTAAAAACGTTAATTTATATACTTTAAATGAATGAATTGTGTGGTATATCATTTATGATATTGTATATACATATATGTGGCTCAGCTGGTAAAGAATCCACCTGAAATGTGGGAGACCTGGGTTGGGAAGATCCCCCGCAGAAGGGAAAGGCTACCCACACCGGTGTTGGCCTCGAGAATTCCATGAGTATAGTCTGTGTGGTCACAGAGTCGGACATGACCCAGCGACTGTCGCTTTCATAGGCACGCGCACACTTCACTTGTCTTGGATCGTCCTTCCTTGCAACAGTATGGAAACGAAAAGGAAATCTTGGAGTTTACAGACAAAGATCAGCTTACTCGGTGGTGAATCGCTTTTTAAATTTTAATTGTAGCTTTCATCTCTATTTATATTCACTTCAGTTTCCTCGATAATTGTTTTCCAGAGTGGAGTGCCTGCCCACTGGGCCTCTAGGCACACGGTGAGCACAGAGGGGACAGTCATCTCTTTGGTCTCTGCTCTTAGGAATAGTGCTTGGAGCGGCTGTTGAGTGTGGCAGAGCCCTGACCCACCTCACGCGCCACCCCGTCCTTATCCTGAGAGGAGGCTACGAGCTCTTCTCTGCCATGTATCACTTCTTCCGGACACAGAAGATCATCTGGATGCCTCAGGCAAGCTGTGCACCGAGCACAGGCAGGCTCGGGCGGGAGTGGGGCCTTTCCCTGGGGGCCGAAGGGGTCGAGAGCAGGGCTGGAGAAGCAGGAGACAAATGACGTGGAAAAGGTGGAAGAGGTGTTGACAGAGGCTTGGGAATGAACTCGGGCAGCCAGGAGGTGCAGTCCAGTCCAGTGTGATGAATTATAAGTGCCAGATGGAGGCAGAGCCAGTGTGGCGTTTCATCAGTGAGGCCGGTTTAGAGAGCAGGGATCCGCGGCGGGGGTTCTGGGTGATGGGCCGTGGTCAAAGCCACACAGGCGGGGCCATCCTTAGCCGTCTGGCCTCACGAACCCTGGCTGGGTCCAGAGAATACAACGAAAGGGTGAGAGAGCAGCCCCTGCCTACAAGGATTCCTTTGTCTAGTGGGGGAGACCAGGGCTGTGACAAGGTGTGGCCGAGGTGTTACACAAGGTGTCCGGAGCCAAATCAGAGGGTGAATAAGGTGAGCACTGGGATGCAGTGACAGGCAGACAGGGGCACTCCCTGCGGGGATTTCATAGCATCCGGTTTCTTGAAGAGTCAGGAGTGAAGTGGAATGTGGACCTGCAGGGGTCTCATTCTTTCTAGCGATTACTTCAGCCGTGCTGTCACTCACCGTGGGCAGCATCATGGGCCGATAACATACTTTCCAACCACTCTCGGTTATGAAAAATTTCAGTTTCATCATATTATAAAACAACTGGAGAAGTGTGCCTAGGAACTGGAATTTGGTGATAGTAAGGAGTTCCACCTGATGCGAAGAGCTGACTCATTGGAAAAGACCCTGATGCTGGGAAAGATTGAGGGCAAGAGAAGGGGACGACAGAGGATGAGAGGGTTGGATGGCATCACCGACTCGATGGACATGAGTCTGAGCAAGCTCTGGGAGTTGGTGATGGACAGGGAAGCCTGGTGTGCTGCAGTCCACGGGGTCACAAAGAGTCGGACATGACTGAGCGACTGAACAGCAAGGAATTATTATTATATATTTTTTAAGGTTGTGATGACATTATTATGGCTACGTTTCTGAAAACGCGAGTCTCTATCTTTTAGAGATACATAATGAGATATTTATAATTAAAATAACATGATGTCTAGAATGTCCTTCAAAATAATCTGGGGAGGGTCGGGAAGTTGGAGGTACATATGAAACAAAATGGGCCATTAGTTGATAATGAATGCTTGCTGAAGGGTGAGAGATCCAGAGGTTTGTTACATTATTCTCTCTACTTTTGAAATAATTTTTTAAAAGGGAATAAACAGTCCAGTACAGGCTAGACTAGTTTAGCCTCAACCCAGGTCTTCTTTCTTCTCCCTTCCTGGAGTTGGGCAGCTTTCCATTGTCTGTGGGCTCGGGACTGGGAATGGGGAGGAGTGTATGGTAGCTTCAGGGATACCTCCTTACTTCCCCTCTTCTGGTCCTGGTCCCTTTGGTGCTGGGGGTCCGGGTGGGCCCTGTCTTGTGTGACTGGCTGCTTATCAGTGGTGGGGACGTGCTTTCTTCTCATTTTGCCCCGCCTGGTTCTGTGTGCCACAGATGATGGCCTTTGAGGCTGGTTTCCTTTCCATCTGTTACCAAGGATCCTTCAGAGAGAGCCAGCTGAGAATTCCTGACAGGAATGCCCCCAGGTCCCTTCCCTTCCCTTGGCAGCTCACGACCTCCCACCCCATCCACATTCCTTCACCTGAAGCCCAGAATGAGCCCCCGGAGGGTGTGATGATGGGAATGAGGCTGCTCCTGGCCTTGCTGGCACGGCTGCTCCAGCCAGCCCGTATGAAAAGGCGGGGACCCATGCCTGGGGTCATACCTGTTCCCAAACACAGGGTATGCGTGTGACGCTCTCCAGGGCACTTCGTCACCTTCCGCTGAGCTGTGATTCTTAGCTCAGCAGCTGTACAGCCAGTCTTCCCGGGCCCCCCAGGCACCCCTCTTTTCTCCCAGAGGAGCGTCCTTACTGGCTTTGCAGGGACGAAAGAGGGCCTTTCTTGTCTGCAAACATGACATGCTCATAACTCACCTTCTTTCTTTTTCTTTTTTTTAATATTCACTTTTGGCTGCAGTGGTCTTTGCTGCTGTGCATGGGCGGAGAGCAGGGGCTGCTCTTGTTGCGGTGCTTGGGCCTCTCATTGCAGGGGCTTCTCTTTTTGCGGAGCACGGGCTTCAGTAGTTGCAGTGCATGGGCTTAGTTATCCCGTGGCACGTGGGATCTTCCCAGATCAGGGATCAAACCCTTGTCCTCACCATTGGCAGGCAGATTCTTAACCACTGGATCACCACAAAAGCCCCTTTATTTTCTTTTAAAGCTTTAGGAAGTTGGAATTGGCATAGGTTAAAACAGCACATACTTAGAATGTACAGTTCGGTCAGTTCTGACGTGTATACCCCTGAGACTGGTCCTTGCCCCATCTTCTTAGGTAGTTTGGGAAGAGGGATGGGGTGGTATCTAGTAGGGCCTGGACAGGTGAGTTCTATGCTGCTTGTTCGAGGCCCTCGTAGGATGTACGTTCCTAGATTGGCTTCTCCCTACTTCGGGACTTTTGTTACTAATTCAGGGGCAAGAATGAAAGCCCCACTCCCTTCCTGTTATGTGTTTTGACACGTTATGAAGCAGACGTGTCTCTGCTGCTCCCCAAGGAACTCCTACCAGAGGGATGGAGGCACGGAGTTTAGACTCTGAGATGGCCCCTCTACTTTAGACAGAGTGACTTCTAATTTCCTGTTTTATATGTTGTTGTCTAGTCACTAAGTCATGTCCAACTATTTGTGACCCCATGGACTATAGCTGTGTCGGGAGAAAGCAGTGGGCTCAATTTGGACACGTTAGTTTGTGATACTGGTTTCTCTTACATTTGTTGACGTGGTTATCAAAACTGTGTCCTCTAGAATTAACAGGCAGTGGCTGTTTAGAGCAGAGCATTTTTTTATCCATGTCACACCCACTCCCCCACGGCCCTTAAAACTATTGGGAAAGTAGGCTGGTTCGAAAGCATCAGGAAGATCCTTGACAGATTTGTGGTGAGACTGAGTGAGATTCTCCAGGTGAAACCAGGAGGAGTCCACTTGGCTCCAGCAAGCTGAGCATCCTGAGGGGGTGGTCACCCAGAACCCTGGGGAGTGCTTTGGGTCACATTTGCAGGTGGTGGGCCTGCCTGCCCGCATGTGGAAGGGCCGAATGTCTCACAGACTTGGGGGTTGACTTGGAGTGGTGTCTGCTTATTGATAAAAAAGCTTTTGAGGTCGACAGTTTTGGAGGAGTGTGGGCTGGTGGGGGGTTCACTGGGAGGGGAGGTGTGCTGAAGCCACAAGGCTCTGAAAGGCGCACATGGGCTACACACTAGCTTGAGGTCTTAAGATGTTGTTTCTGAGTTGAACTTGGAGCCAGAGGTGGTTTAGAACTGGTTTGACCTTTAAAATTATATTGGTTAGCATTTCCTATGGAAAACTGGTGAAAAATAGGGGTTTTCTAGACAGTTTGAACATTCTTTGGCATTGCCCTGCTTTGGGATTGGAATGAAATCAGTCCTGTGGCCACAGCTGAGTTTTCCAAATTTGATGCTGAAGCGGAAGCTCCAATAACTTTGGCCAATGATGCAAAGAGCCAACTCATTGGAAAAGAGCCTGATGCTGAGAAAGATTGAAGGCAGAAGGAGAAGAGGGCAGCCGAGGATGAGATGGCTAGATAGCATCACTGACTCAATGGACATGAGTCTGAGCAAACTCTGGGATACAGTGAAGGACAGGGAAGCCTGGCATGCTACATACAGTCTATGGGGTCGCAAAGAGTTAGACACAACTCAGCGACTGAACAACCACCACCACCACCAGATCATATTCAATAAACATCAATTTATTCAATGCTAGTGGATTTCTTTTTCTTTTTTTCTTGTGAGGTTATGCCTAGGTTTTATATTACTAAATATAACAAGTAAGTTTTCAGTCTATGCCAACAATAAACAAGTATCCACTGTTTTATTACAGACATCTGAACTACAAGAGGTCACCCAAGGAACCATTAGGGGAATTTTCATTAGTTCTGGAGGCATGCTTTGAGAACAGTCTTAGACTGGTGTGCTTCTCTGGCTTATTTATAAGTCTCATTAATAATTGTTTAATTATTTTTATTAATAATTGTTTCTAACCACCTGATGGGTGCTCTAATAATCTTTCCTTGGAAACACTCAAATTTTGTGATCCAACCCCCCAGCTTTATTGAGGTATAATTGACATATAAGACTGTGTAAGTATAAGGCATACAACATGATTTGATACACATATATGTTGCCACTTCCCTGGTGGCTCAGATGGTAAAGAATCTGCCTGACATGCAGGATACCCGGGTTTGATCTCTGGGTCAGGCAGATCTCCTGGAGAAGAGAATGGCTACCCACTCCAGTATTCTTGCCTGGAGAATCCCATGGACAAAGGAGCCTGGAGGGCTATAGTCCATGGGGTCCCACAGAGTCAGACAGGACTGAGCAACTAACACTTTCACTTCATATGTTGCAAGATGATTACCATAGTAAAATGAGCACATCCATCACCTCACACAATTACCATTTATGTGTGTGTGAGTGATGAGAACATTTAAGATGTACTTTCTAGAAATTTTGTTAAAATTTCAAGTATATAATACTGTGTTGTTAACTGTAGTCACCATGCTGTACATTAGATCCCCAGAACAGCATCGGACCTTGCTTCTATCACCAGTCACATCCACAACAAGAGATGGCGAGAGTGAACGTCGACATTCTAGGAATCAGCGAACTAAAATGGACTAGAATGGGTGAATTTAACTCAGATGACCATTATATCTACTACTGCAGGCAGGAATCCCTCAGAAGAAATGGAGTAGCCATCATGGTCAACAAGAGTTCAAAATGCAGTACTTGGATGCAGTCTCAAAAACGACAGAATGATCTCTGTTCGTTTCCAAGGCAAACCATTCAATATCACAGTAATCCAAGT
>NW_011494912.1:5246458-5247267 GCF_000754665.1 Bison bison bison | reverse complement strand
TCTATGCCCCAACCAGTAACGCTGAAGAAGCTGAAGTTGAACGGTTCTATGAAGACTTACAAGACCTTTTAGAACTAACACCCCAAAAAAGATGTCCTTTTCATTATAGGGGACTGGAATGCAAAAGTAGGAAGTCAAGAAACACCTGGAGTAACAGGCAAATTTGGCCTTGGAATACGGAATGAAGTAGGGCAAAGACTAATAGAGTTTTGCCAAGAAAATGCACTGGTCATAGCAAACACCCTCTTCCAACAACACAAGAGAAGACTCTACACATGGACATCACCAGATGGTCAACACCGAAATCAGATTGATTATATCCTTTGCAGCCAAAGATGGAGAAGCTCTATACAGTCAACCAAAACAAGACCAGGAGTTGACTGTGGCTCAGATCATGAACTCCTTATTGCCAAATTCAGACTGAAATTGAAGAAAGTAGGGAAAACCACTAGACCATTCAGGTATGACCTAAATCAAATCTCTTATGATTATACAGTGGAAGTGAGAAATAGATTTAAGGGACTAGATCTGATAGATAGAGTGCCTGATGAACTATGGACTGAGGTTCGTGACATTCTACAGGAGACAGGGATCAAGACCATCCCCATGAAAAAGAAATGCAAAAAAGCAAAAAGGCTGTCTGGGGAGGCCTTACAAATACCTGTGAGAAGAAGAAAAGCGAAAAGCAAAGGAGAAAAGGAAAGATATAAGCATCTGAATGCAGAGTTCCAAAGAATAGCAAGAAGAGATAAGAAAGCCTTCTTCAGAGATCAATGCAAAGAAATAGAGGAAAACAACAGAATGGGAAA
>NW_011494912.1:5241440-5245716 GCF_000754665.1 Bison bison bison | reverse complement strand
TGTAAGGCCCGATCATGGAAAAAGCAAGAGAGTTCCAGAAAAACATCTCTTTCTGCTTTATTGACTATGCCAAAGCCTTTGACTGTGTGGATCACAATAAACTGTGGAAAATTCTGAAAGAGATGGGAATACCAGACCACCTGACCTGCCTCTTGAGAAATCTGTATGCATGTCAGGAAGCAACAGTTAGAAATGGATGTGGAACAACAGACTGGTTCCAAATAGGAAAAGGAGTACATCAAGGCTGTATGTTGTCACCCTGCTTATTTAACTTATATGCAGAGTACATCATGAGAAATGCTGGGCTGGAAGAAGCAAGATTGCCGGGAGAAATATCAATAACCTCAGATATGCAGATGACACCACCCTTATGGCAGAAAGTGAAGAGGAACTCAAAAGCCTCTTGATGAAAGTGAAAGTGGAGAGTGAAAAAGTTGGCTTAAAGCTCAACATTCAGAAAACTAAGATCATGGCATCTGGTCCCATCACTTCATGGGAAATAGATGGGGAAACAGTGGAAACAGTGTCAGACTTTATTTTTTTGGGCTCCAAAATCACTGCAGATGGTGACTGCAGCCATGAAATTAAAAGACGCTTACTCCTTGGAAGGAAAGTTATGACCAACCTAGATAGCATATTGAAAAGCAGAGACATTACTTTGCCAACAAAGGTTCGTCTAGTCAAGGCTATGGTTTTTCCTGTGGTCATGTATGGATGTGAGAGTTGGACTGTGAAGAAGGCTGAGCGCCGAAGAATTGATGGTTTTGAACTGTGGTGTTGGAGAAGACTCTAAAGAGTCCCTTGGACTGCAAGGAGATCCCACTAGTCCATTCTGAAGGAGATCAGCCCTGGGATTTCTTTGGAGGGAATGATGCTAAAGCTGAAACTCCAGTACTTTGGCCACCTCATGCGAAGAGTTGAGTCATTGGAAAAGACTCTGATGCTGGGAGGGCTTGGGGGCAGGAAGAGAAGGGGATGACAGAGGATGAGATCACTGACTCGATGGACGTGAGTCTGAGTGAACTCCGGGAGTTGGTGATGGACAGGGAGGCCTCGCGTGCTGCGATTCATGGGGTTGCAAAGAGTCGGACACGACTGAGCGACTGAACTGAACTGACTGAATGTCTCCCCATTTTACCCACCCCCTCAGGCCCTGGAAATACCATGAGTTTTGCTTTTTCAGAGTTTCACATGTGAATGAGATCATGCAATGTTTTTTTTTTTTTTTACTTATTCACTCAGGACAGTGCCCTCAAATTCCATTCATGTGGTCACAAATGACAAGATTTCCTTCCTTTTTATGGCTGAACAGCATTCCATTGTATATACATGCCATATTTTCTTTATCCATTCATCCATTGATGGACTTCTAGGTCATTTCTGTCTCTTTTGTGAATAATGCTCAAATGATCATGTGGGGTGCAGATCTATCTTTAAGATGGTCATTTCATTTCCTTCAGATATATACCAAAAGTGGGATTGCTGGATCAAATGGTAGTTTTGTTTTTAATTTTTTTGACATAATTTTTTAAAATTAAATTGTATTTTATATTGGGATGTAGTTGCTTTACCATGTGGTGTTAGTTAAAGGGGTACAGCAAACTGGCTCAGCTGTGTGTGTACATAGATCCACTTGTTTTCAGAGTCTTTCCCCGTATAGGTTATTATAGAATACTGAGTCGAGTTCCCTGTGCTATTCAGTAGGTCCTTGTTGATGATCTGTTTTATATATTGTAGTGTGTGTATGTTAATCCCAAACTCCTAATTTATCCCTCCCCCTACATCTTTCCCTTTCGATAACCATAAGTTTGTTTTCAAAGTCTGTGGGTCTGTTTTTGTCTTGTAAGTAAGTTCATTTGTATCACATGTTTTTGTGTGTGTGTGTGTGTGTTTTCCTTTTTCTTTTGTGTTTTTTTGTATTATATTTTTAAGATCCCACATATAAATGATACCATACAGTGTCTGTCTGTCTGTCTGACTTATTTCACTTAGTTATAATAATTTCTAGGCCCATCCATTGTTGCTGCAAACAGCGTTACTTCATTCTTTTGTATGGCCGAGTAACATTCCATTTATATATGTACCACATCTTCTGTATCCATTCCTCTGATGTTGGACGGTTAGGTTGCTTCCACGTCCTGGCTACGTAAATAGTACGGCAATGAACATTTGGTTAGTCTCATTCACTATCCCAGTTTGCCTTTCTAAGCTTGTTTGCTGAGCTGCATCTCAAGAGACAAAACAAAAACAGCTTCTTCTCTGGGGATTGTTATCACAGCAGGCTTTCTCCATCCCCTCCTCAGGAACTGGATGCCTTCCAGCCATACCCTATTGAGATAATGCCAGGCAGGATCTACCTGGGAAATTTCAAGCAAGCCTGCGACCCTAAAATTCAAAAGGATTTGAAAATCAGCGCACATGTCAACATCTCCATGGAGACAGGGCCATTGTAAGTAGAAATACCATTGATTTTTTTATATTAGTATTATTTATTTATATCAGCCTTCTAGTGTCATGCACTGATAGGATTGAAAGGGCTTTTAGAAACCAGTACACACTGGAATGGGATCTGCGTTGTTCATCTATTCCTAGCCTGCTCTTGACTTCCCGGCATAAGCATAGCATCCTCTGCCCCAGACTGAGACCCTACACTTGCCCCACACCCCATACTTAAATCTCACCAAAAGTAATGCTTTTTTGGTGCTTTGACATTCTGATGCAAAATAATCCTGGTTTACCCTGCTTTTCTTGTCTCAGGCCCTCTGAGAAGTAACCCTTCTCTTAGTCCATCTGGGCTGCTGTAACAGAATACTGCAGACCAGTGGCTTATGAACAACGGGGTTTCTCATGGTGTGGAGGCTGGGAAGTCCAAGATGGAGGCACTGGCAGATTCCGTGTCTGACGAAGGCTTGCTGTTGGTTCACAGATGGACTCTTCTTGCTGTGTCCTCACTTGGTGGAAGGGGCAAAGCTCTCTAGGGGTCCCTTTTACAAGGGCAGGGTTCAACATATAAATTTTGGGAAGACACAAACATTGGATACAGCAACTGTTATGCCTCAGATTTTCCCTGGTGCTAGGGACACACACACACACACACACACACACACACACACACTCACCATTGTTCATGGAGCAGGAAAGTTCTTTACAGCCTTGCTTGTCAGCCTGTGTCTTCTCAGCTATGTCCAGTCATGATCACCAAGGCCTCTACTTCCTCTAGTTCCTAATCAAAAGCTAATAAAATTCAGCTCAGAGGGAATTTATATAACATAAGAATTCGGTGAGGCATCTGGTAATAAAAATTACTATATGAAAATCAATAAATCTAAAGAAAGTCACATCAAGGTACTTAATGAGACTGCTGAGAACAAGAGAGAGAGAGAGGTGAAAAGAAGCAGATAAGTAAGACATGACTTTCAAAGGAACAGTAATCAGACTGACGACTGACTCAACAGAAATCAACAAAAGGGAAATGTGGAATATGTCTTTGCAGTCTTCCTGGTGCTTCCCCCTACCTACCGTTCACAGCATTTGGGCTGGACTTACTGAGGTACACTAATGGATGGGCTAAAGCAAAAGTGATGGGCGGGCACTTCTGAAATTGGGTCACAGAAAGACCGTGGCGTCTGTCTTACCGCTCCGTGCTCACTCACCCTGAAGGGAGTCAGCTACCATGCTGTCAGCTGTCCTCTGGAGACAGGTCTGCATGGCAAGGGCCTGATGGCTTTCAGCCAACAGCTAGTGATGAGCCGAGGCCCTCAGTCCAAGAGCCCGTGAGAAACTGAATCCTGCCAACAGTCATGTGAATTCCCCGGTGGCCCAGCGGGTAGGACGTGGCACTTTCATTCCTAGGGCCTGGGCTCAGTCCCCGGGGAGGGAACTATCTCGCAGGCTACACGGTGCAGCCAAATAAATAAATAACATTTAAATTTCTGATTGTTGCTAGTATATGGAAATCCAGTTGATTTTTATATGTTAACCTTGTATCCTTCAACCTCCTCCATCCATGTCTCCTCCATGTTAGGCTTTCCCCAGCTCCCTGCCCCTCCTCTTCAGCAGCATGTGTAGGTCTTTATCCTCAAGCCTAGCCGATTGGATTAGCCATGTGTTTGTGTGCATACCTCTCCCATCAGGGTGAGAGCTCCCTGAAGCTGGGAGAGGCCCTATTTGATTCATCTTGTGTCCACTAGGGTCCAGCTCAAGGTCTGGCACACTATAGGCATTGAGCGAGTGTCTGGGGAAAGAACGGATGATGGGGGATAGATGGATGAGTGGA
>NW_011494912.1:5238232-5241105 GCF_000754665.1 Bison bison bison | reverse complement strand
AAGAGAGGAAGGGGACGGGAAGGAATGGAGGGACAGAATGAATGAATGCATGCATGCATGGTGAATCGTGCTTGTATTTGTCACAGCAGATGCTCATGAAGAAACTAAACCAGAATATTTTCATTCTTGAATCTACTGCACCTTTCTGCATGCCACGGCGAATGCCCAGCAAGCTGTATTCTTCACAAATAACATTTACCAAGTGCTCACTGCACACCGGGCATTGTGCCAAGCTCCGTGCAGGCATCTTCTCAGGGAATGTGCCTCATGCCTCATCTCCCTCTTCTCTCTCCCTCGTTCATAAAGCTTTAGCCACTCCGACCTCCCTGATGTCTCTCAAGCACACGAAATATCCTGGCCCTTGGAGGCTTTGCACTTGCATTCTCCTCTGCCTGGAACACTCTTTGCTCAGATAACCGCCTGGCTTGTCCCGTCACCTCCTTTAAACCTCTTCCCAATATCACCTCCTCAGGAAAGCCTTCCCTGACCACCCTGTCTAAAACAGGAGCCCCTCCACTCTCCGTCAGTCTTGTTAATTGACTCTCTGTCAGTCTTGCTTCCTCCATTTAACATGGCAGACTCATTACATATTTCCATCCTCACCATCTGCACTGTGTTCCAGGAAAGCACCAGGTTTGGTCGATAATAATAATATCCCATTTATTGAGTACTGCATGTGTCAAGCAGATTGCTAAATGCCGTACATAGATGAGTTGATTTAATCTGCACAGCACCCCTCTGAGGCAGGCGCTCTTCTTCTGAGAGGGGATCATTTATCTACCCCCATCCCCCTGCTCAGCATCCTCCCCTTATGGTCCTGTTGCTGTGGATGAAGGGACACTACAGCCAGGCTCTGGGCGAATCTGCCCGATTACATGCTTTTCTTTTGTTTAGTTTTGTAGGTGACGCCGACAAGCTTCTGCACATCCAGATAGAAGATTCCCTGGAAGCAAACATTACACCCTTTTTACGCCACCTCTGTCACTTCATTGGTAAGGGGCATTCTTCAACCAGGCCCCAACTGGCCTGTGCCTAGGAAGCAGAGGGGTCCATGGCACCTTGTTCCTATTACTGACGGTGACTCCCAGCTCGCAGGAGAAAAGGGGCAGGGCTAAGCACGGTGCAAAACCTCATGAGGCAGGCAGTGCACCGCTAGCACATGTTCCGGATGAGGAAACGGTGGCTTCGTGTGCCCAAGCCCCACAGCCAGTGCTCACTGGTTGTGGTTCACATCAGGCTACACAGCCTCTGTCAGCACCCAGGTGCCTGTGGGGATGGTCCTTCCATCCCCACCTGGGAAGTCAGCCAGTGGCCGACCTTCCTGGGAGGGAAGCACGGATAGCTCAGAGAAGGCCTTTCTATGATGATGCTAAACACATCATCTGCCAGGCAACGAAACAGTATCCGAGAGCTGTCACGTGACCCGCCTAAACCGTGGTGTGCTGGTTCTGAACCTACTCTTGGATCCACTGAGGCCAGGCATCTTCTGGATCCTCAGGGAAGGAAGCCACGCACAGCCTTCCACCTTTCCTTCCCTCTCCAGATATTCACCTGGAGCTCAACTCCGTCATCCTGGTCTTTTCCACCTTGGGCATCAGCCGCAGCTGTGCGGCCATCCTGGCCTACCTTATGCATTGGAATGGGCAGACCCTGAAGGTACGTATTGCCTGGTCCAGGAGGTCAGGTCAGAACTGCACCTCAAAGGAATGGCTCCCCAACACTGCCTCAGGACCTTACCTGATGGTGAGGAGTTGAGAGGGCAGGGTCAAGGGCTTTACCTAACATACCACGCCCAAGGACAGGGTGCCAAGAGCTGGGCTAGAGGCCTGAGGCTGGGCACCTGGGGCAGGCCTGGGACGCAGGCTGGGCAAGGCTGTGGCCATCAGGACCACCTGCACCGCCCCTAGTGCTGCCCAGCTCTCTGCTAGTGTTTGCTCAGGGCTTTCCAAGGGAGGTGCGTTTTGGCTGCTGCAATGTACCTGTTGGCCATCTGTATGTCTTCTTTGGAAAAATATCTATTCAGAATCTTAGCCCTTTTAAAAATCAGATTCTTTGGACTTTTTTTGTTAGTTTCTTTCTTTTTTCTTTTTGCTGTTGAGTTGTATGACTTCTTTATGTACTTTGAGTATTAACCCATTATCAGTTATATGATTTGCAAATATTTTCTCCCACTTCTTAGGTTGCCTTTTCCTTCTCTGTTCAGTTCAGTCACTCAGTCGTGTCTGACTCTTTGAGACCCCATGAACCACAGCACACCAGGCCTCCCTGTCCATCACCAACTCCCGGAGCTTGCTCAAACTCATGTCCATCAAGTCAGTGATGCCATCCAATCATCTCATCCTCTGTTGTCCCGTTCTCCTCCTGCCTTCAACCTTTCCCAGCATCAGGGTCTTTTCAAATGAGTCAGTTCTTCGCATCAGGTGGCCAAAGTATTAGAACTTAAGCTTCAGCATCAGTCATTCCAATGAATTTTCAAGACTGATTTCCTTTGGGATGGACTGGTTGGATCTCCTTGCAGTCCAAGGGACTCTCAAGAGTCTTCTCCAACACCACAGTTCAAAAGCATCAATTCTTTGGTGCTCAACTTTCTTTATGGTCCAATTCTCACATCCATATGTGACTACTGGAAAAACCATAACTTTGACTAGACAGATCTTTGTCAGTAAAGTAATGTCTTTGCTTTTTAATATGCTGTCTAGGTTGGTCATAAGTTTTCTTCCAAGGAGCAAGCGTCTTTTAATTTCATAGCTGCAGTCACCATCTGCAGTGATTTGGGAGGCCCCCAAATAAAGTCTGTCACTGCTTCCATTGTTTCCCCATCTATTTGCCATGAAGTGATGGGACTGGATGCCATGATCTTAGTTGTTTGAATG
>NW_011494912.1:5234820-5238116 GCF_000754665.1 Bison bison bison | reverse complement strand
CTTCTTTTTAATCTTTTTTTTTTTTTTTTTTTCTGACTGCACTGCACGGCATGCAGGATCTCAGTTCCCCCACCAGGGATTGAACGTGTGCCTACTGCAATGAAGTGTGGAGCCTTAACCACTGGACCACTGAGGAAGTCCAGATTGCCTTTTTAATTTGCTGATGGTTTTCTTTGTTGTGCAGAAGCTTTTTAGTTTGATGTAGTCCCACTTGTTTATTTTTGCTTTTGTTTGCTTTGGGTGTCAATTCGTAAAAGTCACCACCAAACTGATGTCAAGGAGTTTACTGCCTATGTTTTCTTCTAGGAGTTTAATGGTTTCAGGTCTTCTATTCGAGCCTTTAATCCACTTTGAATTGACTTTTGTGTATGGTGTAAGATAGTGGTCCCATTTCATTCTTTTTTTTTTCCCTTTGGCTGCATGGCTTGTAGGATCTTAGTTCCCTGACCAGGGATTGAACTTGGGCCCCCGGCAATGGAAGCAAAGAGTCCTAACCACTGGACTGCAAGGGAATTCCCACCAGTTTCATTCTTTTGCATGTGGCTGTCCAGTTTTCCAGCACTACTTATTGAAGAGACCAGTCTTTCATCATTGTATATTATTAGCTTCTTTATCCTAAATTGACCATATATGTATGGGCTTATTTCTGGGGTTTCTCTTCTGATCCACTGATACATGCGTCTATATTTTATGCCAATACCATACTGTTTTTTTTTACTATAGCTTTGCAATATAGTTTGAAACCAGGAAGTATGATGCCTCCAGCTTTGTTCTTCTTCCTCAGGATTGCCCTGGCTATTTGAAGTCTTGTTCCATACAAATTTTAGGATTGTTTGTTCTATTTCTCTGAAAGATACCATTGGGATTTTGATAGGGTTTGTGTTCAGTTTGTAGATTGCTTTGGGGGGTATGGATATTCTAACAGTATTCCTCCAATCCATGAGCATGGGATATCTTTCTGTTTACTGGTGTCTTTAATTTCTTTCATCATTGTCATAGTTTTCAGTGTACAAGTTGTTCATCTCCTTGGTTAAATTTATTTCTAGGTATTTTACCCTTTTGACACAATTGGAAGTATTTTCTTAATTTCTCTTTCTGATGGTTTTTTATCAGCATGTTGAAACATAGCTGATTTTTGTATATTGATTTTGTATCCTATAACTTTGCTGCTTTGTTTATTCATTCTAACAGTGTCTTTGTGAAGTCTTTGGGGTTTTTATATATAATATGTTGTATGCCAAGAGAGACAGTTTTGCTTCTTCCTTTCCAATTTAGATGTCTTTTTCTTATTCTGTCTAGGACTTGCAAAACTATGTTGAATAAACCTGGTAAGAGTATGCATCCTTGTCTTGTTTCTGATCTTAGAGAAAAGCTTTCAGCTTTTCACTGTTGAGTATGATGTTAGCTGTCAGCTTGTCATGTGTGGTCTTTATTATGTTGAGGTACATCCCCTTGATACACACATTTTTGAGAGTTTTTTTTTTAAGAGGCAAATGCAAACTATGTGAACATGCTTTTTATTACCAGGTTCTCCAGATATGTTAACACATGGTTACCATTTGTACAACTTTGCCCTGGGCCATCTGGCTTCTAAAAGGTTAATTTTGGGCCCTGTGGCAGATTAGGGATTCCAGTTCCCCAAGTCTACTCTTCATACCAGAACAGCACTCATCTCCCTACTTGTGATGAGAACACCTTATTCTGTCTTCTCCCACCTTCCTCATATTTTCTCAACATTTCCCCTTAGTAACTTCTGCCACAAAGCCTTCCACTCTGCTTTGAAGCCCACTCACTCACTGACTCCCCACTACCCAACCTTCTGGAAGCTTCTTCCTTTCTTCCACCCCCTGCTCATTTTGGTCCCTGTTCCTAAGAATTTTATTCTTTTGATGCTAGCATAAGTGAAATTTTCCTAACTTCCTTTTCAGATTGTTCATTGTTAGATACACAACTGATTTTGTATCCTGCGACTTTGTTACATCCTAACAGTTGTAGTTTTTTTTTTTTTTTTGTATTTACTCTTTAAGGTTTTCTACATATGAGATCCTTAAGTTCATATCAGCTGCAAACAGCTGCAAAACTTCATATTTTCCAATTTGGACGCCTTTTCTTTTCTTTTTTCCTAATTGCCCCAGCGAGGACTTCCAGTACAATGTTGAATAGAAGTGGTGGAAATGGGCATCCTTGCCTTGTTCCCCTTAGTCTCACAGGAAAAGCTTTCAGTCTTTGACCACTGAGTATGATGTGAACTGTTTAATACGTGACCTTTGTTATGTTGAGATAGTTTCCTTCTGTTCCACAGTCTGCTGAGGCACCACTTTTTCCTTTTTCCTCCATCAGATGGAGACGAGCTGATGACCTTCCTTCATGTGATAACCTTTTCTGTATTTGGGGAGGCACGTGAATGAATTTGTTTTCCTTCTTCAGTTTTCCTTCTTCAGAGAATTTGCCCAAGTTCTCTTCCTCTTGCCATTCATTTACCCACTTCCGGTGCAAACCTTTGTTTTTATTTATTTATATTCTCTCTGCAAAAAGCAAAGGAGAAAAGGAAAGATATAAACATCTGAATGCAGAGTTCCAAAGAATAGCAAGAAGAGATAAGAAAGCCTTCTTCAGAGATCAATGCAAAGAAATAGAGGAAAACAACAGAATGGGAAAGACTAGAGATCTCTTCAAGAAAATCAGAGATACCAAAGGAACATTTCATGCAAAGATGGGCTCAATAAAGGACAGAAATGGTATGGACCTAACAGAAGCAGAAGATATTAAGAAGAGATGGCAAGAATACACAGAAGAACTGTATAAAAAAGATCTTCACGACCCAGATAATCACGATGCTGTGATCACTCACCTAGAGCCAGACATCCTGGAATATGAAGTCAAGTGGGCCTTAGAAAGCATCACTACGAACAAAGCTAGTGGAGGTGATAGAATTCCAGTTGAGCTATTTCAAATCCTGAAAGATGCTGCTGTGAAAGTGCTGTACTCAATATGCCAGCAAATTTGGAAAACTCAGCAGTGGCCACAGGACTGGAAAAGGTCAGTTTTCATTCCAATCCCAAAGAAAGGCAATGCCAAAGAATGCTCAAACTACCGCACAATTGCATTCATCTCACACGCTAGTAAAGTAATGCTCAAAATTCTCCAAGCCAGGCTTCAGCAACATGTGAACCGTGAACTTCCTGATGTTCAAGCTGGTTTTAGAAAAGGCAGAGGAACCAGAGATCAAATTGCCAACATCCGCTGGATCATGGAAAAAGCAAGAGAGTTCCAGAGAAACATCTCTTTCTGCTTTA
>NW_011494912.1:5229684-5233903 GCF_000754665.1 Bison bison bison | reverse complement strand
CAGGGATGGCATCACTGACTCAATGGACGTGAGTCTGGGTGAACTCCGGGAGTTGGTGATGGACAGGGAGGCCTGGCGTGCTGCGATTCATGGGGTCGCAAAGAGTCAGACACGGCTGAGCGACTGATCTGATCTGATTCTTTCTGGCCGTGCTGGATCTTTGTTGCTACCTGAGGGCCTTCTCTACATGTGGCGAGTGGGGCTCATTCTTGGCTGTGGTGCATGGGTGGGCTTCTCACCACGGGGGCTTCTTATGTTGCTGCAGATGGGCTCTGGGGCACACAGGCTTCAGTAGCTGTGGTGCACTGGCTTTGTTGCTTTGAGGCATGTGGAATCTTCTGGGACCAGAGGTCAAACCTGTGTCCCTGCCTTGGCAGGAGGATTCTTAACTACTGGACCACCAGGGAAATCCAGTGCAAATCTTTTTGAGGCAGCGCTGAGTGGCAGGCATGGGCATGGTGCTTCCTCGTCCACAGTAGGTTTCCCATGTTTTCTCAGCCTTCACAGGAGCCATCTGACAGAAGAGTGACTTCTGTCTCTGTGTTCAGTAGCAGAGGTGCAGAGGGGCTTGCCCAAGGCAGAGCCAGCTCTTTGACTCCTTCACCCTAGTCTGTTAACCGCAGGCTGCTGCTGTTTCTTTGTCCTGCCCTTAAGCTCTGCTGCTGGCCCCTGGGCAAGTGTCTCTTGTCCCCCCTGAGCTGGCTCTCTTCAAGGTGGAAGGGGCCCAGGTCCAACCCTGAAGTCTGCTTTTCTCTCCTCGGTTCACAGAAGTCCTGGGCCTACCTCAAGAAGTGTAAAAACAACATGCGTCCAAATCGCGCTTTGGTGGCTCAGCTGTCAGAGTGGGAGAAGGTTGTCCTCGGAGACATCGTCACGGACATCCAGAATCCACCCTACTGATTCTGTGGTCCAGCTATGGGGCCAGAAGAACCTGACTTGGGGGCTTTTTGTGGGTAGTGGGCCAGGGTGTGTAACCGAGGAATAAGAAGACCTTTGCTGCCTGGAGCCTCGTGCCAGCCTCTTGCCGTGGTTCTTCCCGGGTTCCTCATTGGTGCCACATAGCAGGTGTTCACACTCAGCAAGAACCCATCCCTTGGGTGTCTGGATCACGCCCACTGCACTCCCGAGGCTGCCTTGGGAGGAGCATCTGGCTGCCAGAGCAGCTGCCCCTCCTGTCTCCCATAATGTGGTCCCTTGGGAGGCTGCCCCAGGGGAGCTCCAAGTCTTCCTCCAGCCTCGTGTTTTTCTCAGGGGATGTCAAAATGCCCACCAACCGGCGGAGATCCCCAGCCCCAGAGATGCCAAGCCCAGCCTTGGCTCAGGTGCTAGGCTTCATAGCTTTGAGAGACTCGTGGCACAAGGGCATCTCCTTGCCTCATCTCCAGCACTCCTCGGTGCTCCCACTGGTCCATTGCTTGTGGGCTGGATCTTTCCTTTTGTTGCTCCCCACTCATTTTTGCCTGGCTGTGTTCACCACGAAGAGATTCCCACCCTCCCATCCCCCACGCCAGTTCAGTTCAGTCGCTCAGTCCTGTCCAACTCTTTGAGACTCTGTGGACTGCAACACGCCAGCTTTCTCTGTCCATCACCAACTCCCAGAGCTTGTTCAAACTCCTGTCCATTGAGTCGGTAAGGCCATCCAACCATCTCATCCTCTGTTGTTCCCTTCTCCTCCTGCCTTCAGTCTTTCCCAGCATCAGGGTCTTTTCAAATGAGTCAGTTCTTCGCATCAGGTGGCCAAAATATTATAACTTCAGCTTCAGCATCAGTCATTCCAGTGAATATTCAGGACTGATTTCCTTTAGGATTGACTGGTTGGATCTCCCTGTAGTCCAAGGGACTCTCAAGAGTTTTCTCCAACACCACAGTTCAAAAGCATCAGTTTTGTGCTCAGCTTTCTTTATAGTCCAACTCTCACATCCATACATGACTACTGGAAAAACCATAGCTTTGACTAGATGGACCTTTGTTGGCAAAGTAATCTCTCTGCTTTTTAATATGCTTTCTAGGTTGGTAATAGCTTTTCTTCCAAGGAGCAAGCGTCTTTTAATTTCATAGCTGCAGTCACCATCTGCAGTGATTTTGAAGCCCCCCAAAATAAAGTCTCTCACTGTTTCCATTCCAACCCCGTGCCAGGGTTTCTAGAAATTCCTCAGGTCTTAAAGGGAGTTTTCCTCAGAAATGTGCTTCTAAGTGAGGGCAGCAGCACCCACCGAAAAAGCCTGGAGTCAAGGGACCAGGGGACTGATGGAGAATTTTAACATGTCTGTCCACGGTCGTTCAGCAAATGTTTCCACCACCTGGACAGGGTCGAGGCATACAGGTGAACGCTATGTTGCCTGCTAGGACTCTACAGAGGGTTGGAGGAGCGCCCCCGCACCCCCTCCCCACTCCACCCCAACAGAAGCCTATGCCCTCAAGCTGTGGCTTTTTGCCCAGGGGTAACTCACATGCTAGTAAAGTAATGCTCAAAATTCTCCAAGCCAGGCTTCAGCAATACGTGAACCATGAAATTCCTGATGTTCAAGCTGGTTTTAGAAAAGGCAGAGGAACCAGAGATCAAATTGCCAACATCTGCTGGATCATGGAAAAAGCAAGAGAGTTCCAGAAAAACATCTATTTCTGCTTTATTGACTATGCCAAAGCTTTTGACTGTGTGCATCACAATAAACTGTGGAAAATTCTGAAAGAGATGGGAGTACCAGACCACCTGACCTGCTTCTTGAGAAATTTGTATGCAGGTCAGGAAGCAACAGTTAGAACTGGACATGGAACAACAGACTGGTTCCAAATAGGAAAAGGAGTATGTCAAGGCTGTATATTGTCACCCTGTTTGTTTAACTTACATGCAGAGTACATCATGAGAAACGCTGGGCTGGAAGAAGCACAAGCTGGAATCAAGATTGCTGGGAGAAATATCAATAACCTCAGATATGCAGATGACACCACCCTTATGGCAGAAAATGAAGAGGAACTAAAAAGCCTCTTGACGAAAGTAAAAGTGGAGAGTGAAAAAGTTGGCTTAAAACTCAACATTCAGAAAACGAAGATCATGGCATCCAGTCCCATCACTTCATGGGAAATAGATGGGGAAATAGTGGAAACAGTGTCAGACTTTATTTTTCTGGGCTCCAAAATCACTGCAGATGGTGACTGCAGCCATGAAATTAAAAGACACTCCTTGGAAGGAAGGTTATGACCAACCTAGATAGCATATGGAAAAGCAGAGACATTACTTTGCCAACAAAGGTCCATCTAGTAAAGGCTATGGTTTTTCCAGTGGTCATGTATGGATGTGAGAGTTGGACTGTGAAGAAAGCTGAGCGCCGAAGAATTGATGCTTTTGAACTGTGGTGTTGGAGAAGACTCTTGAGAGTCCCTTGGACTGCAAGGAGATCCCACCAGTCCATTCTGAAGGAGATCAGCCCTGGGATTTCTTTGGAAGGAATGATGCTGAAGCTGAAACTCCAGTACTTTGGCCACCTCATGCGAAGAGTTGATTCATTGGAAAAGACTCTGATGCTGGGAGGGATTGGGGGCAGGAGGAGAAGGGGACGACAGAAGATGAGATGGCTGGATGGCATCACTGACTCGATGGACATGAGTCTGAGTGAACTCCGGGAGTTGGTGATGGACAGGGAGGCCTGGCGTACTGGGATTCATGGGGTCGCGAAGAGTCGGACACGACTGAGCGACTGAACTGAACTGAAGGGCTTTTCAGGCAGTATAGGCTTTAGTGAGCACTTGAACTGGAGCGGAGCCTGGGATGGCTGCAGATCTGTGGCTTAGGCACCTCCTGGTAAGCAGGGCAGAGACACCGGCAAGTTTTCAGCAGGGACACGATAGGGATTGGTTTTAGGCAGGGTAGCCTGGTGTCTGTGTGAAGGGGCAGTAGCGGTGAACCTGGAGACAGGGAGACATAAAGAGGTCCTCGTAAAAATCCAAGCAAGAGAAGAGGCTCAGAATTGCCTCCCTGCCAAAGAGCAGCTTCCCCAGGCGGAAAGTGTTTGAGGCAGGATGCCCCCTCCCTGGGCCTTGGTTTACTCCCAGAGTGACCGGCAGGGACACTGCTGGCAGCACCACGCAATTGGCATCCCGCGTAGAGCCGCCCTCCACGCTAGAGCGGCCAGGCCAGCGGCTCTCGGACCCTGTGGCCCCGCCCCAGCCCCAGCCCGGCCCCGGATTGGCTCTGGCGGGGGGCGGGGCCAGCGGGCTCGCG
>NW_011494912.1:5224819-5229501 GCF_000754665.1 Bison bison bison | reverse complement strand
GCCTCCGGGCCCGCTGGGCGACTGCCTGCGGGACTGGGAGGAGCTGCAGCAGGACTTCCACGGCATCCAGGTGAGCGCCAAGGCGGGCTCCCATTGGTTCCGAGCCATGTCTGTCTGGCTCGGAGTCAAGGGTCGGGTAGCCCCGGGTCGGGCTGCGGAAAGCTCAGGGTCAGGGTGGGGGACCCTGGTGTTGCTCCCGACGGCGGCGAGGCCCTGGGTCCCGGTGTCCCCGGTTGGACCCTCCTTTCGGCCTCAAATCAATGTCCGGCGGTGGTATCTTTCGCCCGCGCAGTCGCCGCGACACCGGAGTGACCCTACTGACCAGGGCAGACCTCCGGTCTCTCGTGAAGATCTCGGAAAGAGGCCCCGGCTCCGACCTAGTCCCCTCCCAGGAGAGTCCGAGCTAACCAGGGCCAGTCTTGGGTCAATCACTGAGCAAACGCGCCGTGGGCGCTGGCCGGGCCGGCCTTCCCCTCCCTCGGGCCGGGCGGTCTGGGCTGAATGTGGCTGGGGAGCAGGACGGGAGGCCGCGTGGCCTCGGTCCGGAGAAGTGGGATTTAGGTGAAGTCCCTGGATGGGGGCGAGGCCGGTCCTGGGTGCAGGACAGCTTCCAACCACACAGGACCACGTGGCTGCTGCAGAGAGTGAGGGGAAAGTGGGTGGGCGGGGCCCAGCCAAGAGACTTATGGGTGTGACAGGGGTGGGAGTCTCTCTGAGACCAGTGGAAGCCTGGCATAGCGGGGGTGGGTATTGTCTGGATCTGGCTGCTATGGGCCGCTGTGCTGGTCTGTGGACAGGCGGACAGGGGAGTGTGGTGGCTGGGGGTAGGCCGAGGTGGCCCCTCCTTGAGCGTGAGAAACAAACCCTAGCCAGGGTAGAGCCCAGGCCAGCTGGGCACTTGATCAGGCCTGTGCCTCTCTTGGACTGGTGCCAGCCCTTTCCTGTCCACATTGAGCCAGACTGCCCCCTGGCCTGTCCTGGCCAAGCCGCTATCATTCGTGCGTCTCCCCAGGGCCCTGAGCAGGGGAGACCCAGGCTCCCGAGCCTGGGCACCACTGTCCTGGCCTCAGCCCCTGCCTGACCTTCCTCACACTGCCCCTTGCCCCCCATCTCCAGGCTGCTCCTTCTCGAGACTCACCCCAGGGGGCAAAGTGCTCTGGGAAGCCCTGGGCCAAAGGTGCTGGGGGGAAGGGTAGAGGAATGGTCTAACAGCAAAAGGCCCAAGGGCTGAAGCCTGGTGACCTTTAACCCGGGAGGAAGATGCTGGGAGTGCCAGAGCAGCAGTTATCTTGGACAACTTCAGCTTCCCTCTCCCTTGCAGGCTGTCTGGACGGGAGGCTCTGAGAAGGCCATGGATGGCTTTAGGCTGAGTGCTTGGTCCAGACTGTGGACCCGTGTGGGCTTAGAATGCAGACTCAGGATGGGCAGAGAGGGGTGCGAGCAACTAGTAGATGGGCTGAGACTAAGAAAACCTTCCGAGAACGTGTCTGTTTCTGGGGGCTAGGTGCTGGGGGGGCTTCTGGGTTTGCCAGAAGAGCCCCGTCTCCTTGCCTGCCTTGGAGAGAGAGGACCCTCGGGGCATTCCTGAGGCTGGCTCAGCTGGCTGCCTCCTTTCCTGCTGAGACCCTCCTGGGGAAGCCCTGGGCAAATCCGTGCCCCACCCCCTTCCCAGCAGGCTCTGGCTCGGGGGTCCCCTAGCCAGCCTGAGCCTTCCCCCTCCCTGGTCCCCAGGAGACCCACCGGCTGTACCGCCTGAAGCTGGAGGAGCTGACCAAGCTGCAGAACAGCTGTACTAGCTCCATCACTCGGCAGAAGAAGAGGCTCCAGGAGCTGGCCCTTGTCCTGAGGAAGTTAGGACCTGTCCCCCTACATGCTCCCCGCCCTCCCTTCTCATACCCCTGGCTGTGGACCGGGGGTGGGTGTTGGGCCTGATGGGGTAGGGAGCTGGCGCTGACTCCGAGGTGCCCCTGGGCACGGCTTCTCCCCTCTCTGGGCTGCGTCTGCTCCCCTGCCTCCCAGGGGTCGGGTGTTCTGACTCTGGCTTCTGCGGCCCCACCTGCAGATGCAAACCCTCCCTCCCGTCAGAGGCCGAGGAAGCCGCGCAGGAGTTAGAAAACCAGATCAAGGAGCGACAGGGCCTCTTTTTCGATATGGAGGCCTACTTGCCCAAGAAGAATGGGTGAGCCACCCCTCCCCCAAGCTCGGCTCACAGCCCTGTCTCCCTCTGCTTGGTTTCCTGGACCCAAGGGGGCCGTCAGACCCGGTCATCCCTCAGGGACAGCCTCAGTGACTGTGACAGCTCACTGTGATGATGGGCGCTTTGTGTGGGACGTACAGAGAATCGGGGAGAGCACAGACAGGGGTGCCTCACCGCTTGGGAGGCCGGAGACAGCCTCTTGGGGTAGGTGACCCCTGGGCTGCGTCATGAAGGATAGAGGAGGTGGCCGGCCAGACCTGGAGAGGTGCAAACAGCAGGTGTCATGTCCAGAGCATAGGGTAGGAGGCGAAAGGTTGCAGAGAGACCAGCTCAGGAGCCAGCCTGTGGCGCTCCCCTCTGGCCCAGTGGGCAGGAGAGAGCGACAGCTCAGTTATGCATTTAGATCAGCCGCCCTCACAGCAGAGGACGCGGCAGAACCGGGGCTCGGGGAAAACAGTCCAGCAGAGAGACTGCGGGGAGAAAGCCTGTCCCAGAAGGCAGGGGAGGGAGTGGCCCGCAGCCTGAGATCAGATGGCCCCCCCCGGGGCACGGTGGGGGCCGGACAGAGGTAACACTGAAGGGGAATGTTTCCTGGAAGTCCGGGTGACCTTGGAGAGAACTGCTTCCAGGAGGTGGGGCTGGAAAGGTGATATTGGGGATGACAGAGAGCCGAGGAGACAGCCAGGTTTAGGCCACGCTTGTGAAGCTTGGAGGTGAGTGGAAGGAGAAACCAGTGCCTGGAAACCAGTAACTAGAGCTTGTCGTGAGGGTTAAGGGGTCCTTCTGTTTGGGTGTGCGAGTTTGTACACAGGAAGGGCTTGAGCATCTCTACCTGCTCAGTGATGGGGCCTGCAGAGGGTGAGACCCAGGAGGGGTGCAGTGTGCACTGGAGGGAAGTCCCTGGGGTGGTGGGAAGGGGTGGTCTGGGAGGAGGGGCGTCCAGAGAGGAGGGTGGGGAGGCAGCAGGGATAATGTCACCTGCCTGAAGGTGACAGGGTGGAGGGTTTGGGGGAGGGTTGGCCAGGGCACCACTGGGAATGGGAGAGGGAGGAGCTCGCAGCGAGGCGGAGAGGCAGCCTGGCCTCCAGTCCCAGTCCCCGCTGTGCCCTGTAACCTCTCCGCGGCCTCAGGCTGGTCCCTGAACCACCGTGAGCCCGGGCCTCGGGCTTGCGTGTGAACAGGAGCCCATACGGGTGCCACTGCTCAGTACACGGCTGTGACTCTCAGATGAGAGGAGCTTGGATGGGGTGGGTGATGGCACCCTTCGGGGTTGGCAGGAGGTCACGGTGGGGTCGCGGGTGTGGGTGGCTGCAGTGGGCTTGGGGCTGAAGGCTACTCTCCTTCCCCAGGTTGTATCTGAGCCTGGTTCTGGGCAACGTCAACGTGACACTCCTGAGCAAGCAGGCTAAGTAATTTGTGGTCGCCACACTCCTCCCCCTGCAACCTCCCGCCCTGGGGCCCCTTCCAGCCTGCCCCAGCCTCCCTGGCTGAGCCTGGGGCTCGGGGGCCACTGCCCGATGGCACCCCAGGCAGCCCATCGGGAGGCCTGGCGGGGGCCCCGCCAGCACCCCAGCCTGTCCCACGAGTGTGTCCCCCCAGGTTTGCCTACAAAGACGAGTACGAGAAGTTCAAGCTCTACCTCACCATCATCCTCATTCTCATCTCCTTCACCTGCCGCTTCCTCCTCAACTCCAGGTGGGTGTCCTGTGGGGGCGGGGCTGGCCTCCCGGACCCTCTCCAGGCGCCAGCACCCACCCTCCGCACCCCTGCCCACAGGGTGACAGACGCTGCCTTCAACTTCCTGCTGGTCTGGTATTACTGCACCCTGACCATCCGTGAGAGCATCCTCATCAACAACGGCTCCCGGTGGGCGAGGGCGGGGCCCCGCCCCCAGGGTGGGGGGGCGCCCCTGGAGCTGCCCTGCAAAGTGGGGGGCGGTGGGGGAGCCATGGCTGAGAAGCAGGGGGTACTGGCTCCTTCCCACTGCAGCCCCGCTTCCTGCCCCCCGAGCCCTGATCCTGGGGCTGAGGGGACAGGGGTGACGGCAGCTCCCTCACGCAGGATCAAAGGCTGGTGGGTCTTCCATCACTACGTGTCCACGTTCCTGTCGGGAGTCATGCTGACATGGTGAGCGGGTCGGCTTGGTCCCCGGGCCTCGGGGGAGCGAGGGGCAGGGAGAAGGGGGGGCGTCCCTGAGCCCCCACCCTGCCCTCTGCTCTCTGCTCTCAGGCCCGACGGCCTCATGTACCAGAAGTTCCGGAACCAGTTCCTGTCCTTCTCCATGTACCAGAGTGAGTGTCTCTGAGGTCCCAGCTCTGCTTAGGACTCGTCCCCAAGGAAGGGCAGGCCCGGGCTTGGGGCTGCGGTCCAGTCCTGATGCCCCGCCCCCCCCCTCGCCAGGTTTCGTGCAGTTCCTCCAGTATTACTACCAGAGCGGCTGTCTGTACCGCCTGCGTGCCCTGGGCGAGCGGCACACCATGGACCT
>NW_011494912.1:5224069-5224706 GCF_000754665.1 Bison bison bison | reverse complement strand
GGTTGAGTCAGACGAGGCTGCCCTACCCTGCCGTCCTTGCCTCTGGCCCGGGCTCTGAGTGACGGGTCCTCTCTGCCCCGCTGTGCCCCTGCAGAGGGCTTCCAGTCCTGGATGTGGCGGGGGCTCACCTTCCTGCTGCCCTTCCTCTTTTTCGGACACGTAAGTTGTACCCGAGCCCCCGTCCACCTGGCTGTCTCAAGCAGGGACCGTGTGTAAGAGCCCCCTCCCTCCCAGTTCTGGCAGCTTTTTAACGCGCTGACGTTGTTCAACCTGGCCCGGGACCCCGAGTGCAAGGAGTGGCAGGTGAGCCGGGCCCCCGCCTGGGGAGGATGCAGGAAGGGCTGGCCCGGCTCCCATCCTGACCCCGATTGCTCCCCCAGGTGCTCATGTGCGGCTTCCCCTTCCTCCTCCTCTTCCTTGGCAATTTCTTCACCACCCTGCGGGTCGTGCACCAGAAATTCCACAACCAGCTGCATGGGAGCAAGAAAGAATGAGGCTGGGCCCTCCCTGCCCAACAGCACCCCCGGCCCGGAACGGGCTTCTGAACCTCTGTGTGGAGGGGGTGGGGGCTCCCCGTGTCCGAGAGGGTCTCATCTGCCCTCCCCTGGGTTTTGTGGGCTCTGTGGGCCCTGAAGGC
>NW_011494912.1:5223053-5223717 GCF_000754665.1 Bison bison bison | reverse complement strand
GGAGACCCAGGTGGAGGCCTCAGATCTGTGCAAGCACTGCCGGGCAAATACAGAAAACAGAACTTTATTCCAAGGGCCAGAGGTTATTTAAAATTATTTACACTCATCGAAAATCACAGGAAGGGGCCAGGCCTCATCAGCTGAGAGGCGGACCCCTGTGTTCAGCCACTGAGGGTCCCGAGGCACTCACACACCTCAGCCCGTGACCCTCGGCCGCACCCCCTGGGCTGACTGGAGGGCACGGCTTGGGCTGGGAGCAGCCTCTGTCCTGGGCCTGCCTCCGGGGCCACACCCGGCAGAGCCACCCAGGAGACCCAGCAGAAGGGAGTGAGGCGCGAGATTACATGATGGGGAGGAAAGTCTGTAGGGCATGAGCGGCGGAGCAGGGGGGCGGCCTAGCTCCATACGTCCAGGGAGTAGCGGCCCTTGGTCATCAGCTTCTTGACGTAGTCCACGGCCTGGGCGTGCTCCATGGCCCCCTGCTCGGCCACGATGTCGTAGAAGGTGTTCTGCACGTCCCTCGCCATGTTCCGAGCGTCCCTGCGCGCAGAAGGGAGGCGGCACTGGGGGAGGGCCCTCCACGGGCAGGCCAGCCTCCAACCCCGGCCTCTGCTGCACGCACCACCCCTCGTCTGCTCCACCCACCCCCCGCCCCACTCACACC
>NW_011494912.1:5217296-5222692 GCF_000754665.1 Bison bison bison | reverse complement strand
CTCACCCGCACACGTAGATGTGGGCGCCCCCCTCGTGGATGAGTTTCCACAGGTGCTCCTTGTCCTTCTTGAGTAAGTGCTGCACGTACACCTGAGGGCGGGGGTGCCTGTGAGGGAGGCCGGTCGCCCCCTGCATCCCACCACCCCAGGGCCTGCCCCCGGCCTCACCTTCTGCGGCTGCTCCCGAGAGAAGGCCACGTTGAGCTGGGTGAGGGCGCCGTCCTTGTGGAAACCGGCCAGCTCCTCGCGGTACAGGTAGTCCTCGTCAGAGCGCCGGCAGCCGTAGTAGAGCAGCGTCTCGCCCACCTCCTTGCCTGGGGCGAGGGTGGCCAGGTGAGCGAGGGACCCAGGCCCGGCCCCCTGCCCGGAGCCCGCCCAGGCCACACACTCACCCTGCTGCCTCAGCCACGCCCGCTCCTGGATGAAGCCTATGAAGGGGGACCCCGGTGCCGGGGCCCACCATGATAACGGGCGTGGTGGCCTTGAAGGGCAAGCGGAACTGGGACTTGCGCACGTACATGGGCACCAGGGCCCGGCCACCGTTCTCCCCGGCCGGCTCCTTGGCCCGCAACCAGCTGGTGGCCACGCCCTTGTTGATGCGGCCCGTCTTGGTTTCGTACTCCACGGCCACGGCGCAGATGTGCACGGAGTTGGGGTGGACCTAGGGGTGTGCAGGGGTGAGCATGGCTGTGCCCGGGGTCCTTCCCTCCTGCCACCCACCCCGTCACGGGGTCCCTGCTCAGGGCCCCTTCCTGGCGGCCAGCCTGACTGGCTCTTGGCACCAGGGCTGGAGGGCAGGGTGCGATCTTACGGTCCAGCCTTCTGGATACACAGCCCGGGAATCTTGAGCAAAGTGCCCGCGGATGTGGGGCAGAGCTGGGGCTGCGGCCCAGGGACCTGGGGCTCTCTGAGGAGCCAACATTGTCTTCTCTACGGGGGCGGGCCCGGAGCCCCCACCTTGGAGGATGAGGCGATGGAGTAGTAGCGGGCCTGGAGACGAGGCAGCAGCTCGCACAGGTGGTCGATGGGGGGCCGCAGGGACGGGTAGTCCTGCAGGATGGCCAGGATGTGCCGCCGAGCCTCCAGCACCCACCTCAGGTATAGCTCCTGGGAACACAGACGTGGGTAAGACGGCAAGCAGCCCAGGGGCCCAGGCAGCTCGGGGGAAGGCCGGGCCGGGGAGCTGGCACTCTGGGTGCTCGGGCGCCGGGGGCAGGCCCACCTTGCCCTCGCCTGACGAGGAGGCCATCTTGCGCAGCTGCTCGTGCTCGGCGGGCTCCGAGGCGTACTGCGCCAGCTCGTAGAGCACGTTGGTGCGTGGCGGGTTGGTGATGTCCAGGTAGTAGGTGAGGGCCGTGCGGTAGGAGGTGGGGCAGGGGAAGGGGTGCTTCTTGTTGGACTCCTCTGCAAGGAGAGGGCAGCAGGGCTCGGGGTGAGGGGCCACCCCAGGGCTGGTGGGGTGCCACAGGGAAGGGGTGGGCCAAGCCTCGGTGGGCGGGAACCAAGACCAGCTCTCTTGGGGTCTTCCTTGGGTTTGGGGCAAGGCCTGAGGCGCCTGGCTGCTGGACAGCCAGTCTCATCAGAGGCAGGACGCTGCTGGGGGCGGCCTGTCACTGTCCCCATCCAGGACGGTCACTGCTCAGAGAGGGCGGCCAAGGGGGAGCGCCCCGGTGGGGCCTGCCTGCCTGCCTGCGGGTTGGACCTGATCCACCGTGGGGGCTCCAGGCTCTGATGGTGAGATGCCAATACCGGGCCTTCGGCTGTGATGACAGGGCCCCTCCAGCTCAGGTTTTATTCTTGGACACAAGCAGAGGCTGGTGCACGCCACACCCACATGCCAAGCTTTTGGGGTGGCATCTTGTACACTCAGGTGCTCTGCCAGCCCTTGCCGAGGGGCTTCCACTGCCACAGTCAACAGGCCGGCTTTCCTGACACCTCCCCACGGCCAGGCCGGAGCAGGGCTGGACCCAGGGGTGACTCCACCTCCTAGAGGCACGACCGCAGGGGTGTTGACTCCTGTGCACCAACGAGCCCCAGAGAAGCACAAGGCTGCCAAGCCACCCAGAGAGGAGAGGGCCTGGCCCAGGACGGCTCAGCCTTGAGGGCTGAGGGCCTAGCTTTGGGGGAAGGGTTGAACTCCTTACTGAAGCACGACCTACATACAGTGTACAAGTCACACGAGCAGAGCTTGATGGATTTTCGCGAACTGAACGCCATTGTGTACCCAGTGCCCACATCAAGCAGCAGGTGTTCCCCGCACCCAGGCACCCTCTTGTGTGGGCTCAGGAATGGGGGCTCAGGCCTCGCACCACAGGGCAGGTGTGGGCGCGCCTTCTGAAGTCCCACTTCTGCCTCGCGTTCTGAGCCTCCGCAGCCCCCTCTCAGAGCAGCCCCTGGCAGAGAAGGGCCCCCACCACGGGAGCTCAGGCACTCCTGGGAGAGAGTGAGCCCTGACAACACCCCCACCGCCAGAGAGGTGCTGCTTCAGACGGCACAAGGCCTCCCCCGCCCCCACCAGTGAGAGGAAGAAGACCCGTCCACGGCCCACGGGCCAGCAGGTCCCCTGCCAGCAAGAGGAATTCCGCTGCAGACCAGCCCCCTTTCCTGTCCTCTCAAGGCCGACTCTGGAGCCTTGAGAGGTGAGGAGGAGCAGCCCAGGCTCGGATCACCAAGGACACAGGTGGGCGAGTGGGACAGGGCCAGGCCGAGGTGGGCCCCAGGTTGGTGGACGGTGCGGGGCGCTGGGGGGCAGGGTCACAGTCAGAGGCTCAGGCTGGGGGTGCAGGCTGAGCACCCTCAGTGCACCTAGAGGCTGTCAGGATTGCTGCCTCAGACCCCTGTGCACAGGTGAGGAGACCCTGGAGCTGGAGGGGCCTGCGGTGGCTGGCTGTGGCTCTCTTCCCCACAGGACATGGGGCTGCATGGACAGCTGGGCCTGGCTCTGTCTTCAGGCCCCTATTCCCTCAAGGGGGTATGGCAGCAAGGGGATGGGGAGCCCCAAAAGGGAGCCTGCCAGACCCTACAGCTGCCTTCTCCCCCTGCCTCCCGGTTTGCTCTGCAACTTGCCCCTCGGGTCTTGGGTATGAGGGCTTCCAGGATACCAGGTTTTAGGTCTAAGCAGAAACTCAACCTCTGGGCCTTTCCAGGGGGCCCATTCCCACCAGCGCCCTCAGGCCCAGGTAGGGGGGAGGCCTGGGACCCAGGACTCACCATCAAGGTTGTTCAGGGACATGATGATGTCCAAGTCGGCACCCAGGATCTCGCCAAGCTGGTTCACCAGGGCAGAGTCATTAGCCGGATAAACAGCCACATGGTCCCCAGACTCATACCTGGGGGTGATGCGAGGCTCAGGGGGAGGGTGGAGGGCAGCTCTGTGTGGGAACAGGAGGCCTGGGTGAAAGCTTTGGGGAAGGGCGTGGTGGCAGCTGGTACCTGATTTTGGAGTCCGAGATGTCTAATTCCAGGTGCATGAGGTGCCGCTCGGTTCCCTGGTTCAGCTTCCGGTTGGTGGTGACAACAGCCAGGAATGGGTTCTTGGCGTCGAAGGGGCTGGGTGGGGCGAGCAGTGCAATGACTGGCTAGGCCTCTGGTCTGAATCTCCACACCCTCAAGGACCCTCCCGACCACACAGAACACGGGGAACCTCAAAGCTGGCCTCCTGGGTCATGAGAAAGCCTCTCCAATGAGGTAAAGGGCTTTCCCGCCCCCGCCAGAGTGGTGCTCCCGGCACCCGCAAGGGGGCAGAGCCAGGTTATCAGCGTCCCTGTCTGCAGACACAGAAACTGAGGCTGGTCTGAAACCTGGGGGACCCTCCGCACCTGGTACCCACTGGTGGGCAGAGCACAGGAGGGCCTGGCCCAAGAAGGTGGTTCCGTAAGACAGAGGAAGGGCCTGGGTCCTGAGTGACTAGCCAGGGCTGCACAGGACAGGCTTTCCCACCGGGAAGTCACTGAAATGTGCTGTCGGCCGCAACCGCAGTGGCTGCCTAGAGTGGGGCTGCTGGAGGGTGAAGGAGGACCTTCCTGGGCGGCTCAAGGTGTCTGGGTGGGGCCCAGGTGCAAGTGAGGGGCCCCAGAGAGGAGCACTTAGGACAAAAAAGTCCAAATATGGAGGCAGATTTGAAGGAAATGAGCCCTCTGGCCAAAGTTCAGCCTAGACCCAGAGCTGAACTTGCTACGTCCTGGTCCAGGAAGTGGTGGTCACCACCCCACTGGATATTTAACAGGCAAATGAAGTACAAACTGAGCAGGTGCCAGTCTCCCCGAGGCCACGCTCTGGACCAAAGGACCACCAAGAGGGGAGGGGTCCCCAGGGCCCTGGGCTCAGAGCAGCCTCCCATCTCTCTGCTCCGGGCCTTGTGCCCTCCTCTGGGGCGGATATGGACATGTGTGTGGCCCTGGCCAGGCCCCTTCCCAATGGAGGGAACGAGGAAGCCCATGGGATGGGGCCCGGCAGGAAAGGCCTTGTGGAGACATACAGAATGGCCAGCCATCTGGGCCCCAGCCACGCTCTCGACTCACGGTTTCTGGTTCTCGTAGCTCTTCAGGCGGCCCATCTCGCCCGTGTACACCTTGGCCATGTCCATGTCTGTGTGGACCATGAGTTCGTACTGGCGAATGCTGGAAAGGGGAGACCCAGGGTGAAGCTGAGGGCTGGGAGGGTCCCCAGGAGGGAGTGAGGCTGTGAGACCATGGGGCACGCCTGAGGGATCCGGGGCCAGGCGTGACCCACGAGGAAGGAGATGTGTGAGTGTGGGGCAGGCAGGAGAGGTGAGGCAGCCGGGCTAGTAGGCCCGAGGAGGCCGGGAAGCCCACCCTGACCCTTGCGTGCGGGTCCCCTTCCACACCCCGACTGAGCCTCCCCCAGCCCCACTGCGCCCACCGGGCCGGTGCCCCACCCACGGCCCCAGCTGTATGCACTCACCTGGACTCCTCTCCAGTGGCTTCCACCCCGAAGTGCTCGCACACGGCCGGCCAGAACTGCTCTCGCCATGTGATGAAGTCCTCCTCCAGGCTGTGGACCAGAGGGGATGAACCCGGGGCCAGATGGGGCTGCCAGGCCAGGCTTAGACCCTCTGTCCCCTGGTTCCCCCTCAAGCTCGAGGGTTCATTTCACACCAGCCCGCCCAGTGATGTAACCCAGGGCATCAGGAAGCGTCCAGAGGGTCTGCAGTAACCACGGGCAGCCCTGTCTGAGCTGGGTGAGCTGGGAGGGTGTGGACAAGCAAAGAAGGCGGGCCTGGTGATGGGGGCTGGCCTTCCCTCTCCGTGGTGAGGCAGGTCACGGGGGTGCGCAGACACTAAGGCTCTGCCCTGCCCTCCTGGGCCCCGGCCAGCCTGAATCTGGGGCTCCTGACACTCGAGAGCCTGGGTGGGGGTTGAGGGTGGGGCTCGGGG
>NW_011494912.1:5214118-5217179 GCF_000754665.1 Bison bison bison | reverse complement strand
CCGTCATCGTCGCCCAGCCCCAGATCAAAGATTCGCTGGGCCCCGAGCTGTTCCAGCCGCTTGTCCACGTACTTGCCCATGGCGTTGAAATGCTCGTATGTCTTGTTCCCAAGGGCAAACACCTGTGTGGATGAGGGGCCAGGGTCAGCAGGTCCGGCCAGACACCTTGTACGGGGAGGCCCCGGAGCGGATTTGTTTCATGGACCCACAGCTCAGGCTCCTCCATGACCACTTGGCCTGGACCCTGGCAGCTGCAGGGTGTTCACCCCACCTGATCCCTTGCCCGGCCGAATCCTGGTCAGCCCACTCCTCCTTTCTTGCCTTTTGTCTCTAGAAGCTAATGCCCCTGGGCACGGTGGGGCTGGGACAGGGGAAGAGGGCTCTTAGTGCCGGGCTGGGCGGGAGAGGGTCACCGCGTGAGCCCTTCCCGGGATTCCCACCTACAAGCTCCCTGCCAGGCCTGGGCTCTGCAGATCGAGGTGAGAACTGGAGGTGTCCTCTTGGACACGAGCTTCTGGAGGTCGCACGAGCCCACACGGGTGACTCACCGCGTACTTGACCCCAGAGAGGTCCACGTCCGTCTCCTGGAGCCAGTCGTAGAAGTCCTGGGCATTGTCGGTGGGGTCCCCCTCGCCGTAGGTGGCCATGCAGAATATGGCCAGGGCTTTCTCAATCTCTGGTAGGCTGCTCAGGTCGGCCTGGGGGAACAAAGACAGGGCCAGGCCAAGTGACCATGACTAAGCTGGCTCCCAAGTGCAGACGGGTGAGTTCTGGGCTCAGGTGAACGGAGTGCATCTCAAGAATGAAGAGACAGCAGGCCCAGAAGAGCATGGCGAGGGCCTGGGTGTGGACAGCAGCAGCTGGGTTCCAGGCCAGGAGTGGGCACGTGGAACACGTTGCCACCTCTGGGGCACCTCAGCACCCTACGGAGTCCCGGGGGGCCTGAGTTCATGTGATTCCTAACCAACTGTCTGTCAACTCGAAACCCAGGTCCTAAGACAGAGGGATAGTGGTGCCATCCCCAAGACTGAAGGGGGCGTGTGTGTGGAGTAGGCGGGGGCCGGTTTGGTTAAGGTGAAGGAGGGGCACAGGTGGGAAGCAGCTGGCACTCAGAAGACAGGGCTTCTCAGGGGAAGTTCATTCATCACGTTGGAGCCCACGTGATGACTGGCAATGACCCTGTGGGGAGAAGCAGGAAGGCGCTCCCTGGGGCGTCTTCCCAGGACTAGCTGCTTTGTCAGCCCCGCCTCTCCTGGGGCCTAAGGACCACTCCCCTTTCTCTGCCCACCGTGTCCCCTGGGGCCAACGGCATGGCCGTCCCAGTGGGCAGACTGCTGGATGTTTCCTGCCGTCTGGAGAGCTGTGACCGGGAAGGAGCCAGTGCTGGGAGGAGCGTGAGCAGGGTGAGTTGGCCCCCACGGCCTCAGAGACAGGCTGGGTGTGGCTGGGGCCAGGAGGGGGGGACTAAGTCCTGCAGACAGCGCTGTGTGGGCCCAAAGGAGCCACGTGCCGAGGACAGCTGAAGGAGGAGACGGGGGAGGGGGGATCCTATAGCCCCAAATGGGGGCTTTCCCCTCAATCCCCGGGCTCTCCTGGGCCCTCCCCAAGCCCAGACACATGAGTTTACAGCCTCCATGCAAAGCTGAGCTGCACGGTTCCTAGAGATGGCTCGTCCAATACCCTCACCTCTCCCTGTAGACGAGGCCCCCCAGTGAGGGGCTGGGCCAGGTCCCCCAGGCAGTCGGGGGAGCAGGGTTAGAGTCCAGAACCCGCCCCCCCCGGCTCCTGAGTCCGGCTCCCCCGACACTGCAGTCCAGGAGAGGGGGTTTGAGGAAACACAAGAGACAGTTCCTCTCCTGACCTACCGAGACCCTGTCATCTTTTAAGCCACACCCAATGCACGAGGTGCCCGGGTCCCTTCTGTGGGCACCTGCCCAGCGCTCATAGAGCCTGCAGTGTGGAGAGCCGGGCAGGCAGTGCACATGCACACACCTGGGCCAGGGGTTCTTTATGTCTGGAGGCCGCCTGGCTGCTGGGACAAATGACAAGAGGTGCCCAATCCCGCCTGTCCCTTTGCCTAACTCTGCCCTCGTGTCTCCACGGTCCAGATACGCCTGCCTTAACACCCTGGACCGCACTGTGCGGGAGGAAGGGGCCGGGGCGTGGCGGGCACTCACCAGGTCATACTCCTCGGGGTCAGCTGCCATGCCCCGCATCCCATAGCGGTGGGCGTCCTTGGACAGGCGGTTGGCAAACTCCTCAGCAGTCCCCGTCTGGGAGCCGTAGAACACGATGATGTTCCTGCCCTAGGGATGGCCGGACACACGGGGGTCAGTGAGGGGCCAAGAGCCACAGGCTTCACCGGAGACTCAAGGTGACCACAGGGGCAGGCAGGTCCCTAAGGATACCCTCTTTCTTTCCTCCTTCAGGTCTTTTCTAAGTCACCTTGGGTCAGCATCTCACTACCACAGCCACTGCGGCGGGTGGGGTCAGAGGCCACCTAGCCGGCTCCAGCTGAAGCCACCAAGGTAATCCAATACACACAGCTGCTCAAAGTCACACTGTGGACAGATCTTTACATAACACTTGAAAACAGCAGAAATAAAGTTCAGTAAAAAACAAGAAAAAATACACTTATAGAGACCAAAGACTATGTATAGCGTAATCCAATTTTGTTACATATCCACCCGACATGTGTGTGCACAGTCTATACACATTCATGCAGAAAGGAAAAAGAGCATGAAATATACCAAGAGTCTCTAAGTGGGAAAATATGGGTGAGTTTTCCTGGATGTTTGCAAAAGTAATCACACATGCTTTATAAAAACCTAGACAGTGGGGGGAGGTACCCCATCTAGACTGGCCCACAGGCTCTGACTCCGCCCCCCTCCCACAGCGCCCTCCGCAGCAGCTCTGGAAAAGCCCCAACTCCATCCCCCAGACGCCCTGCAGTCAGGGAGGCAGCAAACTGGTCCAGCCAATGGGATGCACCCTGCAAGATGCGGAAGGTGGAAGCGAGGCACAGGCCACCTTCCGGTCGGTCCCTTTCTGCAGACCTCAG
>NW_011494912.1:5186122-5213912 GCF_000754665.1 Bison bison bison | reverse complement strand
ATGATATCAAGGAAAGGAAGGTAAACCTGATATAAAACAGTAGTTACGGTAGCATCAAAATATATAAAGAACCTAGAAATAAGCCAAACAAGAAACACGTAAGAAGCCATCGAGTGACAAGGGGCTTCCCAGGCGGCTCAGTGGCGAAGAATCCGCCTGCCAACGCAGAAGCTGCAGGAGGCTCAGCTGTGATCCCTGGGTCAGGAAGGTCCCCTGGAGAAGGGAATGTCTACCCACTCCAGTATTCTTGCCTGGGAAACCCCATGGACAGACAGCCTGGTGGGCTACAGTCCAGGGGGTCGCAGACGAGTCAGGTATGACCTAGCGACTGAAGAGCAACAACAACTACTCAGTGACGGAGGGCCCCGCTGAACGGAAAGACCTCTGCTTCTCACAGAGATTCGACAGCAGGATGCTGGGCCTCCACCCACGATACAGAAATAACGCGATCCTAATAAAAACTGCAACAGCTCTTTTTTTTCATCAACAACATGATCCTAAAAATCTTGTAGCAAAGTAAGTATGAACCCATTGCTGCAACATCATTTGGCAGCAGAAAGGAAAGAAGTGCTGGCACTTGCTACAGCACAGGCGAACCCTGAAGACACTAAGCTCAGTGGAAGAGGCCACCAAGGGCCAGGTACTGCTTCCACTCACGTGGAAGGCCCAGCACAGGCAGCTCCACAGAGACAGCAGATGAACGTCGCTTAGGGCTCAGGGTGGGGAAACTGGAGTGACTCCTAATAGTAAAGTGTTTCTTTTGGGTAAGATGAAAATGTTCTGAAATTGACTGTGGTGATGGTTTGTGCAACTGAGAATACACTAAAAAACCACTGGTGTGTAAGCTTTAAATTGGAGAACTGTATGGGATATGAATTAAATCCCAATAAAACTGTTATCCCAAATAAGTGAATATACATGAAGTAAAAGCTAGGAAAGTGAAAAATAAGAGTGATGGGGAGAGGGAGGGAGTGCTTAGTGCTACAGATATTAAAACAAGTTATAACAGTATGATATTGTTTATATACAAACAGCTGGATCAAAGTATCAGAATAGGAAAATGTAGAAATAGACTCAAATACCAATGAAAATTACATTTATGACCAAACTAGTGGGGAAAAGATGGACTTCATTACATGGAATTTAGACAGCTGAGTAAAAACGTGTTGGACCCAAACCTTACATCTTACACCAGGATAAATTCCCAACAGACTGAATTTTAAATATGGAAAACAGAAATCATAAAGATACAAGAGAAAACATGGAAGAATTGTTTTATCTCTTTAGAGTGGGGAAGCCTTTCACATGATGACTCAAAGTCCAGTAGTCATAGAAAAGTAAAACGGACTATGGAATTTTTAAAACAAACACACAGTAAGCTGAGTGACACACAAACTATCAACTGGGAAAAATATTTTTAAGTCATATCACAGACAAGGGGTTAACTTCCCTAATAATTTTAAGGAATTTCTTGAGAAAGATCAATCCCAACAGAAAAGTGGGCAAAAGAGCTGAACAAAGAATCTATTAAAAAAGAAAAAATAAAAGCCATCCCATAACATGAGAATTTGCTTTAATTCATAGAGAAAATGCAAATTAGAACTGCAGAGATAAATCTTTTTTTTAACCTAGAAAATGGGCAAAACCCCAAACTCTGGTAGTGGACTCTGTTGGCAAAGCTGTGGGGGAACAGACTTTCTCACACCTGCTAGTGACTGTGAACCCTGTGGGGTGGGGTGCAATTTGGCAGCTTCTATCACAAACACGTGTACCTTCTGAATCAACAATTCCGCATCCGGGACCGTATTTGCAAATATGCAAACTGATCTACATGGTCACAGTGGCTCTCTCTGTAAGAGCTATACGAAAGTCAGTCTGTCGTGTCCGACTCTTGGTGACCCTCTGGACTATACCGTCCATGGAATTCTCCAGGCCCGAATACTGGAGAGGGTAGCCTTTCCCTTCTGCAGGGGATCTTCCCAACCCAGGGATTGAACCAAGTCTCCCGCATTGCGGGTGGATTCTTCACCAGCTGAGCCACAGGGGAAGCACAAGGGAAGTCATGAAGGAAGAGCTAAAGATGAGCAATATTCCAAACACCCATCAACAAGGCAGCGTCGAAGCAAATTATAGTACTTGTGGCCACGAGTGGAATCATTATGCAATTACAATAAAGGATGAGGGAGGTATCTCTGAATTGCTGTGAGGTAATCTCCAAGACATTAAGTGAGAGAAAAAAAAAGGTCTATAGCAGTGTATGTAATACGCCACTTTTTGTGTTTAAAAAGTAAAAATAAAAGTTTGTTTTCATTACACGCACAGAAAGAAGTTCTCAGAACGGTGATGGGTGACAGGGACAGGAGAGAAGTTTTCCACCTCAATAGTTTGTGTTTTGGATTTAACCACATAAATGAAGTACCATGTCATAAAATTTGATACTTAAATAAACAAAAACAAAGAGCGAGAACTGTAGCTGCGCTAGGACCACAGCCATGTGAGGTGGACATCTGCTTGTGGACACAGCCTGGTCTGGGAGGAAGGAGCCAGGCGGCATCTGAGACAGAGGGAGGGTCTGTTCCTAGAGTTTGGTTTGTTCAAGAAGTAAACATTCAACAGAGTAAACTGTCCCGGCAACGGCAGAGCAGCCTCAAGGCTCTGGTTAGACTGGAATGTACACGCGTGGGAGCGGAGTCCGTTCCCACCCGCCCTCTCTCTTCCCGTCAAGCGAAGCTGGCCTTCTGCTGGCCATCTCCACCTGCCCACCAGGGCCGAGCACAGAGAGAGAACTCACCGTCTTCTTCATCTTCTCCACGAAGCTTCTGTCTTTGACAGAGGAGGTCCTGAAAAATAAAAGTGTCTGATGGGCACGGGAGACACCATGGTGCCCACGCCATTAGCCACCTCCAGTCCAGTGCCAGGCTGGAAGAGGGAGGACCCAGGCTCCCAGACCTGGTAGACCCAAATCTAACACCTCACGGGACCAGGGCTGACCCACTGGGTACAGGAGAGCATGAGAATGAAAGGTCAAGTTCACTCCCTGGGCCCCTACCAGCCCATGGTCCCCATGGCTTTGTCTCACCTCCAATTTCCACCTCTCAAGGCAACCAGGAGTTTCCCACATAAGATTCTGACCACGCTACTGCTGCACTCTAAAACCTTCCATGGCTCCCATGATCCACAGGCCAGAGGTACACAAGTCCCTTCAGGATCTGCCCTGGCCTTGCCTGCCAGCCCCCTCCCGAGGCCACCCCTCCGTGATGGTCCCTAGGATCCTGTCAACTCTACCGCCTTGTGTCTGGACATCAGGATGGCTGAAGACATACCCTGGGAGAGACCCACACCAGAGAAGCCATTCTAAAGAAAGAAATAGGGCCCTTCGATTCAGAATCCATCCTCCTCCACTGTCTAAATGATCGGCCACAATGACCAGCTGGGCATCTCCTAGTTCCTCCCTGCCCTCGGACCCACTGCCGCCTTGGCCTAGAGCGCCTTCCTTTAACCCTTTTCCCACAGACTCCTGCTTATCCCGAAAACACGAGGCCTAAGCTCCTCTCCAGAGCCCCTTCCCTGCCACTGACATGAGGCTGTCCGTTACCACCTTCAATGCGTCTTCACGCCTCCGTCCAAACCCTTCAGTGTGTTCTTGCTCAACCTGAGGGCTGGGTGTCACAACTGGGGGGAGCTGCCTGTGTATCTCTTTGCAATCAGCATGAGCACGATTGCACTTGGCACATGAAGCCTTATCAGCTTCTGGGATGGTCGGTCCTGAGTCCTCACCCAGCAGGAGGTTGGCTGAGGTGGCCTCAGAGGCCTTTGGAGGCTCCCCGACCCACCTGAGGGTCTGACATCAGTGGAAAAGCTCTCCTCTCTCAAAGGACAGAGGCTTCCATACAAGCTTCAGCCAAGTGGACTTGAGTCCTCACTGAAGACAGGGACTAGGGCACACCCACCACCCACTGAGCACCCGGCTGCCCGTCCTCCACCTCCAGGTGATGTGGGCCAGCCAAGGGGGGGCAGGCATGAGACTACACAAGGTGGCCCCTACCTTCCCAGGGCCTGTCACCAGGCTCGGAAAATCAAAGAGGAAGAGGAGGGGCCACACCTCAGGAGCAGACAGGTTCAGGGTCAAAGCCTGCTTCTTCTACTAAATAGGCCCCCGACTGGATAAGTCAGGCCTCTCGAGGCCTCGGACTCCTTGATTGAAAACCCTGCATCTCCACCTTTGCAGCCGCCCCAGTGGGGTGCTCCGCACTGGGAACTCGTCTAACTTTTAGGGATAAAGAGGGAAGGGGAAAGTATTTGGGTGGCTCTGTGATTTCAGCAGGGTGAGGTGTGAGAAGACCAAATTGATGGGGCATCCGCAGGCCACAGGCTCCAGAAGGAGCAGGCACTGTGCCCAGAGAGACAGGAAAAGCCTCGAGGAAGAGCTGGGCTCTGGTCTCAGGGAGGAAACGGCTCCTGCAAGGGAAAGCCGCGGCAGCTGAGGGGCTCCTGGATGAGGCCCAGGCAGCCGGCGGGGATGAGCTCTGGGGAGGAGGGCCAGGGAGGGGGGGCTCCCTATGCAGCTGCATGGAGAGGGTGTTCCAGGCTGGCAGGAAGGGGAAAGGGGGCCCTCTACGCAGGTCTGGTTGGGGGTGTCAGAGGGCAGGCACAAGGTGCTAAGGCCCCCCACCCCCAGGAACAGAGTGCTCCTGAGAAAGGCGTGCACTTCTGAAGGCCAGCACTGTCCTTAGCTTCAGCCCCTGGGGAAAGATCACACCCACAGAGCCACGAGCGGGACAGGAAACCCGAGGAGGAGGGGGAGACTCCGTCCGTGCCTCCAGTCACTGCCCGACACGGGGCAGGCTCCTCACACTCCCACTGCTGATACCCGGCTGCCAGGCCCTGAGCAGGGCCACCCCTGGGTGCCCTTGCCTGGCTTCCCCGCTCCTGACCGCTGTGCACTGGGATTCGCACTCGGAACCCAATCTTTCCCAGGGTGAGGGATGGGTAGGGTGACTGCGGCCCTCCTGGTTTCTAGTCTAAACCCCTTTCTTCAGGAAGCAGAGACATGCAGCCTGCAAACCAGGACCACGGGGGCCAGGGTGGCCGTGCCCCGGCGAGCCCCCGGGGGCTGCTCTTTAGGCCGTGCCCTCCTTGTGCCTCCAGACGTCCCTGCCCAGGAGCAAGTTCCCTCCACACCCCAGTGGGGGTGCCTGCGGGCATCCACACCATCTCCCTGGATGCTGTCTGGAACTGACCTCGGGATGGGCTCGTCCTGATGAGCTGAGTAGGTGCACCCCATGGCTTCTCATGCCCAGCTGCTCTGGACCGCGGGGGCCAGGCAGAATGCTGCGCCCCTGGATGCATGCAGGGGGCCAGCAGCTAGCAGGTCGGGCTCCGTCCATTCTCTACCGGCGCTGGAGGCAGGCAGCCCGGCCCATGGACGCCGCACATCCTCCTGGACGCTCTGTTCTCTCGGGAGCCCCGCAGAGCCCCTGTCTGCCTCTGACCCCGGTGCCTGGGAGAGCAGCCGCATCTGGCGGGCCCAGTGGGGAGGAACCGGGACTCCCGGCTGGAGCCTCCCATGAGCCCCTGCGTCTGGCACACACCCCTCCTCCTCCTGTATGGACCGAGGGAAGGAGGCAACCTCCCCAGCCCCGGCTGGAGTCTCCTTGGTAACTGTTTATAGCAGAGCCCTTTCTCCCCACAGCCTCCCCCTTTTCCACTTTAAGGAAAAAAAAAAAAATGAAGTCGTGCAGGCTGAACAAAGCTCCTCTGGCCCCTGGGAAGCGGTGGGGCAGGTTGCTATGGCAGGGCTGCCTCCCTGTAAAGGAGCCTGCTGCCGGCCTCCCCGGAACCCCGTTAAATGAGATCTGGCTCCCATCGCCCTCCCTACAAAAGAACTGCGGGGGACAGAGCCTACTACACTGGCTTCAGTCTCCTGGGGTAGAGGGTCCGTGAAACTAACACATCTTGGCCCCTCACTGCAGTGCGGGGAACGCCCAGCAAGGTGGGCTGAGATGGTTCCATGTGGGGAGCCCCCCTTTGAAGGCACCCAAGTAAACAGCCATCAGGAGAGGCCGCGGCTGGCCCAGGCGCAGAGCTGAGACCACACGGCTCCAGAGTACAAACGGTTCCAATTAGGTTCCCCACCCCCAAACTGGGAGCAGAAGTGCCTCTGGTTTCTGAGGTCAACTACAGCGGGGGTGGTGGGGGGGACTGTATCGGCCCGAAGGAGGGTGGACAAGAACACTGAGTCACTTGGACCGAGACAAACCACAAGGGCTGGCGTGATTCATTCTCTTTCCAGTCCCAGGCCATGCTCAGAAGGCTTTGTAAAATTTAATTTTCAGCAAAGCGGAACTGACTTCTTCTGAGACTTTCCCTTGCTCCCGGCAACACGTGGGACAGCTGCTTTTGAGTGGCTCCCTTCAGAGCCTTGTGGGTGGCGACAAGTTCTCCAGGCCCCAGGGCGGCAGGCGGGGAAAAGGGCCGAGAGCTGGGTGACATCGATGGTGGTAGAGCGGGTGGTGGAAGGGGGCAGACCCACCAGAGCCTCGTGGCGGAAACCTCGTGGCTAGTGGTTGGGAAAAGCTGCCTGGGGTGAAAACAAAGTGGCTCCCTGGAGCTTGAGAAACAGCAGCTTTCTCCACCACCCGGGACCAGAGTGGGAACCGCCGTGGGCAGAAAGCGGCGAGGCAGGTGGGAGCATGCAGCAGTGTGGGAGGCCAGGGGTCAGAGACAAGAAAGGGGGGGACCCCTGCGTACAGAGTGCTCCTGTTCACTTCCTTTTCTACTTCAGGTAATTGCCCCGCCCACCCCCACCGGGAAGGTGGAAAGGATTCTGCCCCATTTGACTTTGGAGGGGAGTGAAGCTTGGGGCTGAAGCAGTAACTTCAGCTCCAGGAAAGCCCAGAGGCACCCTCCCACTTCCCAGCAGGGCAGGCTGAGGGTCTGCTCCCCACCCGCCCCCAGCAGAGCAAGGCTGCATCTCCCTGGTCACCCCGTTGGTCAGGACACAGGACACAGGACACGGCGGTCCCCATGAACACTTCACTGCCCTTCCCAGGGATTCCTCCCTGTCACTGAGGGTACTCTGAGCCTCAGGGGGAGTGATGTTCCCCTGGTGGACACCATGGGCCCTGGTCAGCAGGACACCTCCTGATGACCGTCCTCCAATCTGTGTGGGGCCCAGACGCAAACCGTAGCTCTCGGGGCTGCCCTGGCACCAGCCCTCCCCTCGGCTCCCCACGAGGGTCAGACAAAAACCCCAAGGCCCTGCGGGTCCCTCCCCAGCCTCAGCTCTCCTATCTCGGCTCCCTTCACGACCCCCGACTCCCTTGGTGACTTACACCCAGGCCCTGCCAGGATACACCTTCCCCAGAGCAGGCCCTGTTCTCCTGGTCCCGGCGTCAGTACACGCGGCCCTCTCCCAGCTTCCTACTCAGCCTCCAGACTCAGCCTGGGGGTTGCCTCCCTCCTGACACCCGCCAGTGGCACCTCGGCTGTCTGAGCCTTGTCCACTGTACCACCGTCGTGCGTCCCACCTGCACATGAGGCCCTGAGGATGCCCCGTGTCCCTACACCCTGGCCCCTGGCCCCCAGAGATGAAGCCACTGGCACCGAGAGCCCAGAGGATGCCAAGTGAGGTCAGAAGGGCCACTGACACTCAGCCCTGCATCGCTTCCCAGACAGGCCACGTCTGAGCTTTGGGGCACTGGCTAGAATGGCAAAACCTCCCCAGTCCCATCAAGGGACAGGAGCGGTCCCTCGTGGTCAGGTGGCAGCAGAAAACCCTCAGCTCCGAGTACAGGGGCAGCGTGAATGTCCTGAGCCTACGTCCTCGCCATGTCCACCACAGATGCAGGCGGTTTCGGGCACGATCCACCCTCCACGGCCTTTCCTCATGCTTTGCTCTTTGTAAAATCCGTTTGCGTTTCCACTGTCAGAGCCAAGGACCCCTGTCTAGGAAAGGTGGCCCTGAGCTGGGTGTGCAAAGAGCCAGCACCAGGACAGCACTCGGGAGACAGAGAATGGTCAGAGATGGTGCTGGTGGCCTCGACTCCTGGTCTTCCTGGCCTTTCTGCTGAGAGCGAGCCGTCAAACAAAGGTCATGGAGGAAAATGAGCTTCTTTGTGGCTTTTCAGAAGCAACCCCCAGTGGGATGCAGTCAGTAAAATCCAGACCGTGGGAAACTCGGGGAAACAAATGATCTGGTTTCTTCAACAAAAAATGCTGTGAGGGAGTCACAGGGGTGGAATGAAGCCTTCGGACCAAAAGAGATCTGTCACTGTGTGATGGGGAAGCAGCCAGGCACGAGAGGCCACAGCCCCAGTGAGCATGACTTGCCAGAAAAGGCGAAAGTGCGGGACAGAAGTAAGACCAGCAGTTGCCAGGGGTGGGGGCTGGGGAGTGCCAACTGTGAAGGGGCCTGTGGGGGGTGCCTTCTGGGGTGCGGAATGTCCTTGGTTATCTTGACCGTAACGCTGGTTACGCAACTGCACACACCTGTCAGGACTCATCAAACTGTGCACTTCAAAAAGGGGAATGTGCATGGCAGAAACCAGCGTGATATTGCAAAGCAATTATCCTCCAATTCAAAATAATTTTTTAAAAAAGGAGAATTTGGGGGGTTTCCCGGGTGGTCCAGTGGCTAAGACTCTGTGCTCCCAATGAGGGGGCCTGGGTTCGATCCCTGGTCAGGGAACTAGATCCCACATGCTGTAACTAAGACTCAATGCAACCAAATAAAATAAATGAAATATATTTAAAAAAATAAAAAAAAAAAGGAGACTTTTACTGCATGTAGACCTGACCCCTCCAAAAGAGAGGTTGAGAAGATTGAGTAATCAATTGTGATGTATGGCTTTAGATCCTGAATCTTTAAAAAAAAAGGTTTGGTCACTCAAGGAACTATGAACAATGCCGGCCGAGTATCCACTGATACTGACACATATTGTGGACTTGAAGGGGTGGGAGGGAGGCGGTGTGTTAGGTTTAGAAAGGGGAAGTCCTCGAATGTGAGACAACTGGAATATTCTGCTAGTGCAGGTTTCCGTATAGTTTCACAGGAGATATTTCCAGTTTCCTATGAAGGCATGTGATTTCTTTATTCATCATTCATATGAGTTACAGGACTAATGGTGAAATCATACGCCAGCTTTAAGGTAATCTGGCAAGAGTGGGGAATGGCCCGGAGTGGCGAGCTGAAATGGTGGCGGGGGCCTGGGTGCCCCCATGCTTCGGTGTTTGCTTGCAACGTTCTGTAAGAAGCAGCTTTGTTTCTCCTGAAAGCACTCTTAGGCCCCACAAGAGGAGCAGGCTGCAGGGGTGAGGGCTTCCCAAGGCTGTGAGCAGAGCCGAGGGGGAGCACGGCCGGGGCTGGCTGGGGGCGCAGGCTGCCGTGTGGACCCCCTCGACACGGGCGGCCCTGCTCAGCCCCAGCCCCTGCTGGCCGCGGTCACGGTGGGCTCACAGCGTGGCCGGGTCCTCTGGGATGCTTTTTTTTTTTTTCCCCTTTTTCAAAAAAGGTTATATAGAAGTGAGAAGTGAGTTTTAAGTGAAACTGCTAGGGCTTTCAATGTTGTAAATTAAAAAAAAAAAAAAAGTAACGTAAGCCACACCCAGCCTGTGAGCCAGTTTGCTCGAGAGGCAGACACACGTGCAGATTTTAGCATTTACTAAGTCAACGGCCTTTCTCTGAGTATCTTCACTCCGACAGGCCGGGGGCTGGGCTGGGGACCCAGACAAAGGACAGGATGGGAACAGGACACTATCTCTGCACCATGGAAGGAGGAAAAAAACAAATTCCCACCCAATAGGAAGGGGGCTGTATTATACGTGCAAGCAAAGTGCATGTGGGCACAGAGGGGCCCTGAGCTCCAGACCCCACTCTGGGGTCCCCCACACTGGGAGTTGCCCTGGCCCCACGCGCTCTGCCCAGAGGTACAAGCTGAGCGAAGGGGGAGGAGTGAGAGGGAGTGGAGATGAAAGAGGGATTATTACTATGAGGATGCGCTGCTTGTAACTGCTCTCTATTACAAGTCTTTAATTGCTATCGTAAACTGTTCGAAACACCTCCCCAGGGGGATAAAACCATGTTTCCGGATTAGAAGGCTCAAGGCTCAATACTGGAAGATGCCAATTAATTGAGAGATTCCATCCAATGCCAGCAGGTTTTTTTTTTTTTCATTTGTTAGTACTCTTGCCTGGAAAATCCCATGGACGGAGGAACCTGGTGTGCTGCAGTCCACGGGGTTGCCAAGAGTCGGACACGACTGAGCGACTTCACTTTCACTTTTCACTTTCATGCATTGGAGAAGGAAATGGCAACCCACTCCAGTGGTCTTGCCTGGAGAATCCCAGGGACGGGGGAGCCTGGTGGGCTGCCGTCTATGGGGTCACACAGAGTCGGACATGACTGAAGTGATTTAGCAGCAGCAGCAGACATTGACAAACTGACTCTGAAAGTTACATGGAGGCAAGTCCCTGCAAGTCCAGTGGTTGGGACTCTGTGCTTTCATTGCTGGGGTCTGGGTCTGATCCCCGATTAGGGAACTAAGATCCCACAAGCTGAGCTTTGGCCAAGTTAAAAAAAAAAAAGTTACTTGGAAATGCCAAGGGCCCCCAAAAGCCAACAGAATCTTAAAAGAACAAAGCTGGAAGACTTGGACTACCAGATACCAAGTCAACAGTTACTATAAAATCACAGAAAACAGAACAGTGTGGTACTGGGGAGAGGACAGAAAACAGATCAATGGAACAAGGAGTCTAGAAGTCAACCCCCATCTCTCTGGCCCCCCGATTCACATCCACAGTGATGACACTTTAGTGCAGTGAGAAAAGAATGACCTTTTCTATTGTAACAAATGGTGCTGAACTGAATACATGGATATCCGTAAAGGAAAAAATCAATCTCAAAGGGCCCTGACAATTGGCTGATACCCAATCAATTTTAGCTGGATGGCAGATCTAAGATAAAAACTACAAGAGTGAAGCTTTCAGAAGAAAATACAAAAGATAAGCTCCATGACCATAAGATAAGGCTTCTTAAACTGGACACCAGAGCATTAGCCATAAATGTGAAGGCCAACCAAAAGTTCACGATTGGACCCGTTTAAGAACTTCTGATCACAAAAAGACAGATACTGTTAAGAGAGTTAAAGGCAAGTTACAAAAAGATACTGACAATATGTAGACATCTAATGAAGGACTCGGATCTAGAACACATGAAGAACTGTGACAAATGAAGAAGGTTAATTACCTGGCAAGAAAAAAATGGCCAAAGTCTTGAATGACCTTCACAAAAGATACCTCAGTGGCCAGTAAACATGAAAAATCACTGAAATGTGATTAAAACAGGTACCACCACACGCCCATTAGAATGGCTAAAATTTTATTTTATTTTATTTTTTTTTTCATTAAAAAATTGTTTTTTGCCCATATATGCAGCTTGTGGGGTCTTAGTTCACTGTAGTGGTGGTGGTGGTTTAGTGGCTCAGTCGTGTCCGACTCTTTGCGACCCCGTGGACTGTAGCCCACCAGGCTCCTCTGTCCACGGGATTCCCAGGCAAGGATACTGCAGTGGGTTGCCATTTCCTTCTCCAGGGGACCTTCCTGACCCAGGGATCAAACTTGGGTCTCCTGCATTGCAGGCAGATGCTTCACAATCCAAGCCAGAAACCCCTTAGTTCGCTGACCAGGGATCAAACCCAGGCACTGATAGTGAAAGCAACAGGTCCTAAAAACTGGACCGCCCAGGAACTCCCTAGAAAGGCTAAAATTTTTTAACTGATAAAAGTAAGTGTTGGTGAGGATGGGCAGCAACTGAACCCCTGCATGCTGGGGGCAGGGCTGGGAGCTGGTACTTGCAGGCTGGGAAACTGGCCGTATCTAACAGAGGCACACGTGAGCCCTCCCTCTGACCCCACCTCCGCGTCCACCACACACCCAGCAGAGCTACGTCCACACGGGAACCATGTCCACTTGCACAGGTGCTCCCTGCAGAGCCGCTGGTAACAATGCCTGAGGCTTGAAGCAATCTAAAGGACCTTGGTGACGGGAGTGAATAAGTCATGGTTTATCCCACAACTGAACGCCATGTAATGATAACGAAAGAACTATCACTATACATGATGTGGAGAAACCTCAGGAAAAATGGCCAAACGCTACACATCCCGAGACACAGACGACACTTGTCACGAGAAGTCAGGAGAGTGGGCGACCTGGGGGTGGTGAGACCGGTGGGGGGAGTTTCTTACATGATTATGCCCCTTTTGTGAAAAATGATCAGACCATGTGCTTAAGATCTGTGTACTTTTATGTCTGCATGTTATGCATTTCAATAAACAGCTTGTGAAAAATACCATGGAGGCCTTCGAGAACTGACCTTTCTTTGAAGCCCTCCCTGGGCACCTGAGGTTCTGAAGCCCAATCCAGCCTTGTGATGAGGGCCCCCCCGAGGCCAGCACGCCTGGGAGATTCACCTGCCGACATGGGGGCTCCTTGGGGATCGCGTGCACCCCGAAGTCCGGGGTCAGGGGGCTGCGGACGTGCATCCTGTGCTTGCTGTCAGACACAGCAGCTCCCACTGGCTTGGTTTTTAAAAAATATCTATGCTCAAAGGTCTGGACTTACTATCCCAGGTGGTGAAGGCCTGAAAAGGCCTTAAAAGACCAACTGGAAGCCACTGGGAATCAGTGAGGACTCTGGATCCAGCTGTGGGCTGCAGACAGTCCCCACACCGCTGGCTCTCCACGGGCCTGGCGGTGAGGGAGGCCGAGCTGTGGCTGGAGCCGCCTGCGCTCACCGGAAGCACGAGAGAGCAGGGGCAGCATGGAGGGATTTGCACGGGGCCAGCTGCGTGGCCCAGGCACATCAGCAAAGCGGCCTCTCTGAGTCTCAGCTCTCTCACCTTTACACTGGGATATTACCCACATCTTAAGAGACAGAAGGCAGCCTGGCAAAGCGGGGAAAACGGGGCTGTGCAGTCTGTAGATCCGGGTTCAAAAGAAAAACCAGCTCTGCTTGTAAGTTAGGTGACCTCAGGCACACTCAGTCACTAACACCTCAGCTTCCTTCTCTGCCAAACAGGGTAATGATGGTGTTCTGGAAGGTTCCTGTAAGACTGGAGACGGTATTAATGATGAGGGCTCTTCAAGCACCAGGAGCTGGGTAAAGAGCTCTATGACGGAGCATGTCGGTTAATTTTTACAGCCCTATGAGGTCAGTTCTACTGTTATCTCTGATTTATAATTAAAGACACAAACTTCAAAAGATTAAGTGAGGGCAAATGTCACAAGACTAATACAGGGTGGGGTGGGGTCAGGACTCAAACCTTCGTAACCAACATCAGGGCCCAGACCCTAACCACTGCTCGACGACAGCTTCTCTTACAGTGTACAACGCAGGACCCTAGCCACAAGATATTCAGCGTGATACCATGAGGGACGAGAAGGGGACTGAAACATGGAGGGTGAAAATTTTAGGATTATAAAGAGGGAAATAGAGTTTCAGCACTCTGGCAAAGAGAAACCATTTGAGTCTGTGAATCTGTAAAGTCTAGGACTTCTGTTTCAAGTCCATCTAGTGAGCCCAGGGACCCTGGTAACACAAGAATGGTGGCTCCAGGCTCTCTCATGGCACAGCCTCCCTCAGGGGTAGGGGTTGGGACATGCCTGCATCTTACAGATGAGCAGACGCAGGGCCCCTTTAAACTGGGACCTGGGCACTGGTCCTCTTGAGTGCCATACCTTTTCACCAAGAACACTTTGCCACACCACGAATGTACCTGTCCAGTTCCAGGGGTACAGGCTGGCCTCCGCTCGCCTGCCAGCCTCCCCTCTCCTGCCAGCCTCCCCGCCCCGCTCTGGCCTTCTGCTGGCAAAGCCCTTGAAGTCTTGGAATGTGGCCCCTTTCCTGCAGCACACCTTTCTGACCTCTCCAAGAGGGGATGCCTCAGTAGAGACCCCAGAGCCTGTGTCTCCCACCTGCTCACCTCTCCCTCCATCATGAGCGATGAGGCCACCCACTCTGTTGAGCTGAAAGTGTTTCAGAAACAATTTTTTAAAGTACCTTTCCAAGTCATGACTTGTTAGCTTCTTTAACATAAAGGCCATTCTTGCATACCTGCGGCGTCCAGCGTAGTGCTCGGTACGAAACACTTTGGGACACAAACACCTAAGCAGCTGCCGAGTGGCAGGACTAGAGCTAGTTGATGTTACAGACGTCACCCACAAGAGCCCTGTGAGGGCGGGGTCACTGCATTTAGGGTTAGTGACCTCCGGGGAGGGGAGCGGGCCTGGAGGCTGCATTAATGCCCAACAGTCAATGATTAAATCAATATGCACACACAATGAAACCTCTACAAAAACCCAAAAGGATGGGGTTTGGACAGTCCTGGAGCTGCTGACGACACAGAGGGATTGGGCAGGTGGCAGCCCAGAGAGGCAGGGGAGCCCCGGGCCCCTTCCCCACACCTTGCCCTATGCCTCTCTTCCATCTGGCTATTTCTTTTATTCTTACTAAATCACACTAAGCAGGTGATCTAGTAAGAAAAGTGTTTTCCTGAGTTCTGTGTACCCCTCTAGCGAATTAATCAAACCCAAGCAGAGGGTTATGGAAACCTCTGACCCAGGTAGTTGCTGGCACCCGGACTTGTTGATCATTGTCTGAGGGGGGCAGGGGGCGGGCCTCTGGGGCTGAACCCGTAACCTGGGGGAGCTGATGCTAACTTCAGGAGACAGTGTCACACCCAGCTGGGGTCCAGAGAGATGGAGAACTGCTTGCTCAAAGGAGCGTTCAGTCTGAGCACTGACAGTAGAGGAGGAAAAAATAGCTTTTCTCTTACTTTGTCACCAACCCTTGACCGCAACCAATCTCTAAGCTCCAGGCTCCTCTCTTCATTTAAAAAGAGAAAGGAAATATCCTCCAATTAAAATAAATAAATTTTTAAAATAAAATAAAAAGAGAAATGAGCAGCTGTTAGGTGAATAGGATATGTTAAGGCAGCGTCAAACTGCAACTCTCTCCTTGTCGACAATGAAAAGGATTCGAGGGAATCCCAAAAGGACCCGTTACCTTGCGCCCTGGCCCTGAGGAGGGTGCCTCGGTGAGCCCGTGCGTTTACAAAAGGCACGGTCAGGGCCTGGAGTGAGGCATTAACTGGGAGCCTTGTGCTGAGGCCCCTGCATGCCAGAGCATCATTCTGCCTGTCGGCGTACGGCGACTTCTGCTCTGACTGGTTCCTGCGACGCCTGAATACGAGACAGGCATCAAAGGGCCTTGACCGACGTGAGGGGCAGCACAAACAGAAGCACTTATGAAGCTAGACCAGAAGCAGAGCCCACCAATCAGGCAAAACCCAAGACGCTACGAGGGGCCCTGCCCCTCTCAGCTGGCTTGCTCCTGCCTGAGCACTGCCGGGAGGACAGCAGAGACGTGCTCCGGGGGGGACACTGAGTGTTGTCACTTACGTGGTCTGAATCTTGGTGAACTCGGGGACTTCTTCTTTTTTCTTCCTGAAGAGGAACCAGTATGTCATGACACCCACGATGAGAGAAAACAGGATCATGTCCGTCGTGCTGAAAAGGGACACTTCTTCAGCCACCATCTCAGACGCGGTGGTGCCGGCATCCATGTTGGAGTCTGCCATGTTCATCAGGAATCTGTCCAGACAAAGAACGACAGAAGTCAGCAGGGGCCGCCTGGGGCCTGCTGGGGAGCCCCCTGAAGGCTTCGGTCTGGGCTGCACACCCCAAGGGTGCAGCAACAGGCAGAGCCCCGGGACCAGAACCGAGCGAGCATGCGGCCGGCGTGGTGCCTGCTCAGCCCCGGGTGCACCTGGGCACAGGCTGGAACCAGGACCGGGCCTCCAGTGCCCTGAGGAGGAGCCACGGGTTCCCCACACCAGCCTGCTTCAGCCCCACAAGGACACAGCGGGGCGCAGCTTCCCTTTCCCTGGCAGGCCCGGGATGCCCCGAACCAGCACGCTCCACAGGTCTTCAGGGACTGGCCCTTGGACAGCTCCATGGAAATAACCTCTGAGCCCTTGGGATGTGCCGCCTAATAAGAATGTCTCTGCATACCCGAGACCTTGGGTCACCCAGACGGTTTATGCTAACGCTGCAGCGTAGGGGAACACCTGGGGCTCTGAGTCACATCGTACTGCTGGGACCTCTGGGGCTCTGGAGACTCAAGAGGTGAGCTCAGACATGGGGGTGCCCCGGGCCTTCAAGACTGATTCTCAGTAGGGAACCCTGGACGCCACAGCTAGAGGGGGCCTCGCCGGCTGGCAGCACCTAAGACACGTGGCCGCACGTGGCTGCTGGTGGAGAACATGGTGTGACTCCCCCGGAGGACAGCCCGCCCGCGGGCAGAGCACACCTGGAAGCTTCTGCCGGCTCCTGCTGGACTGTCCTTTCGCGTCTCCCTCTGCTGCTTTCAGGCTGTCTCCCTCAGCCGTAATCAACTATGACTGGGAGTAAAGCAGCTTTGCCAACTTCTGTGAGTCCTGCTGCATCACTGAACCAGACGGTGGTCTTGGGGGAACCCACCCCCCCCACACACACACCAATTGGCTTAGTTCCCAGATGGTGTTCTTGGGAACCCCCACCACACCAACCTATTTAGTCCCCTTAAAAGGCGCTCGACTGGTCCTCCCACCACTGAAACCTGGCAGGTATGTACAGATGAGCCCACAGAGGCCCAGACGCTCCCGCGGTGCACTTCTGCCTCCTGTCACCAAGGCCGGGCTGGCTCTTCAATCTCATTGTGCCCTTTTGCAATCACTGCTCCTACCCAGTGGCTGGCTCTCAGCGCAACCACGGCTCCAGGCTCGGTCAGAAATGCCTGAGTCACAGCTCGGCGAGGAGGGCAGCGCGAGATTACTTCACACGTGACTTCCATTAGCTGTCACTGACTTCGGGGAACCAGAGCGGGGGCCCCGGGTCAGCTGAGGGCCGGGAGCGGGCCCTTCAGGGCAGCCCTCAGCCTGCTTCTGAGCTTGGTCACTAATCTGAGGGGCTGGTGTCAGAGGCTGAGTTCCCGAGATCACCTCAGCTCACCCTTTCCGATATCTGATGTGAAAAGATAATCTTAACTCGAGTACCCAGAGAGTACTGTTTAAAGAATTGTCTTATAAACACACTGAATGTTTACTCAGGGTTAGTCACGTCTCTCTACCCACCCCAGCAGTGGTGTCTGGCGCGCCCACGAGACTTCTGCTGTGGAGGGGACCTGTCCTCATGGTCTCGGAGCCTGCCTGGGGGTCCCTCCAGGGCTGACATGCTGACCCAGGAGAGCCCCCCATGACGACTGCCAGCTCCCTGTCCCACCACCTTGCTGACTCAGGCTGCCCGGCCCCCTTACTTACCAAGGGGGGACTGACACCCACAAAACTAAACAACTGCTCCTTGCCACACGCCAAGTCAACCACAGCACTAAGACTGGGGTCTCCACAGCTCTGAGATGTAAGATGTCAGACAGACCAGAGCTGCAGAGGGCGGTGCAAAGGACCCCGGAGAGCATCTATTTCCACCAGAGGCCGGGAGGCTCCAAGGGCGAGGTTTACTCGCCACTCACCCAAGCCGGGGAACAGAGTGGACACGTCTCTTTGTTCTGTCCCCAGTTCCCGAGGGACAAACAGTTCCCCCAAGACACCTGGGTATCTGGCTCGTGGTGAGAAGGAAGGGTTGGCAGGCTGGCAAGGAGGAAGTCAGGAAAAACCTTCACCTCATGCTTCCCAACTAGGATCAGAGCCACGTGCCTGGGGGCTGAAGCCAAGAACAAACTGTTAAACCACCAACGTCCCACGGAGGTGTACATGAACGCACCTGCCCTCCTCTCCAGCCTGTGTCCCTGTCCCCAGGGCCTTGACCCGGGCCTGGGATGCTCTCCTTCTACCTGCTCCCCACTCGGTCCTCAGACCCTGGCTCAACTGTCACTTCCCGGGTGGGGGTGTGTGTCACACTTTCCCGGCACAGTGCTTGGCACATCACCTAGGGCTGGAGAAAAGTTCTCATGGAATGAAAAAAGTCAATGAATTCACTGAAACACACAGGATGTATCAACTGCATGAACCACTGACATGAAGCCTACAGACCGAAAAGAACTTAGGGGCTGGGAGCATGCCCATGCAGTGATCCTCCAGGACACAGGTCTCCCGACTTTCTCGGCTTGTGAAGCCCCTGGAATCTGAGTAAATGGTATCCCTAGGCCAAGAGACATACCAAAGAGTTCCATTTAGGAGTGGTTGGATCCCAACAACTTCCAAAAACCCAGCTCTGCAAAGACACACAGAGTGTCAAAGGGAATGCAGAAGATCTCACACTGATACTGAGAAACACCCCAAGCTGCGCTCAGGGGCACAGATGTGGAGTCTCTCTGAGCACCTCTGCGTGCCACCAATGATGCCCCGAGGCACCTCAGCAAGGTCAGGGAATCAAGGCCCTGCTGCATAAAATCACTCTACTCTGAGTGTGAAATATTCAGATGGAAGAAATTTGACCATCCTGCCTGGTGGATGGTCTCCATTTCAAGTGTGGGGGGCTGACCGTGAGATAGTCTGAGGTCCCCACAGGCCCTTGAGGGAGACTCTGGGAGCCCTGTGCAATCTACCTTTCAATCATTCATTCTTTTGCACTTAGTGGGAAGCAGGAAAACCAAACAGTACAGAGCTCACGGGGCCAAAAGCAACATCTGTCAGCAACAGAAGAAAATAAAAAGGCTGTGGGAAAATAGAGGAAGTTCTTAACCAGACCAGGCTCTTGCCACAGGCCTGTCGCCAGCTGGGCAAATCCCTTACTGGCAGGAAGGAGGCTTCCATGTTCTTACATGTAAAAATTAGACACAGAAAAAATGGGGTTCATCAAAGACCAGCCAAGTAAGTCTCCCCCACCCCAAACAGAGCAGGTCTGATTCAATCTTTTATTATATATTAGGTCTGTACCTAAGTTTTTTCACTTTTATCATAAAGACAGTGTACATATGGAAACGGGCATAAACAGTCAGACAGGTGCTATTCCTCCTTTTGAACTGCACCAATTAGCCAGTTCCCACTGATGTTGAAGGTCAGAGGCAGCAATGCCAGGGCTTCCCAGGTGGTGCTAGTGGTAAAGAACCCACCTGCCAATGCAGGAGACGTAAGAGATGTGGGTTTGATCCCTGGGTTGGAAAGATCCCCTGGAGTAGGAAATGGCAACCCACTCCAGTATTCTTGCCTGGAGAATCCCATGGACAGAGGAGCCTGAAGGGCTACAGTCTGTGGGGTAGCACAGAGTCGGAGGCAACTGAGCAGCAGTCCCCGGGGCAGCCCGACACCCTGCAGAGCGGGGTGAACAAATCGCTGGCCACCCGGGGCCAAGGACGTGGCGGGAGCGAAGTCAGCTTTGAAGGGACACATGTGGCAAAAAGAGAAGGGCTATTTCTCCATCCAACTGTTGACAACACCTGATGTCTCAGATTGTCCTCTGGAAAGGATCTGCAGCTTTGCCGTCACTGTACATTAACTTCTGGTCAGTAAGTGATCGACTGAGCTGGCGCTGACATCACAGTGAGTTGGCATGAATGCAGCAACAGGAAGGAAGGAAGGAAGGAAGCCAGCGAGCGGTGCATGCCGCCCCTTTAGTGCGCATGTCACCCAGGCACCGTCGCCTCCAAAGAGCCCAGGACCACCCCCCCAACCCCCGCTGCAGTGGGAGTAGGGTCTGCTCCGGGTCACAAACCTCTGCCAAGGTTCTTCAAGATGAGAGAGAGAATCCTTAGGGAAACCAAGCCTCCTCTTGCCTAACGGCTAACCCTCCAGAGCCTGAGCGATAACTCAGGGGAAAGGGCCTCTCCAAGGCAGCCTGCTGAGAGCACTGCTCAAAAGAGCAGCTGGAACACACTCCCCTCTGGGTACAGTGTCCGCCTCGCTGACCTTTTAAACCCACACAAGGCCAGCGAGGCTTTCTTTGGGTTCATCCTGTTTGCCATTCACTCAGCTTCTTCCATCGGCAGGTTGGGAACTTATCATCTATTTTGTCTCCAAGTTCTTTCTCAGCCCCACCCTCTTTCTCTTTCCCTCCCGGGGCCACGCTGGCCTATGTGTATGGCTGTCCCCAAGTCCCCGCGGCCATGCTCAGTTTTATCACCTCGCTTCTCTCCTGGCTCAGATTGGGTCATTTCCATTCTCCTGAGTTAACCAGTGGTCTCCTCTGCCAATTCTGCCGTGGTGCCATCCGTGGAATTTTGGTCTTTTCTTTTTGCTACGGTTATCTTTCAGTTCTAAAGAACTTTCGGCTCTTCTTTATCTTTTGTATGACCGCTTTTTCTCATTCAAGTTGAGATTTTTCCTAGTTCTTAGGATGGTGAGTGATTTTTTAAAAATTGGATCCTAAGCATTTGGGGTATTATAACACTCTAAATCTTATTTAGGAGAAGGCAATGGCACCCCACTCCAGAACTCTTGCCTGGAAAATCCCATGGATGGAGGAGCCTGGTAGGCTGCAGTCTATGGGGTCGCTAAGAGTCAGACATGACTGAGCGAATTCACTTCCACTTTTCGCTTTCATGCATTGGAGAAGGAAATGGCAACCCACTCCAGTGTTCTTGCCTGGAGAATCCCAGGGACGTGTTTAAGTCCTCTCTTTTGTCAGGCCTTCTCTGTCCCAATGCTGGTAGGCATATTCCAGTGGTTTCAAACCACGGAGGGGCCACACATAGGGGAAAACGGAGCTCTGAGGAAGAAGAAGGGAAGATGGTCCAAACAGTCAAAGATGGGTCACCCAGGGACCAACCTCTGAGCTGGGGCATGAAAAATGACCAGGGTCCACCAGTTGGGTAAAGGAGGGAAAAGTTCCAGCTGGAGGAAGCATGTGCCTCCTGATAAACGAGCAGTAGTTACTCACTTGTAACCACTGATACAAATGATAAAAGAGCAGCAGTTACACAATCTAGTGTGACTCAAGAGCGTTAGGACAAGATGCATATGCGTGAGTATAAGGATGATGAGTAAGAGGCTGGCCTTTAAAAGGAGATTTAAGACCAGTGCGTGGAGGAGTGTTCTGCGCGCCTAAGGCCTTTGAGCTCTGGGTGGCAGTGATGACAGGGTGAGGGTGTGGCACAGTCAGAACAGGTGGCGGGGTGGTAACCCCAAACAGTGGCTGCACCCACAGGATCAGTGCAGACGTGGAGCCATGACCAAGGCATCCTTGACTAGAACTCATGCAGGCCCACGTTCCTCGCAGATGCCCAAATGCCCCGGCTGATGACTTTTCCCCCGATTAACAGGGCTTATGGGTGGGATGTGGAGACACATGACGGGCACTGTGTCTGATGCAAGGATGTGAAAGAGGAAGGCAGCCAGGGAAGCTGGATCTGTGAAAGCATGACTTGGTAAGAAGCAGGCAGAAGAGCGAGCTAGCATTACTCAGCGTAAACGGAGCTGACAAAACCCCATGGCCACTGACCACCGGAACTGCAGCCGGTCGTGGACGGCCACATGCGCTTGTTTCTTCTTTCGGCCTCTCTGGGGCCTCAGCCACCTGGCCTGAACCAAAAGCATTGTGAACCCACAGATCCCCTAAGCCCTTGGCAATAAACTCTGGGGCATTCTGAAGCTGTAACTTAGTTGACACTACTAAAAGTTAGCAAGGGCAATTTATGGGTACAAGAGACTTCACACGAGTGCTGTGAGATAATAGAAAATATATATATACATACATACAGGGGGCTCTGCCCCCTGCTCCTGGCACAGAGTTTCTATCCTAAAACTCTTGGAATTTCCTAAAGTGATAAGAGCACCAGGAGCATCTTCTGTTTGAATGCAACTGTGAGTGGGCTCCTGCACAGGGGCTGGTTACCAGGACGACCAAGTGATGAATGTGTTGTTGTTATTTAGTTGCTCCGTCGTGTCCGGCCGTTTGCGACCCCACGGACTGTAGCCCACCAGGCTCCTCTGTCCACGGGATTCTCCAGGCAAGGATACTGGAGTGGGTTGCCACTTCCTTCTCCAGGGGATAAGCTTGGAATTTTCAGTCCCTACCTGCAACGCCTTCTCCAGAGAGGGGAGAGGGGCTGGAAACGGACTGAATAACTGATCATCCCCACAGGAGGAGGCCTCCCTCAAATCCCAGAAGCACGGGGCTCGGGGAGCTTCCAGGTTGGTGAGCAGAGTCACGTGCTGGGAGGGTGACCCTAAGTCTACAGGGACAGAAACTCTTGGGTTCAGGATCCTCCCAGACCTCACCCTATGTGTCTCTTCATCTGCCTGTTCACCTGTATCCTTCATCAGATCCTTTAATATACTGGTAAATGTGTTCTCCTGAGTTCTGTCAGTGGCTCCAGCAAATTAATCAAACCTGAGAAGGGGGCTGTGGGAGCCAAAATGCAGAGTCCATCAGTCAGAGGCACAGATGCCAACCTGGACTTGGGACCACCATCTGCAGTGGGGGTAAGGGGGGAGCAGTCTTGAGGGACTGAGCCCTTACCCTATGGGATCTGACTCTCTCTCCAGGGAGACAGAATCAACATGGAGTTAAACTGCAGGGCACCCAGTTGCTGTGCTTGGTGGGGAAGCTCCCCCACATCTGGCATGAGAGGTGAAGGAGAGACCCAGGAGGAAGGGCTGGGCCTCTCTAAGCCAAGTTCATATGGCTCACCCCTCAACTACAAACCGGCACTTGTCATCTACCCCCACAAGGATTAAATCATGGGCTACTGCAGCTGCTGACCTTCAACACCCCATGAAAGGAGCTCAGAGTGGAGAGCAGAAATGAGGCATCTGTGCTCAGGGGAAAACTGGCAGGACAGGTCTTCAGACAGATATTTTCAGGAGCTGATTTTTCTGAGCCCAATTCTTGCATCTCCTCATACCCAGAAAAGCACTAAAATCCTTCATGGTAATGACTGCTCCTCATGGCTAGCAGAAAGCTTCACGAGATGAGCAGAAACCTTCTGGAAAAATCTGTGCCTGATTGCATGTATTCCCCCTTTACCAAAATCACATGCATACTGTCCCCCCCCCACCCCGTCTCTCTGGAGCAGTTTCTCGGAGCTGAGGTGCTGTCTCCCAGGCTGCAGTCCTCATTTTGCCCCCAATAAAACCTATCTCACAGCTCTCATGCCCATTTTTAAGCCGCCACCCTCCTGACCACCCCGTCGCCTTCACTGACTGTGAATACAAAGACGGAAAAGAGAGGCACAGAGCTCCAGACTTGCCCTGCTTTACTCAAGGTCTGGGCAGATGAGGTCGGCTTCTGCCTCTAGTGCCTGATTGGGAATAAGGGGTGTTGGTGTGATGAGAAACGCCAAAGGGCAATCAGAACCCCCCCATCCCCAGCAGGGCACGCCACCATTCACTGGAAATGTCCACATAGCAAGGCTGCAAAACAGATCCTATGCCTCCCTTTCCAAGAAAAGGGAATGGGATGGGCCAGAGCCTACGGGGCCTTCCCAGAGTGGACCTGCACTAAGGGCCTACTGACAGGGAGCATCAGAGACAAACCAGAACACAGTCAGAAAAGGGCCCCCAAGATGGCGTGGTCCCCAAAACATGACACATGAGAAGCTGGAAAGGAACCGGAGAAGTTTACCCTAAGAGACTGAGAGGCAGCTGATCCCTGCTTTGGGTGGTCAGGAAACAGAGGTGGCGGCGGCCCTGGACTGCAGAAGTGGTAACAGAGGGACGGAGGTTCCCACACTCTCCAGGAAGAACTTTCTGACAAAGATGCAAAGAAAGAAAATGAACCGTGGTGAGGCGTGCCCCACTCCCATCAGTGGACGTGGGTCAACACAAGGCTAGGTAATCTGCACTTAATGACAGACTGTCTGCCACGCCAGGGGCCTGGGACACAGACCCGCCAAGTTCATGATTATAAAACCGAACCAGCTGACTGGTGACGATACCAGGAGGAAAACCCTCGTCTCTGACCTGAGTCAACACTTCAATATGGATTCCTGACCTTCTTTCCCTTCTTTCAAAGGCTTTGAAACACACACACATGCTTCTAGTTCTCATTAAAGAAGAGCTGTGGAAAGCGAAAGCAGACAATGACGCAGTGATACATCCGCCGCACGGCCTAAGGACTCGGGCAACGGGAAGAGACCGGGAGGTGCAGGGCAGACTCTGAAAAAGGCAGGAAAGGGGAGCAAGTACTAACCCTCTTGATGAATCAAGATCACCAGTCCCAGCATCAGTCCGTGCTTCCCACGGAGCTGGGCTTTCTGCTGCGGAGAGAGGCATCCTGGGGGGTTGACGAGTCTTTCAGCCCCCTGAAGTCACACAGCTGATGAGGGGTGCAGCTTGAATTAAAACATGTATCTAGGGACTTCCCTGGTGGTCCAGTGGTTAAGACTCTGTGCTCCCAATTCTGGAAGGCATGGATTCAATCCCTGCTCAGAGTACTGTATCCCACATGCTGCAACTAAGACTCAGCATAGCCAAAATAAATAAATATTTTCATAAGTAAATAAAATGTGTGTCCGTTACTAAGGTCCATTCTGATTCCCTCCCTGAATAATAATAAGAAAAAAATATTTTTCAACAAAAAGTTTTCTCTTAAAAAAAAAAATCCTTAAATTCTCAACTATACTAGGATTTTTAGAACTCATGATATATACATTGTTCTCAAATAGATCAACCTCAGGCCGAATGACCAGGAGAAAAAGAAGATATAAATCACCAATATAGGGAATGAAAAAGAGGACATCAGCAGATTCTTTAGATATTAAAAGGGTAACATGGGAAATTATGAACAACTTTATGTCAACATTTGATAACTTAGATGAAATGGACAAATTCCTTAGACATGAACTGTCAGAGCTCACTCCAGAAAAACAGATCAGCTGAAGAGTTCTCTAAAAGAATTCAAATTACTAGTTAAAATCATCACCAAAAGTGACCTCCAGAAGCAGACAGCTTCACTGATTAATTATATCAAACATTTAAGGAAGAAATTAGACCAATTCTGTACAAATTCTTACAGAAAATAGAAGGCTTCCCAACTCTTTTATGCCTGTACTACGCTGATACCAAAACCAGACAGAGATAGTACAAAAAAGACCACAGACAAACATGCCTCATGAACACAGATGCAAAAATCTAAAATATTAGCCAATCAAATAACACAAAATGTAAAAAGGATACTACATCATGATCAAATGGAGTTTTCTCCAGGAATCAAGGTTAGTTCAATATCCAAACATCAATGTGATTCAGTCTATCAATAGGCTTCTTTAAAAAACCTCGTGTGGTCACCAGTGGATGAGAAATAGCATCTGACAAAATGCAACATCCATTCATGATGAAAAAATTCGGTACACTGGGAGTGATAGGGAGCTTCTTCAACCTGATACAGAGACAAGGACATGTTATTACAATAATATTAATAGCAGTACCCATTTCATTGGGTTATTCTGAGGATTAAACAAGCGCGGAAGAATTGATGCTTCTGAACTGTGGTGTGGGAGAAGACTCTTGAGAGTCTCCTGGACAGCAAGAAGATCAAACCAGTCAATCCTAAAGGAGATCAGTCCTGAATAGTCACTGGAAAGACTGATGCTAAATCGGAAGCTCCAAAACTTTGGCCACCTGACGTGAAGAACTGACTCATTGGAAAAGACCCTGATGCTGGGAAAGATTGAAGGCAGGAAGAGAAGGGGATGACAGAGGATGAGATGGTTGGATGGCATCACTGACTCGATGAACATGAGTTTGAGCAAACTGGTATGCTGCAGTCCATGAGGCCGCAAAGATTTGGCCCCGACTGAGCGACTAAACTGAACTGAAACAAGCTGAAATTGTCAAGGATTTAGAACAGTGCCTAGCACAGGGTTATGTGCTGTCATAAATGTAGCTGTGACTACTATGAAAAGTCTTAATGATAAAGAAGTAAACAACAAAAGCACCCATGACCATGATAAAGAATGAACTGCTGCTACCCACAATAACACAGTTGAATCTCACGGATGTAATGCTGAACGAGGGAAGCCAAACTCAGGAGAGGACTTATTAAAGGATTCCATTTATGGCTGAACTTCAAGAAGAGGCAAGAGCAGTCAATGGTGACAAAAGTCAGAACAGCGGTTACCTTTAGGTCAAGGGTCATCAGTGGAGAAGGAGGCACAAGGGAACCTTCTGGCTTACTGGGCAATGTCCAGTATCTCATCTGGAGCAGTAGTTCCTGGGAAGTTTATGTAAAAATTCATCAAGCTGAGTATTAAAAGATTGAAGTTACACTGGAAAAAAAAGTACCCACAGAACAGCACATGTATTCTAGGATGTAAAGTACTTATGTCTCCACATGCGTATGTGCGGAGAAGGCGATGGCGCCCACTCCAGTCCTCTTGCCTGGAGAATACCATGGATGGAGGAGCCTGTTAGGCTGCAATCCACGGGGTCGCTAAGAGTCAGACACGACTGAGCGACTTCACTTTCACTTTCTTGCATTGGAGAAGGAAATGGCAACCCACTCTAGTGTTCTTGCCTGGAGAATCCCAGGGACGGGGGAGCCTGGTGGGCTGCCGTCTATGGGGTCGCACAGAGTTGGACACGACTGAAGTGACTTAGCATAGCATAGCATGCATATGTGAACGGAGCACCAAAATATTATCTCGGGGCGGGGGGGATTTTTTTCCCCACTTTATTTTTAATGTATGACGACGGTCAACAGGTACAAACAGTCCCGAGATGTGTCCACTCTCAACAGCGGCAAGAAGGGCCTGGAGACGGAGCACAAGGCCCTGACCAGCGAGGTGGCGCTGCTGCAGTCCCGGCTGAAGACCGAGGGCTCCAACCTGTGCGACAAAGTGAGCGAAATGCAGAGACTGGACGCGCAGGTCAAGGAGCTGGTCCTGAAGGTGGCGGTGGAGGCCGAGCGGCTGGTGGCCGGCAAGCTCAAGAAAGACACATACATCGAGAACGAGAAACTCATCTCGGGAAAGCGGCAGGAGCTGGTTGGCAAGATCGACCACATCCTGGATGCCCTGTAGCCCTGCAGACGCAGGCTTGGGCGTGAACGGCAAGGCCAGCACAGACCGGCTTCTGGAGTTTGCAGAATGCTTTCAAGGAAGACAGAAGTCAGGCCCTGCCTCAGGCAACGCAAGAAGCTTCATTTTTGTCCCTAAAATATCCCTTTAAAACAACAGCAAAACTTAAACGTCATGAACAACAAAATATCTTTGTGTTCTGAACAAAGAAGTTTTTGAGTTTTGTTTATTCTGAATCCTAGGATATTTTTGGCACCTGTAAGCCCCTTGTTTATGGCCTTCTAATTCCTGATGTGTGGGTATTTTACAAGCGTGTGTGTTTTTTAAAAAGTGCGTGTGACCAAGTGACAATAAAGTTGGGACTGTGAACTTGGGTTTCGTTGTGCTGAAAACCTCTCATAACTTATTTCTTAACTTTGGAGATAGTACTTTCATCAAGTGCTTTTTATCCACTAAACAATGGATTTGCAAAAAAAAAAAAGGGATTTGCTCCTGGGAGCAAGTTTGTGTGGCCAGTATAGGTTAATTTTACATCTGGGAACCCTGATGCCACAAAGGTAAAGTGGCCTGGGTGAGGCCCCGAGCCGTGTGGAGGGGTGTGGAGCACCCGGGGCACGAGTTCTTCCCGGCGCTAAGGCGACAGTGGAGCAGAGTCCGCGTGGAGAGCAGTGACGTGACGGCCAGACTCAGTCACAAACCGGCAAGCCCTCCGAGGGTACACACGGGAGGGCCCGGGCGGGATGGCCGTGCCAAGGCCCGGGGCCTCTTCAGGCTGCGGGCTGCACCCTGAAGTCAGGCGAAGGGCAAGCAGAGAGGGGGACACGCTCAGCTTTGAATCCAGCGT
>NW_011494912.1:5182231-5186022 GCF_000754665.1 Bison bison bison | reverse complement strand
GCGGCAGGACCTGGTTGGCAAGATCGACCACATCCTGGATGCCCTGTAGCCCTGCAGACACAGGCTTGGGCGTGAACGGCAAGGCCAGCACAGACCGGCTTCTGGAGTTTGCAGAATGCTTTCAAGGAAGACAGAAGTCAGGCCCTGCCTCAGGCAACGCAAGAAGCTTCATTTTTGTCCCTAAAATATCCCTTTAAAACAACAGCAAAACTTAAACGTCATGAACAAACAAAATATCTTTGTGTTCTGAACAAATAAGTTTTTGAGTTTTGTTTATTCTGAATCCTAGGATATTTTTGGCACCTGTAAGCCCCTTGTTTTATGGCCTTCTAATTCCTGATGTGTGGGTATTTTACAAGCGTGTGTGTTTTTTAAAGTGCGTGTGACCAAGTGACAATAAAGTTGGGACTGTGAACTTGAAAAAAAAAAAAAAAATGAGTATGTGCTATTTACCTAACTGGAAAAATACTTTTAAAGCTTTTTTCTTATGGAAAAAGAAAAAAATGTATACCCAGACCTTTGGGTCTGGTGACTTTCTTTCTTGACTGTGTCTCTCACTGAGCTCAGCACTGCCTGTACCAGCCCCCGAACTGGGTGCTTACGTTTTCCATTCCAAGTAATGGGATGCTATACAATAGTTAAAAAAAAAAAAGTTATGTGGAACTAATCGTATTCTCACTGAAATACTGTCATTATATATACGTAACACAGAAGGCAGCAACAGTCTCATTATGAAACCACTAGTGAAATAAAAGAAAAATTAGGTAGTTCTCCAGAAAAATGATGCAGGAGGATATATACAATAGTGATTTCCTCTAGGAAACATCTAGAATATGATGGTGGTGGGCGGGTGTCTAAAAGGACCTTTGCTTTGTCTATTCTTTATAAGGAGATGACTGTGTTACTTACGATATTAGATTCACAGGAGCTGGATTTCTTACTGCTGAAGGAGGGAGGTACAAATATGGGAAGAGAGATCAGGGAATGAATGCTGTGGGGTTGGACTGAAACTAGAGATATCAGCATACACAATGGTTCCTTCATATATGAAGATGAACATGGAAATGCGTATGTGCTTGTGTGTATTTCCTACTTTCGTCTGCTGAGAGGAAATAAAGATATCCTAGGAGCAAGAAGCCATTTAGCATCCAAATCTTGGCTTCTCAACACCATTCTCCAACCAAAGAAACTCAGGCTCCTTGGAGAATTGGCTGACTCAGGAACAAGGGCAGGAAAAGCAGTGGATGAACCTGGATCACTTTGCTGTGCTAGAGCACGGGAGGGCTTGAAGAACGACAGGGACGTGTCTAAAGAAGGCAGGAGTGCACCTGAAGGGGTTCCCACTGGGAAATCTGGGACAACTTGAACAGCAAGATAAATACCGCCAGCAACAGGTTAGAACCCACTGGATAAAAGAATAATGCAAGAGTCAATACTGAAATAAAAGGTGGAGAACGTGGCTTACGCCACCATAATCAAGAGATCAGAATTCAATACTGGGACGAAGTGAAAGCACCTGATGCAGGGCTTTAAGGACAAAAGGCCGTTTCTGTGACATTCCACAAACACATCTGAATCATATCAGGAGGAAACAGACAAATCCACACTGAGGGACATTCCATAAAGAGATGGCCTGACTTTTTGAAAAATGTCAAGGTCACAAAGATAAAGAAAGACTGAGGAACTGCTTCAGATCAAAGGAAAGTAAAGAGTGGGCGGTTACAGTTCAGTGCAATCTTGGACCAAGAAAAAATAAAAAATTTTTTCTTTTTGCTATAAAAGACAGTGGTAAGTTTGAAAAAAATTCTATGATTAGACAATGAACACAGAATATCAGTGTTAATTTCCTGATATTATTAAACCATGGCTATGTAAGAAAATGCCCTTGGATCTCAGAAAAGAAACACTGAAGTACTTAGGGGTACTTCATATGTCCATATGTACAACTTATTCTCAAAAAGATCAAGGAAAAACATGACAGTGAGAAAGACAAGTGTTGGTGTGAATGTAGCAAAGAGAATGCTTGTGCAGTGTTAGCAGGAAGAAGGTAACTTGCTGCAGCCACTATGGAAAACACTATGGAGGCGCCTCAAAAAATCAGAACTAGAACCATCCTATGACCCAGCAACTCCACTTCTGGGTATTTTCCCAAAGAAAATAAACACACAAATTCTAAAAAACATAGTGCACCCCTAAGCATTCTTTACAATAGCCAATATATGCAAGCAACCTAAGTGCCCATCCATAGATGAATGGATAAAGAAGACATGGTATGTGTATAACACGGACACTTACTCAGCCATAAGAACGAATGAAATCTTGCCATTTGTGACAACACAGATGGATCTAGAGGGTATTATACCAAGTGAAATAAATCAGATGGAGAAACAAATACCATATATTTCATTTATCTGTGGAGTCCTAAAAAACAAAACAGAAATAGATTCAGAGAACAAACTGGTTCCCTGAATGCCAGAGAGGATGTGGATGAACTGCACAGCATGGGGAATAGAGCCAATACCTCTAAGGTCTTTGCACGAGGACAGACGGTTACCAGACTGACCATGGGATCGTCTTGCGGCACACAGGAATACCGTGTGCTGTGTTGCGCACCGGGAACTAACACAGAGACGCAGGGGATTACACTTCAGTTTCAAAGAGAAAGAGAGGGACTTCTCTGGCAGTCCAGTGATTGAGACTCTGCACTTCCACCGCAGGGGATGAGGGTCAGATCCCTGGTCAGGGAACTAAGATCCCACCTGCCTCACGGGGCAGCCAAAAAGTAAAATATTAACAATAAAAGGGGGAGAGAAAGAGAGAAAATAATAAAGTAAAATGTTAATATCTGGAGATCTGTAAAGAGTACTCAAAAATTCTTTGCACTATTTGTGTGACTTCTCTGTAAATCTGAAACTATTTCAAAATAAAAATAAGTTAAAATAAATACAAGCTTATTGAAGAAAATGTATTACATTAAAAAACATAAAGAAAACACAACCCAAATGCTTTGTTTCTGTCCCACCCATTTTTTTAAGTGTATACTATAAAATATATTTATTTTTAACATCATTGGTTTTATACTACAAATAATTTTGTCCTGCTTTTTTCATTTGTTAAATTCTGAACATTATAAAAATCTCAAATGTTCTTCCAGCCTACGACTACACAGTAGCTTACTGGATATCTTCACTATTACAAATACCACCACAATAAACATGATGACTGACACCTTTTCAAGATAAAACTTTGTGCACCTCTGATTATTTGTTTAAAATAGGGTTTCCAAATATATCTTAGAAACATTTCTGAATCAAAGGGAATAAAGATTTTTAGGACCCTTGACTCACTTTCAAATTATTTTCCACAAAGCAATTTCTTTTCAGCATTTCTCTGCAGCTTTCCCTTTGCATTCTAACCTGGGGAGGAGGGAGTAACTCCACAAAACACTGCATCCCCATCAGCGTGGGAAGGAAACAGGGTTAAAAAAAACAAAAACAAAAAACCCCACTGATAAGAATCCAGAAGGACTCCAGGGAGGCCAGGACACTGGCACCCAAGAAGGGCAGTCTTTCAGCCATCCTTGATGGGCTCGCCTTGATTTCCGACATGGAAACCTTAACTTCCATGGGGACGGAAGGTGGGTGTGCACACAGGCCCCGGAAGCTCCCGCAAGGAGACAGGAGACAAGTCTGGTACCCAAGGAGGGCAGACCCAGAGCGGAGCTCAGAAGGTTTGAAATGACTCAAAGAGGTGCCGCAACAGCTCTTCTGGGCTTTAAGAACACACAGGTA
>NW_011494912.1:5178433-5182131 GCF_000754665.1 Bison bison bison | reverse complement strand
GAACCCCTGCCAAAGCCTGGTGGTCCGCTGTCTGCACTTTTCTACCATCAGCAGACAAGGTCAGTGAGGTCTCTGTCAACCTCCATCGGTCGGAATGGAAAGACGATGGCACATCTATCCAAGCTCACCTGTCCGCTCTGGCGTGAGGAGTAGCCTGTCCTTGTTCCAAACCATCTTACCAGGAAGACAAAACAAAGTAAAAAGTAACCTGCCCACCTTTGTTTATTCATTCACAGTGTTAAGAGCCGTGGGGAGTTTTTGTTTACTTTGTTTTATTCATATGTTAATATTTATAGTAGTATGTCAAATTCCCAAACGCCCCCATTCTAGTATTCTCTAGAGAAAGTGAGTAACTACTCTTTCATCATCTGGTGACTCTTGAATCCCTACACTTCAGTCACATCAAAGGAAACCAAGACTACTTTCCAAAAGGAATATTTGAATTGCAACTAGAAATTGTGACTTTTCTCACTAGGAGTGGTTTCACAGAGAAGGGGCTATAACACAGAGGGGACTGAAATAGCCCCATCTTCCGTTTGATTTCTCTCTAGTCCACTGCTTTATAAAACAGAAAAACTGGGGCAGAGGGACAGAGTGAAAGGGTATGGGACTTGGCAGGAGTTTAGTGAGCCAAACCTGCAGACTGGTTTTACCACCGCCAGCCTCAATCACTTCTCATCTTAGCCAACCAGGTGGTTTTTTAACCCTTGTTTGGCTTTTACATAAATGATGCCTGTGGCAACATTGCAAAGAATCACAGAAATACTGATGGTGATGCTGATTTGAAGACAACTGTCCAGAGGGAAACTGCCCTGAGGAGAAACCGCTGCACTCATATCAAGAGTGGGTCCTCCATGCCCAGGTACCCAGCACCATATTAACCAAACAGGAGAAGACAAACTAGGTAGGAGATGTCCTTTCTATGGCAAGAGAAGGGACACACAGTTACTTCCCCCCAAAACAAGCAGCACAGGTTCTGGCCCACGCGGTTCGCGGTTGGGCAGAGGCTGCCTAGGATGGCTTCCTGATGGGAGACGGTAAAAAACCGCAGAGATGGAGGCATCGGGGAGGGGGTGAGTGAAGAGGAGCCAGAAGGGCCTGCAGGTAAAATGGGGTCATAGCTCTAAATAAAATGAGTTCAAAATTGCTCTGCCACTTATCGTTCTATGACTGTGGGCAAAACTTGACTTCCCTCAGCTGCCTGCCCATCTAAAATGGAGAATCATCATTATTAATAATTCCAAAAAAAAAAAAATTCCAAAAGGGCTGCTGGGAGGAGAATATGGGTAAAGCTGCAGAGACCACCTGGCAGGCACCCAAAGAAGGTCGGTGGATCACTTCTTCAGGGCAGAAGCAGATTAAAAACAAACCACATCGGGAACTCCCTGGTGGTTCAGTACTTAGGACTCCATGCTCTCACTCCCAAGGCCCAGGTTCAATCCTTGGCTGGGAACTAAGATCCCACAAGAGGAGTGGCACGGGGTGCGGGATGGGGCATCCTCTCTGCTGCATCTACTGTGGGGAGGAAGCCCATTCTCAGCAATCAGACCATCAAGATTCCAGAAAAGGCTGACATCACTCTCTCTGAAGGGATGCACAATGATTGTGAAGGGCCCCCGGGCCACCCTGCGGACGGTCTTCAATCACTTTAATGTAGAACTCGGCCTCCTCGGAAAGGAAAAGAGGCTCTGGGGTGATGAATGGTGGGGAGACAGGAAGGACCTGGCTATCACTGGCATTATCTATAGTCACACACAGAACAAGATCAAGGGTGTTGCACTGGGCTTCCGTTACAAGATCAGATCTCTGTATGCTCATTTCCCCATCTATGCGATCACTCAGGAGACTTGCTCTCTTGTCAAAATCCAAAATTTCTTGGGCAAAAGATAACTCTACAAGGTTTGGATGTGGCCAGACATTGCCCGTTCGCTATGTCAAGCCCAGGGAGATGAGCTAATTCCTGAAGGAGGTGGCAGTGGAAGTGCGTCAAATTCAGCTGCTTCGATTCAGCAAGCCCCAACAGTTAAAAAGCAAGGATATCAGACACATTTTTGGATGGCATCTATCGTTTCTGACAGAGGAATGCTTCAGCAGACTGATGAATAAAATCTAAGCTATTTGGCTACAGAAACAGCGAGTCCATGTCTCAGCTTGGGGCTGTTGTTATGAATACTGCAGACTTAAAACAACAAGCATTTATTTCTCATTAATTCTGCAGGGTGGGCAGATCTTGGCATCAGAGCATGAGCAGACTCCATGTCTGACCAGAGTCCCCTGTGTGTTCTGTAGACAGCTGCTCTCTCACATGGCAGATAGCAGAGAAGCAGCAGTTCAGCATTTCCAGGGTCAGGATTTCAACACTGAATTTTATGGGGACACAAACATTTAGTCCATAACAGACCGATTTATCTGTTTTTTGTTTTTCCTTTGGTTGCTTGTGATTTGGTGTCATATCTAAGAAACCACTGCAAAATCCAAGATCATGAAGATTAACCCCTGCTTTCTTCTAAGATCTTCCGTTTGGCTTTGACATTAAGATCTTTGATCCATCTTGAGTTGATTTCTGTATATGGTGTGAGGCAAGGGTTCAGCTTCTTTCTTTCACATGCGGATATCTGGTTGTCCCAGCACTATTTTTTCCCTATTGCATGGCCCTGACATCTTTGTCAAAAAGAAAAAAAATCAATTAATCATACGCAAATGTGTTAAGTTCTGGAGGCTCAGTTCTATTCCATTGATCTATCCATTATCTATCCTTATAATGGGACCACACTGTCTTAATTATTGCAGCTGTGAAATAAGTTTTGCAATTAGTATGTATGTATCTTCCAAGTGTGATCTTTTTTAATATTGTTTTGACTCTTTGGGGTTCCTTGAAATTCTATAGTAATTTCAGAATCAGCTTTTCCATTTCTGCATAAAAAGCCATTAGGACTTTGATAGAGACTGCACTGAGCCTGTACACTGCTTGGATCAGAGTGAGGATAATGCCACTTTAATAGTAAGTCTTCCAATCCATGAAGAGAAATATCTTTCCATTTAAGTCTTCTTCATTTCCTTTCAGCAATGTTTTGCAGTTTTTAGTGCAAAAGTCTGGCATCTCCTTGTTTAAATTCATTCCTAAGTATTTTGTTCTTTTTGACGCTACTATAAATGATTTTCTTAATTTCCTCTTTGGAGTGCTTGCTGCTAATGGAGTTTTAACCATAGGACAAATAAACATTCCATGAGTCCAGATATAAAAATGGGAGGGAAAGAAGACTTCCTCACAGTAGAGTTCCAACTAATAAATGTTTTAGAAGGAAAGAGGAAGAGACAGGACTACCATCAGAGAAACACCACAGTAAGAACTACTGCAGGTAAGATCCACCAATGGATGTGTTAAAATCAGTGGGCAAAAAGTTCTGAGGCAGGGCTGGGTGGGGAGGACAGGACTGACATAGTCTCAAAGTTATCTCCTCCAAGATACCTAAAAAACTGCAAACGGAAATAATAAAAACTTCACAATGGAAAACCGCCACAGACACCAACCTAATCAAGAGGTCGAGGTAGGCATCATCAGTAATGGACCCCTGAGACAAGACACTGAGAAGGGCACAGCACCAGTTTTGTTGTGCTCTTGCCACAAATGCACAACCTCAAACCAAACACAAGAAAGCACTGGTCAAACCCAAACTGAAGGGCATTCTACAAAAATA
>NW_011494912.1:5168573-5178333 GCF_000754665.1 Bison bison bison | reverse complement strand
GCCCTCTCCTAAAGCATCAAGGTTATGAAAGGAGAATTGTTAGGGACTGGAGGAGAATCAGGACACCTGACAAGTCGGGGCACTGTAGGATCCTGGGTGAGAGCCTGGAGTAGAGAGAAGATGAGTGGAAAGACAAGTGAAATTCTCATGAGGGGTGGAGCTTCATTCAAGGACTGGCAAACTACGGTCTTCATGCCATGCCCAACTAGCTGACTACTTTTGAAAACAAAGTTTTACTGGAACACGGTCATGCTTGTTCATTTACAGATGATCTATGGCTGCTTTCTTGCTAAAGCAACAGACTTGGTAGCTGGGACAGAGACCTCTGGCCCATGAAGCCTCAAGTGTTCACTATATGATCCTTTATAGAAAAAGTTTGTCGACCCCTGGTTTACAGTTCATGATACCGTGCTGATCTTAATTGCCTGTTCTTGCTAATTTTATTATAATTTTTTAAGATGCTAACAACAGGGGAAGCTGGGTGAGGAATATAAGAAAACTTGCAACTATTTTTGCAATTTTCTGTAAGTCGAAAATTGGTTAAAAAGTTTTTAAAAAAAATCCAGTAGCATCCTTACTGTGAGGCCTTCCTATCAGCCCCCCAAAACACACCTTCTACACTGCTGCCTGTTTCTGCTTCACTGCCTTCCCCCCAGAGGATGGTCTTCCTTTTCTTTCTGTAGCCATCAAAGCTGTCCCTTCACAAGTGCCACTTCCTCCAAAAAACCTTGGCTCCTGGTTTCATGGCCACACACAGCTCTGGCACGTGGCAGCCTCTGTCTCAGGTTATAGTTACCTCCATATCTGCTTCTCTCACCGGATTACAAGCTCCTAAAGCTCACATTATGTTCTACTCATCATCTTTGGACTTCTCCAGCCAGTCTCGAGAATCTGACAACCAGGGTTCCTCATAATCACCAAGCAGCAAGAGTTAATACCTCGATCCTCAAAAAGCCAGCCCTGGGCACCACAGGGGACAAAAAGGCTGCAGGGTCCTCATCAGCACCTCGTGCGCTGCCTGCCTGCTCAGCAGGCAGAGGGCAGGCCTAGAGACAGCACCCACCCAAAGAGCGCCGTGGGTCAAGCACCACACTAGGCACTTCACAACAAGCTCTTTGGTGCTTATGATTAGCCTGTTTAGGTAAATATTTCACCCATTTCACAGACACAAACCTGAAGACCTAAGGAACCAGCAAATTACTTACGGTCCCACAGCTAGTAACTCAAAGGGGGAGATTTAATGGCCGTGTGAGACCCTGTCACTGCTCTAGCCATCACTGGCTGCCCACAGATGAGAAGGGGGCAGCCCAATCCTGGTGCACCATCCTCCCAGGTGGTTCCCAGGCTGGCTGGTCACCCCAGGTTGGGCCAGCAGCAGATGGTGCCTTTTGGTTCAAAGACCGACTCTCTGCCGTGGCAGTGAGGACCAGGCAGCCACACAAGGCCACTCCAGGCAGCAGCTCCGCACCCAGTGATGGAGGCGCTGATGGAGGCCAGCATTCAGAGACGTGGCCGTGCGCTTTCCGGGGGCCAGCTTTTATCATGAGGTCAGGCTCGGGCCTCAGATGGCATTGTTTTGATCCCCGGCTCTGCCTGTATTTTGCCTTGACATTAGGCCACTGCCGCCCATTAAAGGCCTGTTGTCAATCAAGTTGTATGAGCACAACTGAAGGTCATTTCCATGATCTTTGCCTGCCGAGTCATATCACGCTTTCAGGTAGCAGGGTTTGGGCAGATGGGTTATCCGAAGTTCACAACAGAACAGCATGAACGAGTCGGGAAGAATCAGACCCTGTGGGGATAGAGGATTGTCTCATGGTGCCTATAAAAGTGTCCATGGTTATTATACCACCTGCACTAAACCACGAGCTGCTGAGCTGTGGACTGCCTGACTGTGTTCTCTTAATACGAGGAAGAAAAATCCAGCTTATTGGTCTGATTTTTTTAAAGCAAATAGTATTAATATTTTCTTTCTAAAATTTTATTTATTTATTTATGGCTGGGCTGGGTCTTCGTTGCTATGGGCGGGCTTTCTCCAGTTGCGGAGAGTAGGGGCTACTCTCGAGTTGTGGTGCACAGGCTTCTCATCACGGTGGCTTCCCTTGTTGAGGAGCACGGGCTCTCGGTGTGCAGGCTTCAGCCGCTGAAGCAAGGGGGCTCAGTAGTTGGAGCACGTGGGCTTAGATGCTCCAAGGCATGTGGAATCTTCCTGGACCAGGGACTGAACCCATGTTCCCTGCACTGGCAGGCAGATTCTTATCCACTGTGCCACCTGGGAAGTCCTGATATAAAAATCAAGATATAATTCACACACTCCCAAATTCCCAAAGTGTACGATTCTGTGGTTTTCAGTATGTTCACCCGCTCTGCAAGCAGCACCATTAACGACCTCCAGGACATTTTCATCACCCCTTTCCCCCAACAAAGGAAAGCTGTATCCATCAGCAGGCACTCCCACCTCCTGGTGCGTCTTCCTCTCTTTGTTCCAGACATCAAGAAATTCAAGACAAGGCCAAACAGCCTCCAGCAGCCATACACTAGCCTTATCCCTAGGTCTCATCATTTTCTATTTACCTCATCTACTTTATTTTCCTAAATAAACACTAACCGTAACAACAGTTACCAGGTTATGAAGCACACACATTAGGACTTTCCACTATTTATTTTCCTCCTCACACCAATGCTCTGAGGTATAGGAGCTACAACTAGCACGGTGATCAGAGTACCTTGTCTAAAGTCAGGGAACTGATAAGCGTTAGAACCAGGATTTAAACCTAGACCAACTGGCATCAGAGCCACTTGATTACCCACTTGCACGCCCTTCACCACCTTTTCCGGACAAGGCAAAGCTTAAAATGCTATTAATATTATGGAGGGGCAGTACAGAAGTTCTTTCCCTTCTTCAATTAAAAAACAATTACTGAATCAACTACCAAAGGCAGGAGGAATTTGAAACATTTAAAATGTCACAACTAGATGGAAAACTAAAATTGTACCAAAAATTCATATTGTGTCTTAGAATAATCTTTAAAAAATACAGATGAGACCCAATACTGGCATCTCAGTCAATATGCAGCAGAAAGTTTGGCAAGACACTGGGCAGAGAGAAACCAGAGGCACTCACCCTCCACTCATCCCATTAGTGTTTCTGAGGGCCTACCGCACACCTGGCACTGTTCCACGTGCTGGCTGACATATGTGGAAACGGTGGGGATTTCTCTGTCCCCGACAAATCACATTCTATTCCAACCACGCTGCCATTAGGGAGAGGGAGAATGAGGCTCCTTATTATAAGTTACTTCCATATTCAGGCTTCCCAGGTGGTTCAAGATGTTAAAGAATTCGGGCTTCCTAGGTAGGAAAAGAATCTACCTGTAACGCAGGAGATGTGGGTATGATCCCTGGGTCGGGAGGACAGCCTGGAGAAGGGAATGGCAACCCACTCCAGTATTCTTGCCTGGAGAATCCCATGGATGGAGGAGCCTGGTGGGCTACAGTCCATGGGGTCGCAGAGAGTCAGACTCGACTAAAGTGATTGAACACTTCCATATTCTTGTTGGAAGCAGATGAAGAAAGAGGAAAAATAAACAGAAAGCATTAAGACAGTGAGACTGTATTCTTGAGCAAAGAGTGATAATGAGCAATGGTACCATGGACAGATCATGAGAAGTGATGGGGAGGAGCGGGAGGGAGAATTATGGATGCGGGGAGGCCAATTCGAGGGCTGGGGAGGCAGGAAATGACAGGGGCCACAGAAAGACCGCAGCAGCGGAAGGGGATTCAAAGACTAAAAACTGTCGGGACTAAGTGCTGGTGGCAACCCAGAGTGAATATGAGGGAAAGTGGAAATGTCCTCTGTCCTTAGAGCTTCAGGGACCAGGGGATGGTGAGGTCATTAGCAGGGCCAGAGACCTCACTGGTGAGGGTTTCAGGAGGGACAGGCTTGCCCATTTCTGCTGTCATGCTCAATGACCTTTTAAAGTTTGCAAATCACATTACATAAGTGACTGTGTCCAATGTGTCCAGGTAACGCCGTGTGGTTTCATAATCACAAAGGTTCTGCAACCCTAACTGAAACCGATAAATGCCCTTCTTCACAAGACCACAAATTCCTAGTGGGCCACTCTCCCGTGACTGGAATGCATACCTCCCTAAACCCCACCCCTGAAAGAAGCCGGGCACAATTGGCTGATGCACTGTCCTGGGTTTTTAAGAACCACCACCCCTGTTTACAGTGCTGAAAGCTGACCTCAAGCAAGCTACAGATAGAGAGTCAGCACACGGGGTTCAGAGCTGAGCACAAATTCACGTGTTCCTACCCAGCCCTCAAACCTTTGTACAGACCCGGCCCACCCAGCTCAAGGACACGGTGTATGCTGCGAGGATCAAAGTTTCTTGAGGTCAAGGTGCTCTTAAGGCGCTCTTACCTGACCAAGGTGCTCCAAGGTGATATGAAAGGCTAAGCTCAGGCAAAAGGAATGGGGTGGGCAGGGCCACGGGAGAAGGCACTGGAGATAAGAACTCAGGGAGATTTTTTAAAAAAATGACTAAACATCATTCGTGACTTTCACTTAGAAGCGAATTACATAACCCCACATCAGAGTACCCTTACAGTCTGTCTTCCTCTCTGATTATAACCAGGGGACAAGAGTCTGCTTTTTTCCATTCTATTTTCCTACCACAGGTCACCTCCCAAAGAATCCAGTTCTCTGAAAAACAGTCTTTGGCTGAGGGCACCACAGTTTCGCCCATCATTTTGTTCTAGTTTAGCCTTGAAACAGATTAATTTTGGGGAAGCACGTGTACAATTCTCTGAGCTCTGTCCAGATCAGAATGCCTCACCCTCTAGCAGTCCAAAGAAAGGATAATTCTTAGATGTTCACCCCCACCGGAGCCCCTCTTTATAAGTGAAATAAATAAGCCCCCCATATCAGTGGCTTTCTCCACAAGCCACCCAGAAAAAGGACCAGGTCCCCCAGCTGCTTTGTTCACAACATTCCTGAGCATGTTGCCATGCCAACCAGCATCAGGCATAACAGAGGTGGATGAATTTGGCTCCAAAGGACCCAACCAACAGCAGCCACCAGCCTTCAAAGAGCCATGGTTTGCACAATGGCACTCGTCTGCCACCATTACACACGCACACACCCGCAGGTGCACAGCTATTGTAAACACCTCACTTGGGGAGGGGGATGGGGAAGAAAAAACACTTTTGAGGATGTAGAGCTCTAAAATGGTATGATATAGATTTAGGCAGAGTCAGCTTCCTAAATGATGGATTCACCTAGAGGGAAGTAAGACAAGAATACAGTGTTCTGTGCTAGCCACATCCCTGACCTATTTAAAAGCCTTCCTATCACGTAGCATGGTTCACAAGACCCCTTCAGATAAGCCCCAATCACTTCCAAGCCTCAGGCAACCTACACCCTTACATGCTCCAGAGCTGGTGTGCCCTGGTGGGCTCAGGGAATTCCCATCTAACCTCCAAGATCCAACTCAGACACCCACTCTTATGCTGAACCTTGCAGGATACCCCACATAAAGAGAGCTTGTCCCAGGGACTTCCCTAGTGGTCCAGTGGTTGAGAGTCTGCCTTCGAACACAGGTTCGATCCCCGGTTGGGGAATTAAGATCCAAACGCCAATGGGCAACTAGAGAAAGTCCGCGTGCTGCAATACTGACCCAGGACAGGCAAAAAAAAAAAGAAATTCTCTGAAAGAGAGCTCTTCCTGAGCATTCCCCAGGGCACAGTGGGCTCAACACCAAGAGGAAATGCCTCGCACACCTTAAATCCAGAAGGAGCTCAACACATTCTGCCATCGTTGTTTACTTCTGTTTGGTCCCCTCCCCATGAGCGTTTGCCAGGGCTGAACCAGACCCTTCGCCAGGGCTGAACCAGACCCTACGCACAGTAGTTTAGACCCTAGAGGCCAAATATGTGTCTTTCAAGTGTCCCTCCTCAGGGATGGAAACGTATCCAAGAACACAGAGAATTCACTGCCAAAAATAAACACCCCTTGGGCTGTTCCAGGAGGCAGTGGGGCAGGGACTCTCCTCCGCTTCATGGATGAAGAAAGTAAGGCCAGGTGTGGGCCTGTACAAGCTGGTGCCTGTTAAACAGAAACTGAAGTGCTGCCTCCAACCCAGGAGCTTTTCTGGGAACACAAGGTTTGGCCTATAGTTTGTATAATGATGATGATGATGGTGATGATGATAATAATGATGATCATAAAAGAACTGGCTTCATTTATCTCTCTATGAGATACTCTCATGTTTCTTACACTATAATGAGATGCATGGTGAGACATATGAGATGCACACACTTGCACACTGCAGTAACAGAATCGAGGAAGAACAATTATATTACTCAGTAATACCATGTATTAGGAGATTTCCTTCCACTCCCCCCACAAAAGAATGTCCTCTACAGTCAGAAAATGAGGTAACAGTGCACAAAGAGACCAGGGAGGGCTCTGAAGGCAAACGGCCCTGCGTGAGGCCTTAGTTTTACCATCATGGACTTGAGCAAGTGATTTCACCTCTGAGACAGCCTTCCTGGGGGTGAACTGGGCATGGAAACACCAGGCTTTGGGATCATCAGAAGAACTTGAAAGAAAGAGAAAAACATGTATACCTAATACAAACAGCACAAAGTGTCTTGCACCTACTTTTCCTGAAATAAAAGCGTGGCTGCTGTTAGCGGCTAGCGACTGGCCTCAGGATTAGGGATTGAAAATGACGCCTCTCTGTTGGTGGGAATGTAAGATTAAGATTTTTGGAGGGAAGTTTGGCAATATCTACTGACATTTAAAGTCATACTTTTTTTTTTTTTTTACAAACACACATACTCCTTTGTACTATTTTTTTCCATATGGAAAATGTCTCAGTGTAAGGCTAAGAAGAATGTTCTTTGTCTATATTGCACATTTCTGTAATTGTCTTTTTTTCTTTTCTGGCTGTGCCACTCAGCTTGCAGGACCAAGAATCGTTAACCCATGTCCTCTGGAGTGAAACTGAGGAGTCCTAACCACTGGGCTAGCAGGGAATTTCCTATAATAATAGTCTTTTCATAACGAGTACTGAATATTTTTGTAAACAGAAAAAATACACTCTTAGAAAAAAGTCATTTCTCCACTGCACTTTTTTCTGATTTTAATTTTCAAATGAAACTGACATATAACTAAAAGTTAAGTCTGAAATTACATCATCATTTGACAAGCCATGTGTCAAATCCACAGAGGACCTGTCTATTTTCTCCACTGCTATAGGCACGACACCTCAAAGAGCATCTGTATATTGGAGGTAGTCACTACCTGTTAAATGAATACTTTTAAAGCTCATAAATATTCTAGCTCTTCCACTTCTAAGAATTCATTATATAAAAATATTTGTCCAATTGCCAAGAGATAAAGAACAAGGCTAATCCCTATAGCAGAATTCATAACAGTAAAAGGCCGCAAACAAAAAATTTTTTTCAATCATATTGGTTACTGGGCTACTGTCATTTTTAAAAGGAATGAGGTTTTAAAACAGAAATGAGGTAGCTGTTTACGTCGTGTTATAGAAAGACGACATGTTAAGTAATAAAAAGTAAGACTCACAACAGCATGACTAGTTTCATCTTAATTCTCTGTCTCAAATTTCAATAGTAGAAAATTCCTGCTGTTTTAAGTAAAAGAACAAAATCTAGGTAATAAGTGCTTTTATATATAAGGAAAAACATCTGGAGAATATATATTACATGACTAGCAATAATTTTTTGTCTCAGTGTAAGGCTATGAAGGATGTTCACTGTTATATCACTATCATGTTGAGTATTTCTATAATAGTATTTTCAAAAATAATGAGCACTTAGCATTTCCGTAAACAGAATAAAATATATTTTTATAAAAACCATCATTTCTCTATTTCACTTTTATTCTGATGTTAATTGTTAAATCAATCTGACACCTAAGTTAAATCCCGTAGCACTAAACTGAGGCCCCTGGGCTTGGGGTGGTTCGGTGAACGGCACACAGTGCTCGTGCCTGAGATGGGACTCAGGTTCCCTGATACTGCCAGCCCACACCACCCCATCCAGGGCTCAGCCCCTTCCAAAGTGTGAGGAAGAAGAGATGTTGCAATGGCAGTTGGACTCTCTGGAACCATGAAAAGCTCTGCAATTAAAGAAGCCTCCCAAAGGAAGAGAAACTAAAAAAAAAAAAAAAAGGATTGCTTAAGAGCTACACTTTTAATGAACTTGAAAAGTTTGTGAGTAAATGTGCTCAATTTGCCAAGCAGTTCTGATTTCAAATGGTCTCTCTCCTAAGTACACATGAACTTTATTTAACTCAGATTCTGATTTTCAAAGAGTCAAGGGATCAATTCAGAGTGGCCAGCAGGTCCTAAAATTTCTGGCTTGTCTAAAAACAAACATCTGAAACATCTCATGAATTGTTTACAAACCCCTATCACTCAGGAGTTTCAGCTGCCTCACTCATGCTGGCTTTGGTCAAAGCTGTTTACAGGTGCTGAAGTACATCCCTGGGGCTCCTTTCACCTCAAACCTACCTATTACATTTTCAAGTGCTAGACAGGAAGGATTTGGGAAGAGTTATCATCACTGTGAAGCTGTCAACACTACAACCCAGTTGGAAGCCAATATTCCATTCTCTGAAATGCAGATCTATTTTTTTTAGACATGATTAAACTAGGTATTATTAAAATCATGAGAGGCTCAAGAACTGACCACTCTTCAAAAAGAAAATGAAAATTCCTTAGAGGGACACAAAGAAAAGAAAGTGATTTCTTCTGGGTTCACTGCTTTATTAACTTAGACTTTTGGACTTTTTCCTGATCAAGACAACCCCATAACCACTCAAAAGGGATTTGTGTAGATAGAACTTGTGAGTGGTTAATGAATCAATGTCTTCTCCCCAAACAGGCCGGCCTGTGAACTACAGTAACACACAGTGAAGATACTGGATCACAGAAGTTAGTTAAACGCTCACTTAGGTGGAATGTCACAGTTCTCAAAGTCACTCTTCAAGACCCTCTCTTGAATTTCAACCTGGTGGGGGGGCCTAACAGAGACTGTAAAAACCTGTGGTCCTGCCAAGATGCCAAGGTGTCAGACCCAGGACTACCCATTCCAGCCCCATCTCCTTTGGTCTTAGCACTATTCTCCACTCCCGCCAAGCTCAGAGGGAAGGCTGTAGTTTGCTGGTCTTAAGAGAGGAGGTAGCCACGTTCTTTGAAGTGGCCCCGAATTTCTCAGTGTGGTCACCGGCTCACACAATGGTGACTCTCGTGAAGAAATGAAAAAACAAAAAAGTCGAGGTCAAGTGCCCCCGCCGCCCAGGAGACCTCGCCCTTTTACCCAATTGCTCCCAAGAGCGAAGAAGGTCATGGCTACCCAGCAGAGCCCGGCAAACCCCTGCCCGCGAGGAGCACTGTCTCCCGGGGATGCAGCCGGCACCGAGAACGTTTCCCAGGAGAGGCCGGCCTTGCGGGCTCCCCTGAGTCCACCTGATGCTGCGCGGCCAGGCTGGGGTCCCACCCACACTCGAGCGCGTCCTACGTGACTGAACCCAAGAACGGGCCGGCTCCTGAGGTCCACTGTACAGACTGAAAAACTGAGGCTCGGAGAGGAAAAGTGGTTTAGCCCGAGGATGAAGGCGTGGAGGGCTGGAGCCCGAGTTTTCTCACGCCGAGACCCAATTCTCCGTCGACGGGGCCCGTAGTGCGCCCTAGGCCGTGGAAACGACGACCCTCAAGCATC
>NW_011494912.1:5157790-5168330 GCF_000754665.1 Bison bison bison | reverse complement strand
CACTCGAGACATCTGAGCAGGACGCAGGCCCACACCACTGAGGCGCTACCACCGCCCGCGCCGGTCGCGGGGGTGGAGGCGTGGCCAGCGACGGAGCCGCTCCTCCCCAACCCGGCCATGCGCTCGCTTCTAGGGGCTAGGCCTCCCCCCTGAGAATCCGCGCTCGTGGTACGGCCCTGGAGGCCACGCCCCCTTAGCCTCCCGGCTTCGCCTAGAGGCCTTGGGAGCCTGGCGCTCTGTTCCGACCTGGGCTGCAGTGCCCGGGCAGACGGCGCCCGCGGCCCACGACGCTTCCGCAGGGTCGGTGGCCAGTGAGCTTCGCCGCCTCGCTTCCTGACCACCGCCGATCGCCTGTGTTCGTGGCTTTTTCTCATCCACGGTCCTCAGTTCCCTCGCCTTCGAAAATGGCGAGGCGAGTGTCGGGGTCAGTCCAGCCTAGGATTGGAATGCTGACCTGCTTTTTGGGTGGGAGGGCAGGAGGTGAGCAAGCCGGGGGCGACGACTGGACCAAAGAGCTGGGAGGGGGCAGAGGGCGCTTCTGGTTTGGAAAGTCTGGCTTCCTTGGTTGAGGGGTAAGAAGCCCACCTATGCCTCCTGCTTGATTACAGGGTTATGAGGATTAAGTGATGTAACTCTTGTTCCTAAATAGTTTAGCTTGGTGCGATAGTGCTCTAGAAATGTAAGTCATTATTATTACTATTATTGTTACCATGTGGCCCGTGCTTTGGAAGCGGGAGACTTGTCTTAACCATTGGACCGCCAGGGAAGTCCCTATTATTATTAATTTCAGGCTCTGCTACGAATTCCTCTGGGAACAGTGCGGGGGGCAACTCACTTGTTCAGAACCAGTTCTCCATCTTTAAAAATGGGACCCACCAACGACAACCAAGTATGAATACTTTGAAAATTGTAAAAGGGTGTATAAAGAGAGGATCCTTCCTGTGGCCTCAGTTTTAGGCTTCCTACCTTCCAGTTTGTCCGGAACAAGTCTGATTCACCTCATTAAACCAGTCCCGCCTACAGGTTGCATAAATGCCAGAGCCTTCAGGGTGGGGCACATCCATGTCTAACTTAGGGACTGAATGTGTAACTTATACTAGGCCCTCAAGACTCCTTGTTTCAGTCGCTAAGTCGTGTCCGGCTATAGTCCGACCCCATGGACTATAGCCCGCCAGGCTCCTCTGTCCACGGGATTTCCCAGGCAATAATACTGAAGTGGGTTGCCATTTTCTTCTCCAGGGGATCTTCTGGACCCTCAAGAGAGCAAGAGGGAAATTCATCGCCCAGACCTCTGATACTCTGTCTCACCCTTCCACCACTTTGTTGAACACCTCCCCGGCGTTTCCCAAAGAGGCTTCCATGAATCCTTGCACTCTGCTTATGTGAAGCCAAAACACTGAACACTCAGTTCTCTTTCTCTCTGCTAATGGCCTGCCTGGGGCCAGAGATAGACATCTTCTTTTGCTGTTTCTGGTTGAGTCTGTAACTGAGTCCTGTAGATTTCTTCTCCAGGACCACCCTCCCCATCTTCTCATCTTTCCTGCTGTCCCTGCCCTAGTTTAGGCACACCTGGGCTTACCTTTCCCCCCGGGTGATCTCAACAGTTCCTGTCTCTCGTGCCACCTCCAGTTTCTTCTCCACTTGCTGCCAGGGAAACTTCCTCTTCTACTGCTCTGCTCACTGCCCTACCTTCCTGTCCCTTATCTTTTCTTTCTCAAAAACACACTCTCACTAGCCAGCTGGGGAAAAATGTAAGTTGGATACACACTTCACACTTTACACTAATAAAAACTTCCAGTAGATAAAAGATTTGAACAATTTCTGAAAAGAAGAAAAAGGAGGGACTTCTGGGGTGTTCCACTGGTTAAGAATCCGCCTACCAATGTGGGGAACATGGTTTTGATCCCTTTGGTCAGGAAAGATTCCCCACGCCGAGGGGCAACTGAAGCCATGGACCGAAACCAAAGAAGCCACCACAATGAGAAACCCAAGCACCATAACTAAAGAGTAGCCCCCACTCACCACAACTAGAGAAAGACTGCATGCAGCAATGAAGACCAGGTGCAGCCAAAAATAGATAAATGAATGAAAAAAAAAAAAAAAAAGATTCTCTGGGCCACTAATCCCAGTGAAAGAAAAGAAAGGAAAAGTCCTGCAAGAAACCATGGGAGAATTTGTGTTAATCTCCAAGAGACCTTTCTGAATTATTAATAGAACACAAACCCCTGAAGCCATAAATGACTGAAAAAACTACCTGCATAAAAATCAAAACATGATGTGTGACAAAGACCTACAGGCAAAGTCCAAAGGCAAAGGACAAACTAGGAAGAAATATTTGTAATTGTTAATAATCAATAATCAAAGGACTGGGCGCCGAGTGACGGAGGGAACCGAAGTGCTAGTGCCGCGGCGGCGGCGGCGGACGGCCCAGCCAGAGCAAGAGGGTCTCGGCGGGGAGGAAGGGGTTTAAAAAAATAATAATAATAATCAAAGGACTACTTTCCCTAATAAACAGCCCCTACTAATTAATAAGAAAAGGATTGATTCATATAAATGGGCAAAAGATAGGAACCATCAGTTCACAGGAAAAAAAAAAAAAACCAAACAGATGGCTCTTAACCATATGAAGAGAAGAAATTAAAATAAAAAATTGACCGAGATCCCAGTTTTCACCTACAATGACAACAAAATCTGAAAGTTTGATGACTCATGGGGTTGGTGGAACTGAGTGGAAATAGACACGATCATTCATTGTTGCCACATCCAAACATGAATACCATCCAACCGTAAAGAAGACAAACAAGGAAGCTCGTTGCTGATAGGGAACAACCTCAGATCAGTTGACAAAAGGCAAATTCAAGGTGATGGCCAGTGGGTAGAGAAGGTTTTCATCTGTGTTTTAAAAACTATTCTGTGAGAGAAAGTGGAGGGGGAAAAATGTACATACTGTGTATCTGTATTTGGATGTATAAGTATGAACTCTCTGGAAAGGAAAAAAAGAGATAGCATTGGTTGTCTCTAGAGAGCTAGGACCAGGAGCAGAGGAAGCGTCATTGTACACCCTTTGTATCTTTCACACTTTGTGCATTATCCGTGTTTTATTTATTCTAAGTCATACATGAATACTGATTACCCCGACAGCCTCGTCACCGGCCAAGGAACCAACTCTCTTACTGGCTCTCAATATGTAAAGAATAGTGACTATACACTTCATTTTTCTTAAATCAAAATTAAACATGTGTGAGGAGGGACTTCCCTGGTGGTCCAGTGGTTAAGACTCCTCACTTCCACCACAGGGGCATGGGTTCAATCCCTGGGCAAAGAATTAAGATCCTGTAAGCCCAACTACATGCCCCCCCCAAAAAAAAAGAAAGAAGAAAGTGTGGGGTTGCAAACGACAGTTTCGCGCCAACTCTCCTGTTTCACCTCATCTTCACTGCCCAGAAAGAATCAGCTTCTTACCTCATTTTGGACTTGCTTCTGGTCCTTATTTCCATGCTGGTAAATAAATGTTTTTGTGGCTGGCTGTTGTCTGAAATTTTAGGTCTTACCTCTAGAGTCCTGCTAATGATGAGTCAGGTTGTTAAAATCACAGCCAGCCTCCCCTGCCCACATGTCAACATAATTATTTGTGTACCTGTTTTACATCCTCTATTAATCATTTTTATAACTGAAGTAATAGCCTTGGATCTTTATTTCTTGAGTCTTCCACTGTAAGCGATATCTTTTCACACCATACAGCCAAGCAATCAGCATCGGGTCCTCCCCTTTCCTCTGAACCCCTTGCCTCTGCCTCCCCACTTCAGCTGTCTGAACCTTGATATTTTCATTACTGAGCTTGACAGCATTTGCCTTCTACATAACATGTTCTTTGCTTTGTTTTTCCCTTGAGCCTAAAAGTCAAGTCATCAAGCAGCCTTAGCAGTGTCGTCGCATTCAGCCGGGCTGCACAGCTGAAAACCAACCACCCTTATGATTACAGGGCTCTTCCTGTGCGTCCTCTTCCTGAAAGTACATTTTGCCTCTGCCAACATGATTTAAAAGAAACAGATTCTCAGTCTCTCCATGGATCTGGTAGATCCAGATTTTTCCTGAGACTCCCGCCAAGATTCCTGGGCGCCCCCAACCCCTATCCCAGGTTGATTACTGTAAAGGATGAGACTGAGTTCCTATCTGTGTTTCAGTTCTCATAAAGGGGCACGACAGTTTGTGGAATGGATGGATGGCCTTAGTCTGGAATGCGAGAGGAGAGTTCAAAACCTGGCCCTAACTTACCTTTCCTGCTTGATCTTTACAATTTTCTTCCACAAATTCTACACTGGAGCAAAACTGGGTGCATCCAGTTTTGTACATGCTGTGCATTTTTATTATTCTGTTGAGCCACTAGGAATGTTGTTCTCTTCCATGTTTATGTAATATGTCCATCTCCTACCAAAGCTCCCACCTCTGCAAGGTGCTCTGATCCCTCCAGAAGTGATGGCTCCCCACTACTGTCCAGCTCTCCAAGGTCCAGAGTATTTCCTACTTTAAATCATATCTTCAGAGTATCTGTCCCTCATCAGAGTCCCTCCAGGGCAGATCTGTCTCAGAAGCCTCCTCTCTCTGCCTCCCCAACCCCGTGCGTGCGAGCGTGTATGTTCAGCCACTCTGTTGTGTCCAACTCTGTGCAACCCCGTGGACTGTAGCCTGCCAGGCTTCTCTGTCCATGGGATTATCCAGGAAAGACTGGAGTGGGTTGCCATGCCCTCCTCCAGGGCATCTTCCCAACCCAGGCATCGAACCCAGGTCTCCTGCATTACAGGCAGATTCTTTACCACTGAGCCACATGGGAAGCCCTTCCCTTCCCCAGATTCTGCCAAATGAAAGCAGCATGAAGGCATTTGCAGGATGAGCCTTAGAGGATTCAGGATAGGCAGCCTGGAGTTAAGGAGCTTGGACTTGGATGAACGAGAGTGAGGGATGGGAGCTAGAGCCAAGGCTGGGGCGAGGGGGAGACGGGACTGGACAGAGGTCAGGGCAGGACAAGGATTTTGTGACCTGTCCTGACAGCTGCTCTGTTGGTTTTGGAAGGGCTGTGTCCCCTGAAGAGAACGGGAGAAGATTTGTCCAGGTGAAGGTGTGGGTACCACCGCATCAAGGAATCATCAGAAAGGTGTGATCTTAGTCTAAGGGAGAGACAGGGACCGTTAGTATAGTGGGCCTTTCTCTGCTGTGGGCAGTGCTGTCCCACACTCTGCAACCCAAGGTTCTTCTGAATGTGAACAGCCTGAAAACTCCGGGCACCTACAATAGACAGACAGCCTAGGGGCTGAGGGAGGGGGCAGAAACTGGCCCTTGAAGCAAAGCTTCTCTGCAGCAGAAGCATTTAAAAAAATATATTTATTTGGTTGTGCTGGGTCTTAGTTGCAGCATGGGCATCTATTTCCCTGATCAGGGATTGAACCCAGGCCCCCAGCATTGGGAGCACAGAGTCTTAGCCACTGGACCACCAGGGAAGTCCTTGCAACAGAAACTTTTACATCCCACAAAGCCAAGGGCTGTACCTCGTATTCGTACCTTCTGATCAGTCTGATCCCTTGAAGCCTTTCCTTGCTCCACAGACCCAAACGTTTGCTGAGCCCTTGCAGTGGGCTCCCACTTGCTACGAGATGGAAGGAGGAGCTAATTCCTATTTACTAAGCACCACCTAGATCCTAAGTGCTGTTACCACAAATCTCAAGTGTCCACTATGATCCCCACCGGACAGATGAGTAAACAGAGGCTCAGAGAGGTGAAAGAACTATCCCAAGCTCCCCAGGCTCCCACAACTAGTAAGTGACCTGGGCCTTGTTTCCACCAATGAGTGTATCGTGCGTGCGTGCGTGCATACGTGCTCAGTTGCTTCAGTTGTGTCTGACTCTTTGGGACCCCACGGACTGTAGCCCGCCAGGCTCCTCTGTCCATGGGATTCTCCAGGCGAGAATACTGGAGTGGGTTGCCATGCCCTCCTCCAGGGGATCTTCCCGACCCAGGGATGAAACCTGTGTCTCCTGCATTGCAGGCAGATTCTTTACTGCCGAGCCACTGGGGAAGCCCCAGTGAGTGTGTCAAGCACATCTAAATCCACCCAGCTTCACCCCAACCCTGGGAGCCACCCTTCCCCAGGGAAAACTCTCCCAGCCTGGTGGGGGCTGGGCGAGGGGAGCTCTGTGCCACTCTCGCTTCAGAGTGGTACCATTTCCACACTGGTGCGGCTCCCCTCATCCTCTCCCAGGGCAGTGCCTGCCTTGGAGGGTTCAGCGGCCTGACTCCTCCCTGCTGTCTCCGACTCCAGCTTCCTCCTTCATGAGCGCAGTCTTAGACTAGCTCCAAGTTCCTGCTTTACAGGAAGGAAAGGAGTTTCTTGAGCAGGAACTCATGCCAGGCATGTTCAAAGGAGCTGCCCTATCTACCTACAGGGCCAGGGATAAGGTGGTCACCAAAGCACAGACATACAGGCTTTCCTGGTGGCTCAGCAGTAAAGAATCTGCCTGCAATGCAGGAGATGCATGTTCAGTCCCTGGGTTGGGAAGTCTGGAGAATCCCCATGGACGGAGGAGCCTGGCGGGCTGCAGTCCATGGGGTCGCAGAGTTGAACACAACTGAACGACTAAGCACACACACGCACACACACACAGACCCTCCACCCCGAGATTAGAAGCCAAGTTCTGCTTCGGCTGCTCACCAGATGCCTGGCCTCTTTAGATAAGAAATCAGTTTCCTTCTGAACAAGATGGGGAGGAAAAACCCTGTCCCGCCCCCTTTTCCCAGGCGCTCTGAGGTTTGTTATGATGCTCAAAGGATGGCTCTGTGACAGGGCAAAGGCAAGGACACAGGTGAGCCCTGTCATCAAAGAGGAGCAGGAGAAGGAGCCTGAAGCCCCAGTTCTTCAGGCTAAGCCCCTAAGCCCCTGGCCAAACCTGCCTGACCTCTGGCCTGGGGGGACTCTGAACTTTCTGAAAGTCTTTGATGAGCACTTGGTCTTGCCCCCATTTTACAGATGGGAAAACTAAGGCAGGGAAATGAAGCAGCCCTGTCTGATTGGTTCATCCCCAAAATCTGATCTTTCTCTTGTCAACAGGATGATCTTCTGCCCAAACCTCTTTTACAAAGGGCAGACATCGTAGTTTCTTCTGATGTCAGGGGCAGCTGGCTCAGCCTGACCAAAGGCTCTCTGGCTGCTCAGGAGCCAGATCTTTAGAAAATAGATTGGAGGCTTCGGCTGTGGGGTTTACTAAGCCAGTTGGGTGTGTGGGGGCCTGCTGGCTGCAGGGTGAGCTGACCAGCTGGAGGCAACTGTGGACATGCAGTCTGAAGCCAGAGTTTGGCAACAACGTGAATTGTTTCAGGAAAACAGCTAGGAGGAGAGGAGCGCAGAGGCAGCCAGGGAGCTAGAATGAGAAGGCACTGAAACTGGGGGCTCCAGATGGACCGTGTAGGTACAGGAGACAACGGAGGCCCTGGCTGGATGTCTCAAAGGGTACCAGTCCCCTACATCAGAATCGTCATGGGCCTATTAAAACTGCCAGTTCCTAAGGCAGCCCCACCCGCAGCCATCAGATCAGAATCTCTGGAGGCCAGGCAGAAACTGACGTTTTAAATAAGCTTCACTTTTTTCCACATTGGAATATGAGAACCACTGCCTTATGGGGTTAACGTGACCAGAACAGCATGGGGGATAGCGTGTCCATCGCACAGCACAGCTCGGGTAGATCCAAACACAAAAGCAGATAAAGGAGGAAGGGACAGTTGTTTTGAAGGGAGAAGCCAGGATGATGACCAGCCTGGCTCCCTGGGGTGTTAAAAATCTCCCCAAACCTTTCTCACAGCCTCCCTGCCACCCCCACACTCCTAGGTTCTCTAAACCACGTCCAAAGTTCAGCAAAAAGGCAGCCCTGAAATCAAAGAACAAACTTGGCCTTTGGCAACAGCAGATCATTTTTCCAATCTGGATTAACACCAAGGCCCAGACAGCTGTGTGACCTTGGACGGCTTCTGTGGATCCTTGTAAAGGCGGCTGCTTGGGTTTGGGTGAGGATGAAATAGGCTAATGGATTAAGTCACTGAGTGTATATATTGGTTCTCAGGGATCAGGATGCCCTCCTCTTTCCGGTTTCCTACAAACAGACTCCCTCCCAGCCCCCTTCCCTTTGTTCCTTTCTCTGTTATGCAACAAAAGTTTAAATCCTTCCCGGTTTGGGGCCAGCTGCCGAGCAGATGGGAGGGTGTCTCTGTAATGGGAGGTTTCCAAAGTCCTATCTTCCCTGCCTCCCTCCACGTTTTTGTCCACATGCAGCTGGGACAAGACCTTTGCCTGCTCTCCTCAATACTGCAAAAAGCCAGGTGTTTACGTTATCTCCTGGCTTCTGCTCCAGCTGTCACCATGGCAACCAGAACCCAGTGCCGGCCATTGAAAAAGAGCCTCTGAGGAGGAGCCTGCTTGGTTTGTATTAACATTCAGTTTGGACAGCTCTTGCTGAGAGCATCTGCCTTGTACCTGTGCTGAGCAGTCACTAAGCAGAAATGGGATTGATTTAGAGCTGGTCCCTGACTTTGAGAGGCTGGTGGTCTCCTGGCCAAGATATAGAACCTCTTGGTCTAGTTCAGTGACTCTCAAAGTGTTGGCCCTCAAACCAGGAGCTTTCCCGTTACCTTTGAATTGGTTTGAAATGCCACCTTTCAGGCTTCTTTCAAGGTCTACTAGGGTGGGTAGAGGGGGTCCTGAAATCTGGGTTTTAACAAAAGCCCCCTCCCCGTGATGGTGATGGAGGCTGGAGTTTGAGAACCGTAGATCTAATTAAAACCTCACCCCATCCCAAGAACTGGGAACTATTGTTCCCACGTCATAAATGAAAGAACAGAGGCTCTGCCATGCTCTGTGTGCAGACTAGCTGACAGCTTGTGAAGGGGTTGGGTTCTCGGATCCCTTCCAGTGTCAAATTCTACCTCTGCAACACCTGTGATAAGGTAAGGTAGCAGGTATTCTTTTTCCTGGATCCTGGCTGGAGAAACAAAGGGGTACCTTATTCTCTGTCCAGCAGGGTCAGGGCCAAGTGACAACTCACGTGGAAATGGGGAATCACAACAGGGGGAAGAAGAGCTGGGAATAGGGTCAGAAAGAGCAGCAGCAGCCCTGGTGATAACCACCCGCCCCAAACGTGGGGACACCGAACTGACATAATACCCTGCTGCCCTCACAGCCGAGATCATCTAGGCGTCTAAGCTGGACCCCCAATCCTGAGGCCTCCTCTCCTGTGTTCACTCACCTGCATACTTGGTTGGTCTCTTTCCACGCTTTTGCCCCCACAGGCTCTCAGGGTCCCCTCTTACACTGCATCTGCCTGAACATCCATTCTCTCCCCAAAGTTGGAAACGCCTCTTTGGCAACCAATGGCCTCCAGCTTCTCTTTGCCCACATCCTGTGACTGGGTGCTTCCTGCCTTTTCAGGGAACCCATCCATCTACGAAATCTCTGACGGGGTTAAGTTTCCCTTTAAATGAGCTGACATCCATCCCTGTGAAATATCCACCTTTTACAATATGAGTTAGTCTAATCCCCCGTAACAGAGATTACAGGCTTATTTTTAAAGTAAGACGATCCATGCCAACTATTTCCCATAAACCTACCACTCAGATTTGCAGATTAAACAAAGCAGGTAGACAATATCAACCCTTTACCTTGAAACAGTAAGAACAACAAGATGAGGTGGGAGCAGAAAGGAACAGGCAGAAGGATCCGAGGCGGTGGAGGGAAAGGTCGCTGACTGGGATGCTCCGTCTTACCACTTCTTGCCCAAGAGACACTGGCAGGACCACAGCGGTTTTCACAGGAGCCCCCTTCAAGAAAAAGAGCACAATAATGCAAATATGATTTCCCAGAACTTGTTTCATTTTGTTGAATACAGTCACAGATGGATGGTTTGTAATGACAGAAAAGGCAAAACTTAGCATGTCTTCAGTGATCGTTTTCACATACTTTATTGTTTCAGCAAATGGGAATCTTGAAGCTTAAGTGACTTGAGTTTTGTGGAAATCTGCCTCTGACTCTGGGCCTCAGTTTCTCATCCTATCCCTCATCCAAAGTTGGTTTGAGAAATGAGCTTAAAGGAAGGTGAAACCATCAGCTGAGATGTTAGTGTGTCCTCTGATTTCTAAAGATGAATGCTTGCAGCCTGGGCATGAGGGAAGCTGGTTGATTATTCCCGTTGCTGGAAGAGGACCAGATTGGCAACCCAGATTAGCATTCTGCCCTGGGGAGGCCTCAACTGGAGCTCCAGGACCAAACCAGTAGAACCAGTAAATTCAGGGAACTAGCTCTCTTCCTACCAGAAAGGAAAGACTTGTGCTGATCCATAAGGACGATAACAGGATTATTTTAATCGTTTTGGCAACTCTGGCTCTGCCAAGAGAAAAAGCTGTGGTAGCTCAGGAAATTAAAAAAACTCTGGTTTCATTCCCCAGAACGTCTTTTGCAAGAGGGATGAGGGTTTAGCAGGAGAAGGAAGGAGTGCTAGAAACTCCT
>NW_011494912.1:5138779-5157690 GCF_000754665.1 Bison bison bison | reverse complement strand
CTAGAAACTCCTGCCCTGCCTCGGGCTGCCCAGCCAGCCTGTAGCACCTTGACTGCCAACCCTGCTTTGCAGAGCGTGTCTCCTTCTCCTCTCCCTTTTAATTTTTTATGTATTCATTTTAATATTTTTGATGTGGACCATTTTTTTAAGCCTTTATTGAATTTGTTACAGTGTTGCTTGTTTTACGTTTTGGTTTTTCGGCTCAGGGCATGTGGGATCTAGGTGGCTCGATGGTAAAGAATCCCCCTGCCAATGCAGGAGATATGGATTCGATCCCTGGGTTGAGAAGATCCCCTGGAGGAGGACATGGCAACCCAGTCCAGTATTCTTGCCTAAGGAAATCCAATAGACAGAAGAAGAGCCTGGCAGTCTGCAGTCCCTGGGGTCACAGAGTCAAGCACGACAGCTGCTGAGCATGTATGAGTGCACCTGCTTGTGGGATCTTTGTTCCCTGATCAGGAATCAAACCTGCACCCCCTTCACACTGGGAGGTGAAGTCTTAACCACCGAACTGCCAAGGGAGTCCTCCTCCTCCCCTTTTTATTATTTTTTTTAATTTAATTTAATTTTTTAACTTTACAATATTGTATTGGTTTTGCCATATATCAACATGAATCCACCACAGGTATACATATGTTCCCTATCCTGGCTCCTCCCCTTCTTAGAAGGTCTCCAGAGGATACCTCAGCTCCTGGCCTAAGCTGGGTGCCTGGGGGTCCCCCATTGCAGAGGCTGCTGGTGCCTGCCCCCCTGAGAGTTCAGGAGCTTCCCAGGCTGCAAGCAGAACCGCATCCATCTCTGTAGTGCTGCTTGCAAAAGATGCTTGTTCTTATCCCCTACCCCTTCCTGGGTCTTCTGCTCTAGAAACCCTTAGGCAGGGGAATCCCTGGGCAACATGCATGCCAAAGAGGCCCCTTCAGGAGGCCAGGGGTCAGGCAAGCGCACACATTATCACTCTGAGGCAGGGGGTCCCAGAAGCACAGAGCTAGAGAAATTAGGGCTGGTTCCCCAGGGACTCAGCACCACCCCCTTCACAGTTCTGTCCTGCACCTCCCCAGGCACAAGGGCATCTGCATCCTCTCTAATAAAAATGCCTGCCCGGGATGCCCTAGGGAAGAAGGAAGATAACCATGAAGACCTGGGCCCCCACCAGGCCCTGAAAATTTATCCAAAGTCGCCAGTCCTTGGCTTGGGGCCCCAAGGCTGGAAGTCGGAAGCGGCTGCGGGAGGGGATGAAGATGAGAGCAGGTGGGATGGAAGGTGGAAGAGGGTGGGGCACCGACATCCAGGCCCACCACAAACCAAAAGCTGAGATGGTCCACCCCGAGGAGTCTTTAAGATCATCCCAGGCCACCTCCCTCTTGTACAGGTGAGAAAACTCAGACCAGAGGGGTCGCAGCATTTGTCCAATGTCACACAGTAAATGAATGGCAGGGACGGGACTAGAGCCCTTGCTTCAGCGGCCCTATCCAGGACTTTCCCTGCTGTACCACCAGGCCTGGGCACAGGCTGGGGACAAGTCCCACACCAGCTCCTTCCTCTTCCCTTCCCTTCTCACACCGCCCCTCCACCCCCCACCCAGTCTGGGACAGGACAGACCCCGGCCAGCCACTCCACGTCCTCATCGAGGCTTGGTTTCAGCCACCCTGCCTTTAGCTACCCTCAGTCTCGGTTCGCCACCCTGCCTGTAGCTACCCTCAGTCTCGGTTCCGGCTGACCTGCCAGGTACAGGCAGCCGGCTCTCTGCCCTCCTTGCCCTGAACCTGGCTTCCCAGGAGGGCCGAGGAAGGGTGGGGCACCAAAGCTGCCACCTCCAGTGCTTAGCCTCTGGCCCCCTCGCCCTCCTCCTGCCCTGCCGCATGCTGAGAAGACACCCACCTGGGCAGCTGCTGGTGTGGATGCCCTGGACAGGGCCAACCGGCCAGGGAAGCTCCTCGGCTGAGGCACCGTCCTGCCTTCCCAGGGCTTGAGACCCATGGTGGCCTTTTATGGAGTGGAGAGGTGTGGTTTGAAGGATTAGGGGTGGAGCCCGGGGTACCTATATCTGAAAAACATCCCCACCCCAAGTGCTCCTGCCAGGTGCTGGAATCAGAGCTGGTTCCAGAATGGTTTGTGCCTTGGCCAAGACCCTCATCCCTTACAAAACAGCACAGATGCCCCATCCAGCCAAGCCCAGCCTTCCTGTGAGGCTGGTCAGGGCCTAGGCGAGTGAGGCCAGTTCTGGACACGCAACCTGCCATTGTAGCCTATGGTCCTCTCTTGGGGTGACTCAGAACTTTGCACCGTGAGCCACACAGATATGACTGTTCCCACCTACTCTGGGAGCTTGAACAAGTTATTCCACCTGTGGCCCAGTTTGTTCACTCTGAGATGTAAATAATAATACGTACTTCATAGGATTGATACAGAACCTAGCACGTAAGCTATTCAATCACTATTTGAATGAATGAATGAATGGAAAGATGACTACAGTGGACAAGGGGTCTGGAAACCCATCCTTAGAAACCTTATTTCCTCACATCTCACCTTAATTGCTCTAGACATGCCAGAGTCTCTCTCATTTCCCAGCTCCATCTGTAAATATGTCCCACATGCTCTCATGATCAGGCTGTGACTCCCTTCCAGTCTGGAAGGTGGCCTCCCAACAGCCTCTGTGCCCAGACAGTCTCCCCCATGGTACCTGGCTTAGGAGTGACCCATGACCTGGTTCTGGTCAAGGAAACAAGGAGGGGAGGTCTTCTGAGGGGCTGCATAGAGGAGGCTCCCAAGAGAAAGATCTCAGAGGACATGGTGCCCCTATGACTCTGGATGTTATCATGCCCATTGGTGACCTGGGCACTCTGGTAGCCCTCATGCAGCCATGAAGAGAACTGGCCAGAGAACGAAGCCAATAATGGTTCCTGAACCGCTGGTCACACCGTGCCAATTGCCCACCTGCTTCTGGAGTTCTTTCCATGTAAGGTAATGAAGGTCCTCATTCGTTAAGCCAGTTTGATTTGAGGTTTTCTTTCCCACTCACAGCTAAATGTATCCGGCCTGATCTTCTCTCCAGGTCCTACCTGCAGATGCACCCAGCTCTGGGTTTTGTTCTGAAGACCCTAAGATGAGCCGGGCTCTGTGCTCGCCCTGGGGAAGCTCATAGTTGTGAAGAGGGGCTGGCAGGTAATTAGATGGTTACAAGGTTGCGAGCAGAGGCTGAGAATATCTGGAAAGGGACAAACTGACTGTCCTGGGCAGTAAGAGAAGGGTTCTGGGAGATGGGTTTTGAAGGATGCCTAGGAGTTTTACAAACAAATGAAAAGAATATCTTCCAGGCAGCGCTAACAAGGTCAATGAAGGGGTATAACTTTGCTTAGAGAACATCGTTGAGGCTCAAATTAGGCCCATTTGGGAGTGGTGAGCAGAGACTGAACACCTCATCCAGCAGTTGTTCCCAGGAGCATACACAGGAGTCTGTGTACGCTGGGGAGCCAATGAAAGTTTCATGCAATATGTACATCTTGGATTAGAAGAGCCTGGGTGTTCAGGAGAGACATGACCGAGATCTTGCCTGGGTGGGGACAGGAGGGTGAAATGAGGTAACTGGTAAAAGAGGCATTCTAGAGGCCCAACCTTGGGCCTTGGTGACTGAGGGAGAGTGAGAGTGGAGGGGGAGGAAAACGTGATGGCTGGATTCCTGGTATGTGAGGAGGAGGGGTGATCGTATAAGGCTTGGAGGAGAGAACTGTGGTAGTCAGTCTCCAGGATGGCCCCCAACGATCCTGTGCCCTGATAGTCAGGCCACGTGTAGTCCCCTCTCACACTGTATCAGGAGACTGACCGACATGACTTCTGGTATAGGCAGAAAGGATATGTGACTCCCAAAAACTGGATCAAAAGCCATCGTAACTTCTGCCTTACTCTCTCGTGCATCACCAGCTGTGGGGGAAAGCCAGCCAGCTGGCACATTGGGTACATTCAAGTAGCCTCATGAAGAGACCTATGTGCTAGAGGAGGGGGCCTTCTGTCAACAGCCAGCAAGGCAACTGGGCTCTCCTACCAACAGCCATGTCAGTGGGTAACCATGGAAACAGATCTTCCGGTCCCAGTCAAGCCTTCAGATGATGCCTTGGTTGTAACTTCAACAGAAGTTTTGAGGAACTCCTCTGGTGGTCCATTAGTTAAGATTCTGCTTCCACTGCAGGGGGCTTTTGATCCCTGGTTGAGGAACTAAGATCCCACATGCCATGTGACCAAAAAAAAAAAATAGAGAAACCTTGAGCAGGACCACCCCATGAAGTTGCTCCCAAATTTCTGACCCGCAAAACCTGTGAGATGATAAATATTTGTTATTTTAAGCTGCTAGATCTGGGAGTAGTTTGCTATACAGCTATAGATAATACTGAGACCTAGATCATCAAGATCTTATTTTTGTACCTATCCTTCCTAGAGTGGGGGAAAATATTATCACTGGGAGGGATGCCCCCCAGCCCACATGGCCCATGCTGTTATCCACCTCTCTTTATAGCTTACAGAGTGTTTTTACATAAGAAAACTTTTCACTGTTGCAACCAACCCCAGGAGGTGGTTATCATCCCATTTTACAGAGGGCGAAACAGAGGCCCCATGAGTTGGCGTGACTTGCTGAAGATTATATAGGTTGTCAGTGGCAAGTCTGGACCAGAAACAGGCTCTGAGTGGATCCACATCCCACCTGATGTCCATCAAAGAATACCGCCCACCACCCAGTTCTACAAGAATCAAGTCATCAGCCATCACAGTTACTGACCTATATACCCTGAAAGGAATTTAAGACCAAGACCAGGACAAAGCACTGTGTGCTTTGAAAAAACAGGCCCCTTAAACAGTTAGATATATCTCAGGAAGAATTATAATAGACCCAGATTCTTGCACTTTTCCATACATAGAAAAAAAACAAAAACACTAAAATCTTTAACTGAGATATCTGTACCTTGTATCTAGCAGTGACCTTCTATTGAGAGAGACACTGGATTGCCTGTATTCTGCAGCCAAAATCATATATACATATATCCTGTCTTCTCTATGCCAGAACCTCTTCAGAGTAGTACCCTCAGAGCTATTGAGAGACTGTTTCCCAGGCTATAGTCCTCAGTAAGATCTCTGAATAAAAACTGAAACTTAGAACTCTTAGAACTCTCAGCATAGCCTAGGGCCTGACTGGCCAAGTGCAAAGCCAGGAGAGCCCAGCCCAGGGGCCCATGCAGGGGGCTGCTGCCCCAGCCTCCTAGGACCTCGCCAGGTAGGTAGATCTATTAGTGGTGGCCCTGGCATTCACAATGATCTTGGAAGGCCAGCCTGGGTCAGATGGCACCCCCTATATTATAAAGTAATTCTTCCCTGGTAGCTCAGATGGTAAAGAATCTACCTGAAGGAGGGAGACTCAGGTTTGATCCCTGGATTGGGAAGATCCCCTGGAGAAAGAAATGGCAACCCACTCCAGTATTCTTGCCTGGAGAACCAGAGGAGCCTGGCGGGCTACAGTCCATGGGGTCTCAAAGAGTCGGACACGACTGAGTGACTAACATTTCAAGGAACCCAGCTTCCTCTCCTTTCAGGTCCAGGCCTAGAAAGTGCTTGAGGCCAGGGACTAAGTGGCTGGTTCCATCGTTTGAGAAGCGCGTGTGCAATGAAGGAATCAGGGAGGGAGCCCAGAAACATCCTTAGTTGGGGCTGAAGGAAATTGGCAGAGCATCCCTTGCCTTGGCCTCGAGTTCCGCTTTCCATTCCAGAGCACTTTATGCTGAAGCATAAAGGGACCATGAAGAAATAACCCTCAAGGGATTTGCACATGCACAGGGAGACAGGCAGACACCTGGCAGCTTGCCAAGCAGGACAGGCGGTGCTGTGGGTTGTATGAGGCCCCGGAGTAGGAGAAGCAGGGGGAATCCAACACCAAGCCACAGGCCAGTGCAGGGAGGGCTACTCACTGGCCTCTGTCAGTGGACCCAAAGGGCTTGGTCTCAGCACTGCCCTTCTGGAAAACCTGACCTATCATTCTCAACATCTCCATATATCCCATTGGCTGTTATTCTCACCAGCCTCATTCTTACTATTCTGCCGTATGCGCCAAACAGAGGTTTATACCAAGGGCTATGGGAACACCCAAGGAGGTAGTGACACGCTCTGCCAGAGGGGTGGCGGTCAGGGAAGGCTTCATGGAGGAGGCAGCTTTTGAGCTGAGGCTTGCGGGGTCTTTGGGAATTCACCAGGATGAGAAGGAAATTCCAGGCAGGGAGGAAAACGCACACACGCAACAGCATGGTAGGCGTGGTGATTGCTATGGCTTAGGGGTGGATCGAGATACAAATGAGGCCAGCCTGAAGGGCCTTGAGGACCAAGCTAAGAAGTCTGTGCTTTACCCTGAGAACACTTTTCTCTCATTTTACTCAAGGGCTTCCCAGGTGACTCAGTGACAAAGAATCCACCTGCCAGTGCTGGTTCCATCCCCGGGTAGGGAAGATCCCCTGGAGGAGAAAATGGCAACCTGTTCCAGTATTCTTGCCTGGGAAATCTCATGGACAGAGGAGTCTAGAAGGCTACAGTCCATGGGGTCGCAAAGAGTAGGACATGACTTAGTAACTAAACAACACCAACACCTTACTTGACATCTCAGTGGCATTTGGCCTCTTTGTCCCCCTTTCTTCTCTTGCCTTCTGCAGCTAATGACTCCCTGGCACTCCCTTCCTCGGCTCCTGCTCAGGGTCCTTAGTGAACTCCTGCTCCTCTACCTGGCCAGCCAGGGTCCTCTGTGTAAGGACCCCCTCGCAACTCAACCATGTTCCTTTCCCCCTGAGCATCTCCATGGTTGGTTATTGGATATTCTATCATTTGTGTGGCTGTGTGATTACTGGCTTTCTCTCCGCCAGCCTGTAAGCTGATTCCGTGCACCGCACCTGGCACTTAGCAGACCCTTCATGAACGTCTGTTGAGCGAGCTGATGAACAAAGGGCAACATGTGTGATGGGGGGAGGGGTGGGGAGGGGAGGCACCAAAGGGGTGTGAGCTGGGAAGAGCCATGGCTTGTTTCCTTGTATTCTGGTCACTCTATTGGTTCCTGATCAGAGGGGGCTAGAAGGAATGGGGGATGAGGCACCGGCAGGCTGGAGAGGGGAGACCAGATAGGAGGATTTCAAGTCTCTGGTTCTGCGTCTGAGGACCCCAGACCATTCCAGGTGGGCCCCCACTGAAGCAAAAAGAAATCTAGAGATTCCAGGCTCTGCATTTTGCATGTGTGCAAGTTGTCTCTGACTCTGTGCGACACTATGGACTGAGCGCCAAAGAATTGATGCTTTTGAACTGTGGTGTTGGAGAAGACTCTTGGGAGTCCCTTGGACAGCAAGGAGATCAAACCAGTTCTTCCTAAAGGAAATCAGTCCTGAATATTCATTGGAAGGACTGATGCTGAAGCTGAAACTCCAATACTTTGGCCACCTGATGTGAGGAACTGACTCATTAGAAAAGACCCTGATGCTGGGAAAGATTGAAGGCAGGAGGAAAAGGGGATGACAGAGGACAAGATGGTTGGATGGCATCATGGCCTCGATGGAGATGAATTTGAGCAAGCTCTGGGAGTTGGTGGTGGACAGGGAAGCCTGATGTGCTGCAGTCCATGGGGTTGCGAAGAATCGGACACGACTGAGCAACTGAACTGAACTGATGGACTGCAGCCGCCAGGCTCCTCTGTCCGTGGGATTTTCCAGGCAAGAATATTGGGTTGCCATTTCCTTGTCTGGGGGATCTTCCTGTGATTCCCACCTCGTGGGTCTCATCTCTGGACACCTGGCTTCTTCCTTGCAGGAAGAAGATGCCAACACGCAGCCACCTTCTACCCAGCCAACTAGGGGCAAAGCCAGCAAAGAGAGCACCAGCACCGTTTTTGAGTGAGCCTTCTTTCTGTGGACATAGCTCTGTCACTGCACTGACTGGTCCAGAATGCAACTCACCCTCCAGCCGTTGGCAGGAACATCCTCAGAGACCCAGCAATTCCCAGGAAAGCCCTGAACAAGGGACCAGAGCCTGGAGAAGGGTGATGTCTGGTAGCCCTGTTTACTTCTGAGCAGGGATCCAGACCCCTAGAGAGGTAAGGTCTGTTCACACCCCTGCCCCCATCATCCCACCCTCCCAGTGCCCCCAGGGAGGTACAGCCCCGTGAAAAGGATGAGGCTTGGGTGCAGGGCGGTGAGGGAAGAGGAGAGACAACTTGGCTCCAGGTGTGGTTCTCACAGTAGGACATCAAACACTGGGGAGAAATGCCCATTATATGGATGAGGCCCAGGTTGACTGTGATCTGCCCCCATTCTGCCCAAATTCTCAGAGTTAGTGGTCTTCATCACATTCAGCCTCCACAGCATCCCTCATCTGCTCAGCTTGGTAACAGGACCACTTTCCAAAGCAGCCTGCTCATCCTCAGATGGGCCTCGCCCCTGCCGTACCAGCTCCCAGAGCAACCTCTGCAGTGGGCAGTATGACCTTCGTTTTGCAGTTGAGTGACCTGAACTGGAGGCCAAGTTCACACAGTAAAGCAGGCCTCCTGATGCCCATGCAGCTGCCCCTTCTTTCACACCAGGGAGCGGGCAGCTCCCCTGTGGTCCTTCCCTCTCCGGGGCTCAGCCCTGCCTAGACAGTCCCCTCCTCCTCCTCTCCCAGCAGAAGACACACACACATGCGTGCACACGCACATGCGCGCACACACACACACATACACTTCCAGCACCAACGTCTGTCGGCAGGAACAGACACCCTGGCATATCTTTCTGGTTCTATACTGTCCTGTACTGGGAGCTGGCCCTTTGCCTTCCACTGTCTTGTGAGGAACCTTCTGGACTTTCCCCCCAGACTTCTTTTGTTTTTTTCTGTCCCCCTCTGGGTGCAGCCCCATCTGCTCTCAGCGGGAGCAGAGCTGGGCTCTCTCTGCAGAGGACGTGTGAGACCATGAGGAGCCTGTGGACCACCTTGAGAGCTCAGCAGGCTGGACACCAGCCAGGCCAGGCCTGCGTGTGGGCCCAGAAGTTGTCCCCAGCTGATGATGACATGCCTCGTGTCCCCTGCCAATGCTGCAGGGAGTGGACCCTGGAGGTACCCAGCAGGCTGGCATAGAGGTCAAAACCCAGAGCCTTGGTATCTGCCTCTGGGCTCAAACCTCGCTTCTTAACTGTACTGCTTCTAGGCAACAGGGCTGATAGTCATTCCTACATCATAAGATTGTTCAGTTCAGTTCAGTCGCTCCGTCATGTCCGACTCTTTGTGACCCCGTGAACTGCAGCACGCCAGGCCTCCCTGTTCATCACCAACCCCCAGAGTTCACCCAAACCCATGTCCATTGTGTCGGTGATGCCATCCAACCATCTCATCCTCTGTCGTCCCCTTCTCCTTCTGCCCTCAATCTTTCCCAGCATCAGGGTCTTTTCAAATGAGTCTGCTCTCTGCATCAGGTGGCCAAAGTATTGGAGTTTCAGCTTCAGCATCAGTTCCTCCAATGAACACCCAGGACTGATCTCCTTTAGGATGGACTGGTTGGATCTCCTTGCAGTCCAAGGGACTTTCAAGAATCTTCTCCAACACCACAGTTCAAAAGCCTCAATTCTTCTGCGCTCAGGTTTCTTTATAGTCCAACTCTCACATCCATACATGACTACTGGAAAAACCATAGCCTTGACTAGATGTACCTTTGTTGGCAAAGTAATGTCTCTGCTTTTTAATATGCTGTCTAGGTTGCTCATAACTTTCCTTCCAGAGGGGTGAAAGAGGAGAGTGAAAAAGTTGGCTTAAAGCTCAACATTCAGAAAACTAAGATCATGGCATCTGGTCCCATCACTTCATGGCAAATAGATGGGGAAACAGTGGAAACAGTGTCAGACTTTATTTGGGGGGGGCTCCAAAATCACTGCAGATGGTGACTGCAGCCATGAAATTAAAAGACACTTACTCCTTGGAAGGAAAGTTATGACCAACCTAGATAGCATATTCAAAAGCAGAGACATTACTTTGCCAACAAAGGTCCGTCTAGTCAAGGCTATGGTTTTTCCTGTGGTCATGTATGGATGTGAGAGTTGGACTGTGAGGAAAGCTGAGCACCGAAGAATTGATGCTTTTGAACTGTGGTGTTGGACTGCAAGGAGATCCAACCAGTCCATCCTAAAGGAGATCAGTCCTGGGTGTTCATTGGAAGGACTGATGCTAAAGCTGAAACTCCAGTACTTTGACCACCTCATGCGAAGAGTTGACTCACTGGAAAAGACTCTGACGCTAGGAGGGATTGGGGGCAGGAGGAAAAGGGGACAACAGAGGATGAGATGGCTGGATGGCATCACCAACTCAATGGACATGAGTTTGGGTAAACTCTGGGAGTTGGTGATGGACAGGGAGGCCTGGCGTGCTGTGATTCATTGGGTCACAAAGAGTCGGACACAACTGATCGACTGAACTGACTGACTGACAATAATTAAATGAGTTACTATATATATCTGGCAAATATTTGTTGAGTGCCTGCCTGCTAGGTGCTTGGACAGGGAGAACCAGAACTGTCCTGGGCACAAGAGAGGGATAACACTGTGGATGGAACCAAGGCTCTGATCTCATGGAACTTAATATATATATATATTTTTTGGCCAGGCCACGCAGCCTTTGGGATCTTAGTTTCCCAGCCAGGGATTGAACTCACAGTCTTGGTGGTGAAAGCACAGAGTCCTAATCACTAGGGAGCCAGGGAATTCCTTCATGGAACTTAACATATATGTTGGGGACGGGTTGGATGAGGAGGGGCTCCTGAGGCGGTAAAGGGGAGGGGAGCTCTTGGAGAGGGAGGGGGAGAGTGGGCTCCATGCAGGAGAGGGGCTCATGAAGGAAACTGGCCCCCCACCCCACTCACATGCATGCACACACATGCACACAGAAACAGACGTGTGTACATGCACATACATGCCTGCATATGTGTGAGAGCTCTGAGAGGACCCAGGTCCATTCTGCCACCTCCAGCAGGCATTTTGGCCACCCTCTCTGCAAATCCCCTTCCTGGACGTGAGCAGGTCAGGATCAGTGGGCTGAAGACCTGGGTGCTCAGTAAGACTCTGCTTTCACTGGCTAAGTTGCTTTCTTCCCAGAGCCCCAATATGTTCATCCATAAAATGGGATGAGTCCTGGCCTCCCAGGGTAAGGTGACAGGCTCAGGGACCCTGCAGGGCAACAGGGAAAAAAGAAGCCGGTTCTCACATCCTCTGCCCTCACTCCAGCCTAGCTCCACCTTTCAGAACAGGTGAAGGGGGATGGGCCTGGCTCCTGAAGACTGGAGAGAGCTGGAACTATTACCTAATGCCACCCAGAGCCTCCCAGGGTGAGCCAGAACCTGACCCAGCCAGACCTTGGTTCTCAGGGAAACCGACACTGTCCCAGGTGCAGAAGCCACCAGCAGGCCTGGCATCCTTGGGAAGGGAGAGTTCCGGGGCCTGCAAGGAGATTCGGATTCTTTCATCAGGACTTGGGACTGCAGCATGAAGGCTTAAGGCTAGACTCAAAGCAGAGAGTTTCACCCACCCCAAACATTCCAGAGGGGCTGGCTGGACACCAAGAGGGACTGACTGAGCCACACTGCTGGAGAGGCCTGGGTGGAGGCCGACGTAGGGCAGGGCAGGGCAGGGCAGGGCCCGGGCAGTCTTCTCGTGGGAGACAGACTCTGGGGGCGAAGGGAGGCTGGCATGTGGGGTTTGTGTCCATTCCCTGTGCAGCCTCAGGAAAGACTTCTTTCCTCTCAGGACCAGAGGGTCTAAGGATCTTTTCAGCACGGTCATCGGAGCTCCGAGGCTGAAGCAGGCTGGGGAAGGACCTTTCCCACTGGAGAGTATCTAATAGGCAGCACCGCCCGCACCTTCAAGCTGATCCCCCTTGCTCCACGTTGAACACACAGAGCGATGCACTGGCCCATAACCTCCCTGAGCCCCCGTACTCATACACATTCTCAGCTTCTCCTCCATTCATCCCTGGGTTCCTCCGGGGAGGAAGTGGGGAGGGGGATGACATTACTGGGACCTACTGCCCCACCACTCAGGCCCAGTGGAGGTTCAGGTGTCTCCCGTCCCTCCTCACAACTCAGATAAGGGATACCAGATGGACAGGATCTGACAGCTGCACTTAAAGCCAGCTGATTTCTCTTCCATCTGGAGGCCAGGGAGACGCAGGCTCAGGATTGTCCCAGCAGCCATGGCCAAGATGGTGGCCCCCCACCCATCCCCACCGGCAGAGCCCTCAGGAAGGAAGAGCTGAAATACCCTCCTTTTCCCCACCTCCCACTTCCTCAGAGGGGAAGAACTCAGGGCAGGTGGGATCTGGGTGCTGGGACACCTGTGTTCCAACCTTCCATTCTGGGAGTTTGGCTCTGCCCCGCTTCCCCTGGTCCTGGCAAGTAACCCTTCTGTGCACCTGGAGTCCCGAGAGTTCACAGAAGAGGAGCCACACCTGGGAGGGGAGCACAACAAAGAACAAACAGGAGGCTCGGGGGTTTTAGATTTCTTCTCTGCCAACCACAGGAATGTTCCTGATGGCTCTGCGGGGGGTGGCAGGGGTGGGGTGGGGAACCCACCTATCACACAGAGACCCAGAGAGCCAGCTCACCCTTAGGCACAGAGCTTGGGTACATGGAAGAACCAGCTCTACCTGTCCTCCTCCAGCCCCGAGGTCCCTGGGCCAGGGCAGCCTCAGGGGAGAAGCCTGGCTTCAATTGCGTGAATTTGTGAGGCTCCCTCCAGACCCCAGGTTCCCGAACAGGGAAACCCACAGTGGTCTCCACCACCCCCAGGGTCCAGTCCAGGCTCCTTAGGCTGGCCGTGAGGGCCCTTCCCGCCCTGGCTGCCATGGCCTCTCTGCATCCATCCCTCGGCGCTGGCCCCGTTGGCCCTTCTACAGCACACTTTCCGGGCTGGCTGGGCATCTTGACCCGGGCAGCCCTCTCCTTCTGGAATGCCCTTTTCCACATTCTATTCTGGAGAGGCCTGCTCAGCCTTCCAGGCCAGGTTTGGGGATTGCCTCCTCTGGAACACCTTCCCTGGGTCCCGCAGGGCTGGCTGCTCCCTTGCCTGGGGTCTGCAGGAGTGAGCAGGGGTCTCTCCCAGAGCTGGGGTCTCCCAGGGGGCTTTCTGCCTCCCTCACCAGACTTCAGTGAGAGCGGGCCGTGGTCATCTTTGTGGCCCAGCCCCTTGGATGGGGCCTAAATGTAGCAAATGCTCAGTAACTCTTTGATGAGGAAATGAGTGAGTGAATGAGGGCGGGCAGTGTGAGGACTTGGGCTCCCAGGATCTCTGACCCTTGACCGTGAACTCCCTGTGGGCCAGGTGGTTAGGTCATCGGGGCTCAGAGCACCAAGCCATGAGCATGGGTGTGGACTCCCAAACCCAGGCTGCCCACATACAGATTCCCAGGGAAACAAGCATTCATTGAGCACCTACTGTGTGCATCACCCCAGGCCATTCTCCCCCATGCTTGGCCCTTCCCATCTGGCCCTTTCTCTGTCCTTCTCTCCACCCGGAATGCTCTTCACCCAGATCCTCTTATGGCTGTTCCTTGGATTTCATCAGATCTCTGCAGAAAAGTCACCTCCTCCAGGAGGCCTTCCATGACTTAAGGTTCTCCCCTCTCTATGCCTCATTGTCTTGTCTTAATGCTCTGTAAGGGCTTCCCTGATAGCTCAGTTGGTAAAGAATCTGCCTGCAATGCAGGAGATCCTGGTTTGATTCCTGGGTTGGGAAGATCTGCTGGAAAAGGGATAGGCTACCCACTTCAGTATTCTTGGGATTCCCTGGTGGCTCAGAGGGTAAAGAGTCTGCCTGCAATGTGGGAGACCTGAGTTTGATCCCTGGGTCGGGAAGATCCCCTGGAGAAGAAATTGGCAACCCACTCCAGTTTTCTTGCCTGGAAAATCCCATGGATGGAGGAGCCTGGCAGGCTACAGTACCCTTGCCTGGAAAATCACATGGATGGAGGAAGAGCCTGGTAGGCTACAGTCCGTAGGGTTGCAAAGAGTCGGACACAACTGATTGACTCACTTTCACTTTCTTTCATTTCACTTTAATGCTCTGCACCATGCTATTACTAGCCCCTAATTTTCATTTATTCATCTGTTTGGTAATTGTCTTTCTCTTCCTCCCTGCCTCTGACACACAGAATGTAAGGCTCTTTAAATGTAGGCATTTGGCCACCTTGCTCTCTGCTGCATTCCCATAACTGGAATAGGGCCTCGCATAAAGTGGGTGTTCAGTAGATGTTCAGTGAATGAATGAACACAAGCCAGACAGTCCCCCTTTTCACAAGGTTCAAGGTACAACAGACAGGCACCTGCTTGGAGAAGGCCACCCACATTGGTGCAATTTGCCACCGTTGATAAAAGCCTTTTCCCCATCCATGGAAGCTACAGTCACATCATGACAGGGGCCTCTGTCCTTTACTGACATCCCTGAAGGAAGGGATGGCTCTTTGCATTTGACAGGTGAGTGAAGGAAGCTCACGTGAGGCTGTGTGCTTTGCCCTCAGGTCAAACACGTTTATAATGCCTCTGTCTTTATTACCTGAGGCTGTTCAGGTGGCTCAGTGGTAAAGAATCCACCTGCCAAGGCAGTAGACTTGGGTTCCATCTGTGGATTGGGAAGATCCCCTGGAGAAAGAATTGGCAACCCACTCCAGTATTCTTGCCTGGAAAATTACATGGACAGAGGAGCTTGGCTGCCTACAGTCCACGGGATTGCAGAGTCGGATATGCCCCAGGTGCGGGTAGAGGAGCCGGCTGTGGGGAGCTCCCTGGATTCTGTGTGGGGGTGGTGATGTGCTGAATGTAGCCATCTAGGGAGATGACCTTGCCTGTTTCCCAGGGTGGTTGTAACAACGCACCCCAAACTGAGTGGCTTCAAACAACAGACATGGAGACTTCCCTGGCAGTCCGGTGATTAAGAGGTCGCTTTCCAATGTAGGGGGTACAGGTTCCATCCCTGGTCTGGAAGCTAAGATTCCACATGCCTCATGGCCAAAAAACCAAAACATAAAACGGAAACAAAATTGTAACAAATTCAATAAAGACTTAAAAACAAACAAACAAAAAAACCCCCAGACCTTTATTCTTTCACAGTCCTGGAGGCCGGAAGTCTGAAATCAAGGCATCCAGGGGCCTGTGCTGCCCTTAAGAGTTCTAGGGAGGAACATTTTCTTCCCTCTTTTCAGCTTCCAGTGGTTCCTAGCAGTCTTTGGCGCCTGTGGCTGGGAGACACGTCGACCCAGACTCTGCCTCCCTCATCACACGGCCGTTTCCTCCCTGTGGGGTCTCTGTGTAGCTTCGTCTTTATAGGGAAGCCAGCTGTTGAGTTTAGGCCCCACCTGAATCCCATATGACCTCACCACGTCACATTCACAGGTACAAGTGGGGGCTACGGTTAGGCCTTCAACATATTTGAGGGAACCCGCAAATCCCATGGACGGAGGAGCCTGGTAGGCTGCAGTCCATGGGGTCGCTAGGAGTCTGACACGACTGAGCGACTTCACTTTCACTTTTCACTTTCATGCATTGGAGAAGGAAATGGCAACCCACTCCAGTGTTCTTACCTGGAGAACCCCAGGGACGGGGGAGCCTGGTGGGCTGCCGTCCCTGGGGTCACACAGAGTCGGACACAACAGAAGTGACTTAGCAGCAGCAGCAGCAGCAACAACTATAGGGTAAGGGAATTAGAGAAGGTGAAATTCAGAGAAAGAATGAGACGGGCACTTTACAGGAATAGATCACCTTTAATGAAGCGAGAAGGGGCAGCAGTCAGGTTAGTGGGCTGCTGCGCTAAGAGGAGAGCAGGTATATATGGAAAACATATATATACGGAGATACATTGTTTTGAGGGGTCTGTTTCTCCTCAAGATTATTTTTGATTAGTTAGCTTTCAACAACTGGGGCAAGGAATTCCTGAGACCAGCTGGAGACTGGGATCGGCTGGGAGCTGAACGTAATCAATCTTAATGTCCGTTCCTTTCTTCGGGGGAGAAAGCTCTTTATTCTGTATAAAATGGTGGGGAGGGCCTGGAGGGGAGCTTTAACTCCAGGCTATTTTGAGCCATGTAGCTTTCCTTCACCAATGGAGCCCACAACCCTGACTACAGAGAGTGCAGGTTGGCGTGGAAGGCCCTTGGGTAAGGGCCCAGATTTGTGAGTTCAGAATGTCGTGTCTATGTTTTTACGTGCCTGTGTTGGGTGTGTGTGTCTGTGTGTGTGTGTCTGTGTGTGTGTGTCTGTGTGTCTGTGTCTGCGTGTGTGTCTGCGTGTCTGTGTCTGCGCGTCTGTGTGTGTGTGTGTCTGTGTCTGCGTGTGTGTGTGTGTCTGCGTGTGTCTGCGTGTGTGTCTGCGTGTGTGTGTCTGTGTGTGTGTGTCTGTGTGTGTGTGTCTGTGTGTGTGTGTCTGTGTGTCTGTGTCTGCGTGTGTGTCTGCGTGTCTGTGTCTGCGCGTCTGTGTGTGTGTGTGTCTGTGTCTGCGTGTGTGTGTGTGTCTGCGTGTGTGTGTCTGCGTGTGTGTGTCTGCGTGTCTGTGTCTGCGTGTGTGTCTGCGTGTGTGTGTCTGTGTGTGTGTGTATGTGTCTGTGTGTGCTTTGTGCCCCAACCGCTCCGAGCCCTGTCGCCTCTGATGCTGTAGCCAGGCCCCCAAGAGGAGGAGTCCCTCAAGGAAGTAGCCTTGGGGTGTTTAAGCAGACTCGGACAGGCCACCTTTCATGGGGGACGAGCTCCAGGCTCAAAACGAGCAAGATCCTGATGGTGTGGCGGTGCGGAGCTTCGAGTCCAGGTGGGGGATTTGCTGCCTCTGGCTGCAGGCAGTTATCCAGGCAGAGAGGCTCTGAGTAGAGCCCTGAGGGCACCCTGGGATGCAGGCCCGGGGAGGGGCCCCTGCAGGTCTCAGGAGCCAACTCCATCCTCCTCCGTCCCCTCGTTCCTCACTTGGGGGAACCTCATCCTACAGGACTTTCCAACCCAATCCTGGGCCCTCCCCCACCCTGCCACCTGTGGGCGGGCAGACGCCTTCCGGCAGGGCGAGAACACTGGACTCCAGGTGGGAGAGCTGTGTGCACACGCTTGGCCACTCACTTGCTGTGACCCAGGAAGTCACTTTGCCTTCTAGGCTCCATTTCTGTCTGTCCCACCCCTCAGCCAGGGCCTCAGGATGGGCACCCACCACTTCCAGCTCTTTCCTAGCTGCACACAGCCTCTGCCCTGCCCACCTCCCTTCCCGTCTCTGCTCACACTGTTGCCCTGCGTCCTGCCTGGTTAACTCCCCTCCACTGCCCTCCCCCGCCTCACCCTGTCCCGGCCAGGTGGGCATGCCTCACCTCTGTACCTGGCTCTTCTCCCATGCCACAGAGCACGTCTCCCGCAACAGACTGAGCACAGTGAAGCCTGGGCTCATCCTTTTCCTTCTTCGTGTCCCCAGAGCCAAACACAGGCCTGGAGCTCTAGTTGCCCACAAGTGAAGTGATGTGAAGTCGCTCAGTCATGTCCAGCTCTTTGCAACCCCACGGATGGTAGCCTACCAGGCTCCGCTGTCCATGGGATTTTCCAGGCAAGAATACTGGAGTGGGCTGCCATTTCCTTCTCCAGGGGACCTTCCCAACCCAGGGATCGAACCCGGGTCTCCTGCATTGCAGACAGACGCTTTTACCGTCTGAGCCACCAGTTGCCCGCAAAGCGCTTGTTAAATGAAGGAATGAACCAGCAGACATCTGAAGGAGCCGGGCCTCTCAGAGCTGGGCGTCCATGCCTCTCTTCCAGACCTTATCTTCGGTCACATTTATGCACAGAGCTGGATCCCCAGTCCCACCCCAAAGGGGGCTCCTCCAAGGACTGATGCACACCCTCTTCCTCCTGTAGTCCCAGCACCAGCCCCAGGGAGATTTCAGAGGTGGCCAAGGGGCTGCTTCTCTCCTGCCCCCTGCTGATGAAGAGGGGGAATTGGAGGACGTCTGGACGCTTCTCTGGCTATCAGTGGGCCCGTCCTGGCCTGGGGACAGGAGAGTGGTTTCTGTCATGCGGGGGAACAATGGCCTTCCCTTTGCCTGGTGGTCTGTGTTCTTCATGCGCCTAACAATAGCCAGAGGACCTAGTTAGGGCTTTCCCCTTTCCCTCCTTCCAGAGCTACCCCACCCCCGTGGAAGGATGTGTGGTCGGTATCCGACTGACCCCCAGATCTCCAGGCTGGTCTGGGGGCCTCTTCTGATGCCTGAACAGCATCACTGAATTACAATTTTTCAATTGTCTACTCGCCCCCACTCCCAGATTGAGATCCCCAGGAGTAGGGCATCCCAGTCCATTTACTTGGTCAACAGATCTTCACTGTGTCAGCCCCGCCCTGGGGGTTTTCCGCCCTCATGGAGCTCACCTCTGTCTTGTCTTTAGGCCCAGCCCAAGCTTGGCACACATGCACGGAAGCGGGTGCGCATGGATGATTCAACAGGCAAGTGGGGGAGGGCTTTGGGATCCCCTCTACAAGTGCCCACACTCTGGTCCAGGCTGCTTGCTGCGGCCCAAGCAAAGCCCAGGGGAACAGGCAAAGAGCCAATTGCAGAGCAGCGGTCGCGGCAGAGCACGGGCTGCTGTCGGCTGCTCTGCCAGACCCACCCCGCCTCCCGGGAAGCTGGTCAAGGAAACCAGTGGCAGAGGAGACGATGGGACAGAGTGATCTCAGATGACCCTCACAGCCCTGCTACTCGGGGTCGAGTGAGGGTCCTTGAGCCTGGCCATCCACGAGGCAGGCCGCTGGCCTCCACAGCTCTGGCTGATCCAACCGGGAGGGCCAGATACGAAGGAGGTGATGGGAGCACGCTGAAAGGTAGGTGGCCTCCTCTCCTGCTTCTGGGCACAGGCCTGGGACTGGAGTCTGCAGTGGAGGGACG
>NW_011494912.1:5136411-5138660 GCF_000754665.1 Bison bison bison | reverse complement strand
GATCCCTGCACACCATGTGGTTTGGGTTCACTTGCCAACAGCTTCCTGGTTAACTTAGCCCACAGGATCTCCTGCTCAGAGATCAGGAGACAGGCAGGGAGGCCAGAGCTCTCCTCCCCACCTCTTGCTTCTGACAGCATCGCCGCCAGTACCCGTATCTCTCCTCCGTGTAAGGTCCCGCCAGACAGCCCTTCTCACGGTGACCCAGCCTAGAGTGCAGGGACCACCCCAGTGGCTCCCTGCTGTCCACCCATTTCAGGGTCGCCAAACCTTTCCATTTGCCCTTTCAGCTCTCCAGGGAGCCTTGTTATCTCCCGCCCCATTTCACATCCCCGCTGGGGCGTCGTCTGCCCGACTGGACCTGGCTGTGGTTCCCTTTGCTGCCCTCTGTATTCCCCGATCATAAAGACACAGCACGCCAAGGGCAGGTTGGAGGCAGTTTCTTTATACAAACGTAACCAACGCAACGGACCCATCAGCATACTGCTGGGGCACACGCAGGTCCGTCTCACCACCCCTGGGGCAGAAGTCTGGGTGGTAGGGGTGTCACTGCAGGGGAGGAACACTGCACAGGCCTGGGGACTGGCGAGCACACCAACAGGGAGCCCCCGAAGGGCACGCATGGACACACGGACACTGGGTAACCAAGAGCACTACACACAAGGCCAGGAAGGAACAGAAAGCTGGGATGAGCTGACCCCCCTTCCCCTAGGTTTCTTCGGGGCAGGGAAGTGGGTGGGAGGGGCCTGGGCCTGAAGCCAAGCGCCCTAGCTGTGCCACGAGAGCCACGTGTCCTGACCGTGCGCCCTGCTTTCTGCATCTGGGAAGTGGGGACCACTGTACTTCAAGAAGCTGTCACGAGGATAAAGGAGATAAACAGGGACACATATCAAAATACTCAACACAGAGCATGGCACATAGAGGTGTCCAATAAATAACTTCGTGTCAAGAAAATCTCAGCTCAGAGAGGCCCTTTTTGAGAAGGCCAGGAGGGGAGATCGTATCCCTGGCAACTTTCTCAGGACATCAGGACCCTTGAGCACTCCTTGGAGCCTGTGGCTGCTGGAGTGGCCAGGGCCCCGGAATACACGGTGCCAGGGCAGTTGAGGGGGGCGGGGGGCTGGACTCCCAGGGAGGCACCCGCGGAAGCTGGGTAGACACCCGAGGAGTTGGGGGTTGTGCCAAAATGATTCTGCACGTAGCACAAGCCGGAGGCAGGCTGGTACGGAGGCAGGCTGGGCATGTGCCCAGGAGCGCACGATGGCCAGGCCGCCAGTTTCTGGCTACTGGCGTGCTGCATCTGGGCGGCAGGGTGGTTTGGGGTCAGGTGAGGGTGGCCGCTCTGTGTGGGGTAGGAGCCGGGCACAGGGTTCAGCCTGGAAAGGAACAAGAGAGAAGACGGGCGCTGAGCTAGTCATGCCAGGAACACAGCACCCCGAACTGTTGATCCACAGGAGAAAGGCTTAGACTCGCTGTACTGCCTTCTATTACAACATGCTGTGGACAGGCATTTCCTGTAACCAGCTGTCAAAGTGCCACATGGGGAGAACGGTCATATTAACTGAACAGAAAACAGATGCCCAGAGCAGGCAGGGACCACTCACGGCCCTGCAGTAAGCCAGCAGGAAGAGGGGCGATCGGGCCCATGTCTGAGACACCTTGAGGTATAAGGGCAGTCTGCAAGTTGGATGGAGTTTGGGATGGGATCACGGTAGTTAAGCGTCTTCCATGGCTGGCCTAGCAATTCAACCAAAGAGAACAGGTCCACTTCTGTGGGAGGTCGGAGGGCAGGGCTCCAACACGGTAACACAGGGCTCGGGCCCAGGCCTCGTCTACTGGCAGATGGTCCCCCAGTGACGGCAGGAAAGAAGGCTTATAGCTCAAAGTCCCGGCAGGCAGGGAACGGACATGACAGGTGCGGGGAGACAGGTGGCTGGGACTACAAAGGAGGACACATTCTAAGGGATTTAGCCTGTGAACTTTTGTGGAGATTTCTCAATACGAAGAACGAATGTCAACACCACTGACACCTGTGTTGCTGCTGCTGCCACCGCTAAGCCGCTTCAGTCGTGTCTGACCCTGTGCGACCCCACAGACAGCAGCCCACCAGGCTCCCCCGTCCCTGGGATTCTCCAGGCAAGAACACTGGAGTGGGTTGCCATTTCCTTCTCCAATGCATGAAAGTGAAAAGTGAAAGTGAAGCCGCTCAGTCGTGTCTGACTCTTAGCGACCCCATGGACTGCAGCCTA
>NW_011494912.1:5135749-5136311 GCF_000754665.1 Bison bison bison | reverse complement strand
GATACGAAGGAGGTGATGGTAGCACGCTGAAAGGTAGGTGGCCTCCTCTCCTGCTTCTGGGCACAGGCCTGGGACTGGAGTCTGCAGTGGAGGGACGATGACCAGGGGACACAGAGCAGCCTGCCCTCACTGAGTGACCCTACGGGAAAGGTGCCGGTGTGGTGGGACATGCCAGGCTCTTGGGACTGCAGCCAAGTCTCAGCCGCAGTCTGGACTCCTTGGGTGGTGAATCCTGTTCACAGTCCCGCTCGGGAGCCACCCTCTAGGCTTCGTCCCCCTTCCTCGGCCAGTGCAGGCCATTCACCACCCTGACCACTGCTACAGATCTGTGGGTGTGTCTTATCCATCTCTAATTCCCAGGCCTCTCCAAAAAGCCAGCCCAAGCTCCGGGAATACACAAAGGCCACGAGTCACGGTGTTTGTCCGGACCTGCACCAGGCATTTCCTCAACGCGAGCCCACCTGAAGGAGTCCAGCCGACAGCTGATCAGAAGCTGTGAGCTCCCCCGGGCCTGATCAGGTGCCCGTTGGCTCAGTCACCTTCATGTCCTGTCCTGCCCTGC
>NW_011494912.1:5105532-5135649 GCF_000754665.1 Bison bison bison | reverse complement strand
GTCGTGTCTGACTCTTAGCGACCCCATGGACTGCAGCCTACCAGGCTCCTCCATTCATGGGATTTTCCAGGCAAGAGTACTGGAGTGGGGTGCCATTACCTGTGTTAGGTAACAATTAAACTTTGATACATTTCAGTCCAAACCTAGGCTTATAAATCAACTGAAGTACAGACACATGACACTTAGCAGCACTTTCGGAATTTTAAAAATGCAGAGGCTCTGGCCTATAAGAAGCTTGATAAGAGCCTCCAAGGGAAACAAAGCTGTCCAGGCTGCCAGGACTGATGCCAAAACCAACATGTGCATCAACGTTGCCCGTGTCCTGTTGTTGCGTGATCAGAAACATCATATTCTGTTCTGGGTGCCTGCAACAGGCCAGGATGATATGGGGTGGGACACTATGCCATGTGGGTCACCATATCCCCAGCCAGGTCTGCACGTTATGGGGAAGCAGGATCACTGGGCACCACGGGTGTCACAGTTACAGAGAAGTGAGTGTGATCCAGCGTGCAAGACCGTCCTCACCGGGGGCTGCCTTGTAGAGCGAGGCCCCAGCCGCCAGGGGTCAACATGGTCAGCTGTTTTAGAGGGGCTTCCTTCACAGAGCGCGGCTGAGGAGTTTGCAAATGAGGACCCCTAAGTTCTCTCTGAACTGAGCTTAGAACTAAGTTCTCTCTACATTCTGTGAGAACAGCAATTAAGAACCAAAAAGCTATACAATACAGCTAATTCTAAATGTAAACACCTCCCACCCGTTGTTGCTGTTCAGTCGCTCAGTCTTGTCTGACTCTTTGCGACCCCGTGCACTGCAGCACACCAGGCCTCCCTGTCCTTCACCACCTCCCAGAGCTTGCTCAAACTCATGTCCATTGAGTCGGGAACACCATCCAACCATCTTACGATCTGTTGTCTCCTTTTCCTCCTGCCCTCGATCTTTCCCAGTATCAGGGGCCTTCCAAAAAGCTAAAATACAGCTAATTCTAAATGTCAACACCTCCCACCCACTGAGACTCCAGGAATTACTTGCCTGAAATAAAATGAGTGAATGTGCGTTTCTATTTTTCTCACTACCCGCCCCTGCCTTTAAGAAATGGTCAGAGCTGGGACTTCCCCGGCAAGGTCCAGTGGTTAGGACTTGGCACTCTCACTGAGGGGGCCCCGAGTTTGATCCTTGGTTGGGGGAGGGGGGTTAAGATCCGACAAGCCACACAGCATGGCCAAAAAAAAGAGAAAAGAAAAGAAAATGGTCAGAGGGCTCTGAGCCACTGAAGGCTGAGAGTCCGCCTCCTAAAATAAACTATAAGCAACAGCTTCTGATTCAACCAAGATCCTGCCTCCAGACCAGTGTTGGGGACAAGATGGACTCCATAGCTGGCCCAAGGCAGAAACGGGCCATGGACAAAGCACTTTGACTTTGCGGTGAACCCCTTCTCTGGGAGGGAAACCTCCTCCATCGTGAACTCTCAGCATCGACAAAAACCAGTGAAGGCCATCCGAGGCTGGCAGCGTGTGTGCAGGAGGGACAGGAAGTGAGCAGGACCCGGAAGCAGGAGCCCCTGGCTCTCGACTGGGCGCTTCTGACTCTGTGTTACCTGGAGAAAGACGTTTGTCCTCTTTGGGCCTCCTCTCTGACAGGAGGGAGTGAGGCTATGTGAGCACTCCATTGACAGTTAACGCACCTGGACTGGAAAACAGTAAATAAACTTCGCCTTCTCCCGCCAGGTGGCCAAGAACACCCTGAGGTTCAGGCCATGCCACCTCCTAAGCCTCCCAGTCAGTCAGGTGGATCGCGCTTCTTGCCAGCGTCACCTGCCGGAGCCCAATCCCAGCCCCATAGAGTGCTTGTCAGTGCTGAGGGCTGGTGATGCCACTGATGGGGCCGCAAGTCCCTCGGGATTATGTGCAAGGGCTTCGAATGCCTCCCATTGAATACCCTTCCTGCTTGGACCCCACTCTGGAAGCAGGTGGGCAGAATCCAGGATGCTGGGGAGAAATCTGTGGACAGGTTTTGCTGGGTAGGCCTGGGCGACCCACACCCTCTTCCCTATTCCCCAGGACACCGAAAATCAGTCGCACCCTCTATAGCAGGGGTCCCCAACCTCTGGGATCTGATGATCTGAGGTGGATCTGAGAGCAGAAATAAAAGAGCACAAAAACTGTAATCGCTTGAAATACCCTGAAACCACCATGCCCCCCCACCCCCAATCCCACTCCTGGTTCATGAAAAAACTGTCCTCCATGAAACTGGTCCCTGGTGCCAAAAAGGCTGGGGACTGCGCCTTTATAGGCCCTGCAGCTGCTTCAGGAATAAAGCAAGCACGGCCTTCTGTAACTTACTTCCGGCTTTGGGCTGCCCTCCTTTCGGCTGAAGAGCCGGAGATGTACTTGAACATGGAAATCCTCCTCATCAGGCTGAAGGGGAACTTCTGGTCGAGCTTCACGGCGACTTGCTCTGGGACGTCAAAGGAGAAGCAGTAGGTGAGGCCGTCTGGGGTCGGTGTATTAAGGAGAAGTGGAGAGAGCTGAAGGGAGGGGGCTGCACACTGCCCCTAGGACCCAGGAGCCACGCTGGCTCCACGCAGGCCTGGGCTTATTCCACCATCATCTCTGGACTGCAGTTTCCAGCTCAGGGGAAACCAAGAGTTGGAGTTTCTAGCCTCCGTTCCTCGGAGGGAACACAAGGCAGCAACGATAGGCAGACAAGTGCTGACACCTTACCCATCCTCTCCCCTGGGCCTCTTGAGCCCCTGTAATGACCGTCAGAAGCCAGCATGTGCCTCTGTCTCTTTAAGTGGGATGAAGCAGGCGGCTAGTCTAATACCCTCTGGGAGGTCTGACATCTTGTCCTTTGTCTCTGGTCGAAGGAGCCTTGCCTCAATGTGATCAAGTGAGCTTCCCGTGGGCCTCTGTGGCAGCCCGCCCCACACACTGTCACCAGCTCCCAGAGAGGTGAGGGCACCCTGGTCGTCCGACCTGCATCAGCCCGTCACTGCCGAGATGGCCAAAAAGAGTCAGCCTAATTGCCAGAATATTTATGCAAGGAATATAAGGCTTATTCTAAGTTTTTAACCACTCATATGGTCAAAGCCTACCTTAAAAATATTCTTTTCTTCTTCTTCTGAGAAAAAGACTAAGCGAAACAAAAACAAAGAAACCTGTTTCCCGGGAATACCTTTCATGGAACATCTCTAGCTCATGGTTATTTCAGGATCCTCCAGTAAAAAAAAATTAGTCAACTGGGCTTACACCTTGGAAAAAACCAAATCAAAGTATTTTATTAACTGGCAGTGCTGAGCCATTGTATGGAAAGAGCTAGGGGGATCTCTTCCAGAAAAGAAAACTCTGGCATAAAGAAAGGAAGTGACCTGCCTGAGGCCGCGTGGTTCCAAACCTGAAGCTAGCACACAGAATACCTAAGTGTGAGCTCTACCTGCCTGAACCCCCCTGCTCCGACCCCCAGGACCTACAGTGTGGTTCACCCTTTGGCGTGTCAGTGTTACTACAACAGCCCTCTAGGAAGGATACATGCTAGCCCGATTCCCAGGCCACAGACGTTACTGAGGAAAGAGGTCTGGGGAATGAGCCAGGAGGCACAGAGCAGGAGCCATGGCACCAGCAGCGAGGGCACCACCACGCCGAACACCAGGGCCCGCCTCATCCGAGAGCGGACGCAGTTGACTCCCAGCATGGCGAAAGCCACGGGGGTGAAACCGCGGGCGTCCTCCACCTCCCCGAGCTTTGACAGCGATGACACAGCTTCAAACGACAGGAAGATGATGGCGCAGATGATGGTGAAGACCACGGTGAAGAAGCAGTGGCGGACGGTGCCCACGGTTCTCTCAAAATTGCCAGCAAAGCGCCAGATGACGATGGCACCGCAGAGCAAGGAGACGGGATTCTCGTAGACAAAGATGTAGGTCACCAGCCTGTAAACTGCAGAGGGAACCGAGTTAGAGGCCCGATGGTGGCTTGCTCCCAGAAGGGAAAAGCCAGGTTACAACCCACCTAGGAAAACAGGGAGTAGCTGGCTCTCGTTGCCAGGGAAAATCAGCCCGGAGCCAGTGGGATAAGCAGAGGGGAGCAACAGCGAAGGACCCAGGACTCAAAGTAGAGGCGGGGATGTCTAATCTTTGCTCTTTCCCAGACCTGGAGCAAGTCTTATCTGTGACTGGCTTCCACGTGGGGGAAAAAAAATAACACTTTTTAGCATGGTATGGTCTTTTATAATTTGTAATGTCCTTTATAATCCTCTTTGAGGCTTTAATACTGACCTATCTCACCGGGCAGTTTGAGGGTTAATTAATTGTAACAGCTTCAGGTGGATTGAGTGGGTGTCACTTAACACTCTTTGTGCCCGTCTCCTCGGCTGTAATCCTGACCTCTCCTTCCATAGTGGCTGTTCAGAGGAAGAAAAAAGGGACCATGAATTATTGTGCACCTGTAAAGATGAGAAAACTATCACTAAGAATGTAGATACAGAATTCAGAAGTCTTTCTTGCAAGTGCTTATCCAGTCTTAGAGGTACAGTGATGCTCAATATGCAATAAGACAGTAAAGAATATTTTATTTTTCTAAAAGCAGTCCTTGCTTCTGTATTTTTATATCCCTGCAGGCCAAAACACTAAACTGAAGGAGGGGGGTGATCAGTGAAGTGGCAGTAACATTGGATTTGGAAGTCTAAAGCAATCTTGGCTCTGTCACGCCTAGACTGGCTGAGTTCAGCCCAGACACAGGGCCCTGTCAGCTTCAGTGTTCTTACTGTAAAATAAAATGGATACACTCGAGGCCCTCAAAGGTCTCTTACGTGTCTAATACTCACATTGTCCATGAATCCCACACTCAAGAGAAGCCGCAAAGTAAAGGGGAAAAAAAAAGGGAGCTCAGTTTAGGCTGGCATTTTGCATCTGTCTCTGAAGACAGACGTGCTGTGTGTATCCAGGGTGAGGGTGAGGGGGACCACTTTTAGATTTGAGCAGGGAGGCAGGCTAAGAACCATATACCTCAGTCAGGCCATCTCTGTAAGGCTTCGTTATCTGAAGAGTATCGTCATTATTGTTGAGTACTTCCAACACTGAAATCCCAAGGGTACATGTGAAGATTCTAGAAGCAATTCTATATAATTTGGGGATTAGAAAGCCCAAGGTTCCAGTTCAAAAACGTCACAAGATGCAAAGAACAATCTGGGTTCCTGTGTCAACTGTATGACTCAAAAGCTCTGTGAGTCTTCGCATTAAGCCTCAGTTTCATTTAAAGAATGGACAACAATAAAGCCCATGGGCAATAATGCCTACAGTAATAATACGTCATGAGATCCCCATGAGAATTAAAAGAGGTTAATGCATGTGAAAGTGCTTTGCAAAACAACAAAAGTTATACAAATCTCCCATTTTTCTCCCCAGAAAAGAATGGGGAAGAAACAGGAGACTAAGAACATCTTTTATGAACAGATATTTATAATTAATTGGTCTGCAAAATATCTCCATCTCCCCAAGAAAACCAACACCTCTCCCAAAGGTACAAGACACCCGGCTCCCGCTATAAGCTGGGAATCGGATTCAGGATTAAGATAAAACGAAGATGCAGAAGAAATTCTAAACCCCAGGAGGCCAGGATGCTTACAGAGGTGGCCACAGATACAGCTCAAGTGTCTTGGGAAGGTGGGAAAAAAAAAAATTTTTTTTTCCACTGGGGGGTTGGGCCCTAAAGCAAACGTAGGTGTGAATGTGACAAGGGAGAGAAAAATCCTCCTCGGCGAGCAAGCAGGGGTGAATGAAACCTAATTGCTACAAATGGATATGAGAGCCCTGACCAGTACGATGACGACAGGGACGGGAACAAATCTGGGTAGGGAAGGGTTACAAGGGATGATCAAGATGGGGCTCTGCACAAAGACGTGGAATATGGGGCTGGTCCTCCAGGTGGGGAGAATGATGCGGACGGAGATGGGGTGGCGTGGGTGCTGGGAGGCCGGAGCCCAGGGCCTGGCGAGGTCGGAGGAAAAAGGACTGGCACCCGGGACCCGGCCCCGCCCTGCTCACCTTGCCAGTTGCGCAGGGCCTCGGACCGCAGCGAGAGACCCGAGGGCGCCAGGGGCTGCTGCAGCAGGAATAGACGGGGCCCGGATACCAGCAGCGAGAGCAGCGCGGTGAAGAAGGTGGCGGATGGCACCTCGGGCCACAAGGACCAGCTCCGGTACCCAGGCTCCGAGACCGCCATGGCCGCCAAGGCTCCCGCTCACCTACGCAGCTCTGGCTGGTTCTCGGCTCCTTCCGCCTCCCTGCGGCTGTCACCCCTGGCAACAGCGGCGGGGATGGCCGGAAGCCCCGCCTCCCAGAGGCCCCGCCCCGTGCGGAGTTACCCAATCCGGTAACTCGCACTGGCATGCCTCCCACGCGCGTAGGCCGCAGGGAGTCCAGCCAGTAATGTCTGGCTGCAGCATCCTTGGGACTGGCTGAGTCCCGGGTGGGAGCCGCTTGGGGGGCACCGGGCGGGGCGGCTCGAATTTTGGATTTAATCATCTCAGCTCTAGCTACCTAATGAGTATTGTGCCTTGCAGTTTACAGAGCCTTCGATCTTTTTCTCTCTCTCTCTCTCACGCACACAGCCTCCCTTATCTGTGTTTACCTTCAATAATACCAGGGAAGACACTAGGGTCTGGGTAATGCAGTTAGATGGCAAAGACAATTAGAACTCAGGTTCCCGCTGTTGCTATGGCCTGAAACTGGCTACTGGCAAAGAGACTGGGAGCAGGAGGAGAAGGGGACGACAGAGAATGAGATGGCTGGATGGCATTACTGACTCGATTGACATGAGTTTGAGTGAACTCTGGGAGTTGGTGATGGACAGGGAGGCCTGGCGTGCTGCGATTCATGGGGTCGCAAAAAGTCGGACACGATTGAGCGACTGAACTGAACTGAAAGGCAGGTTTTGGTGCCTGGATTAAAGAAACAGGGTAGAAGAGGAAGGAGGAATTCCACGGAAGGCCCTGAAGTGTTGTTCAGTCGCTAAATTGTATCCGACTCTGACTGACTCTGCGACCCCGTGGATTGCAGCACACCAGGCTTCCTTGTCCTTCACTATCTTCTGGAGTTTGCTCAAATTCATATGCATTGAGACAGTGATGTCATCTAACCATCTGTTGCTCAAATTCATATCCATTGAGTCAGTGATGCTATCTAACCATCTCATCCTCTGCCACCCTCTTCTCCTTTTGCCTTCCATCTTTTCCAGCATCAGGATCTTTCCCAATGACCTGAAGTATTCGGGATGTAATATAACAATAATAATAACCAAGGTCTGTTTTAGCCCTTAAAGTCTGAAAAGCACCTTCACCAGAGAAAAAAAGCACCTTCACCTGCACCAGTTGTTTAGACAACTGAACTATTGTTTCCTCAATAACAGATGCTCCAGACTAAGACTAGGATCTGAATCCCTGTTTGCTAAGTGCTGACTTTCTTCCCTTTTCACTATTTCCCTCTAATATCCTGCCTACTGCTGCTGCTGGTGCTAAGTCGCTTCAGTCGTGTCCGACTCTGTGCGACCCCATGGACTGCAGCCTAACAGGCTTCTCCGTCTATGGGATTCTCCAGGCAAGAACACTGGAGTGGGTTGCCATTTCCTTCTCCAATGCATGAAAGTGAAAAGTGAAAGTGAAGTCGCTCAGTCGTGTCCAACTCTTAGCTACCCCATGGACTGCAGCCTACTGCTATGCTAATGCTATGCTATGCTAAGTCACTTCAGTAGTGTCTGACTCTGTGCGACCCCATAGATGGCAGCCCACGGGGCTTCCCCGTCCCTGGGATTCTCCAGGCAAGAACACTGGAGTGGGTTGCCATTTCCTTCTCCAATGCATGAAAGTGAAAAGTGAAAGTGAAGTCGCTCAGTCGTGTCCAACTCTTAGCTACCCCATGGACTGCAGCCTACTGCTCTCCTCCATCCATGGGATTTTCCAGGCAAGAGTTCTGGAGTGGGGTGCCATTGCCTTCTCCACAGCCTACTGCTACATGTATATAAATTTGACTACTGAGAAATGAACAAATGCTTCATTCTCTGTGCTGGACTTTCAGATCTGTTCCCAGACCTAGTCTGCTCCCCTGTCAGTGGTTCTGGCAATATCTGTGTTCCCATGAACCTCAGGAAGGGAACCTGAGATTCTTTTCATCATTTGTGTTTAGTACTCAAAAATAACCGTAATTTTATGGGTATAAATATACAGCCATGGAACATATTTCAGCGAATTCTGTGTCAGTTCAGTTCAGTTCAATTCAGTTGTTCAGTCGTGTCCAACTTTTTGAGACCCCTTGGACTGCAGCATGCCAGGCTTTCCTGTCCATCAGCAATTCCCGAAGCTTACCCAAACTCATGTCCATCGAGTCGGTGATGCCATCTAACCATCTCATCCTCTGTCATCCCTTTCTCCTCCTGCCTTCAATTTTGCCCAGTATCAGGGTCTTTTCCAATGAGTCAGTTCTTCGCATCAGGTGGCCAAATTATTTAGTTTCAGCTTCAGCATCAGTACTTCAAATCAATATTCAGGACTGATTTCCTTTAGGATGGACTGGTTGGATCTCCTTGCAGGCCAAGGGACTCTCAAGAGTCTTCTCCAACACCACAGTTCAAAGGCATCAATTCTTTGGTGCTCAGGTTTCTTTATAGTCCAACTCTCACATCCATACATGACTACTGGAAAAACCATAGCTTTGACTAGACAGACCTTTGTTGGCAAAGTAATGTCTCTGCCTTTTAATATGCTATCTAGGTTGGTCATAACTTTTTTCCAAGGAGTAAGCGTTTTTTAATTTCATGGTTGCAGTCACCATCTCCAGTAATTTTGGAGCCCAAGAAAATAAAGCCTGTCACTGTTTCCATTGTTTCCCCATCTATTTGCCATGAAGTGATGGGACCAGATGCCATGATCTTAGTTTTCTGAATGTTGAGTTTTAAGCCAACTTTTTCACTCTCCTCTTTCACTTTCATCAAGAGGCTCTTTAGTTCTTCTTTGCTTTCTGCCACAAGGGTGGTGTCGTCTGCAAATCTGAGGTTATAGATATTTCTCCTGGCAATCTTGATTCCAGCTGGTGCTTCATCCAGCCTGGCATTTTGCATGATGTACTCTGCATATAAGTTAAATAAGCAGGGTGACAATATACAACCTTGACATACTCCTTTCCCGATTTGGAACCAGTCTGTTGTTCAATGTCCAGTTCTAACTCTTGCTTCTTGACCTTCATACAGATATCTCATGAGGCAGGCCATGTGGTCTCGTATTCCCATCGCTTGAAGAATTTTCCAGTTTGTTGTGATCCACACAGTCAAAGGCTTTGGTGTAGTCAATAAAGCAGAAGCAGATGTTCTTCTGGAACTCTCGTGCCTTATCAATGATCCAGCGGATGTTGGCAATTTGATCTGTGGTTCCTCTGCCTTTTCTAAATCCAGCTTGACCATCTGGAAGTTCACATACTGTTGAAGCCTGGCTTGGAGAATTTTGAGCATTACTTTTCTAGTGTGTGAAATGAGTGCAATTGTGCAGTAGTCTGAACATTCTTTGGCATTGCCTTTCTTTGGAATTGGAATGAAAACAGACCTTTTCCATGCTGTGTAGATTTAAACTAATGCTGCTCATGATGCAGCAGTGGGCGTGAAAATGAAGGTTTTACTCAACAGGAAGCAGCATATGACTCTGAAGTGCAGTGGAGCAGCTAAAAATAGCAAGTGGGGACTTGGGCTGCTGGAACCAGAGTCTGGGCCTTGGAAAGAGGAAGGGAATGGTGGTCCCATTTCCTCTGTGCCACTCCAGGAGTTCTGCATCTGCTTTCAGACATATATTTTGGAAAAGGATGTAGAAAAATTAGGGCTTGTCCAACAACAAGTGACTAGGATGGGGAGGGAAAGGGGGACTTCAAATCCTATTTGATGAGGGACAATTAAAGAGATCAGAGAGACTTGCCTGAGAAAGCTTCAGGGGTCCTGACCACTGACTATGTGAAAGGCTTTCCTGGAGGTGAGGGAGTAGACTTATCCTGTGTTCCTCCAGAGGGGACACCTGGGGATGAAAGGTGGAAAACAATAGGGCACCACTCTGGGCTTATGAAAGAACTTTCTGACAACTTGGGTTGTTCATCTGTGGCACGAGGGGCCTTAGATGATAGTGAGCTCTCCACAACTGGAAGTGTGCAAGCAGAGGCAATCTGGGGACTTGAGGAGCCTCTTAAATTGATTCAAACGTCAGGTTGGAGATAGAACTAGATGCCTTTAAAAGTTTTTCTGGACCTTCAGTTCTAAGACTCCATAAACAAACAAATGCACATAGAGGGTTGAGACACTTGCCATTTACTGGGGCTATGGTTCAGTTGCTAAGCTGTGTCCAACTCTTTGCAACCCCATGGACTGCAGCATGCCAGGCTTCCCTGTCCTTTAGTATCTCTTGGAATTTGCTGAAACTCATGTCCATTGGACTCCATGCTATCCAATGGTGATGCTATCCAACCATCTCATCCTCTGTGGCCCCCTTCTCTTCCTGCCCTCAAGCTTTCCCAGCATCAGGGTCTTTTCCAGTGAGTCGGCTTTTTGTATCAGGTGCCAAAGTACTGGAGCTTCAGCTTCAGCATCTGTCCTTCTCATGAATATTCAGGGTTGATTTCCTTTAGGATTGACTGGTTTGATTTCCTGCTGTCTAAGGGACTCTCTAACGCTTGCTCCTTGGAAGAAAAGCTATGACCAACCTAGACAGCATATTAAAAAGCAGAGACATTACTTTGGTAATGGTCCGTCTAGTCAAAGCCATGGTTTTTCCAGTAGTCATGTATGGATGTGAGAGTTGGATCATAAAGAAAACTGAGTGCCAAAGAATTGATGCTTTTGAACTGTGGTGTTGGAGAAGACTCTTGAGAGTCCCTTGGACTACAGGGAGAACAAACCAGTAAATCCTAAAGGAAGTCAACCCTGAATCTTCATAGGAAGGACTGATGCTGAAGCTGAAGTTCCAAAACTTTGGCCACCTGATGCTAAAAGCCAACTCATTAGAAAAGACCCTGATGCTGGGCAAGATTGAAGTCAGGAGGAGAAGAAGATGACAGAGGTTGAGATGGTTGGATGGCATCACTGGCTCGATGGACATGAGCTTGAACAAGTTCTGGGAATTGGTGATGGACAGGGAAGCTTGGCGTGCTGCAGTCCATGGGGTCACAAAGAGTCAGACACGACTGAGTGAATTGAACCGAAGGGACTCTCAAAAATCTCCAGCACCACAGTTCAAAAGTATCATTACTGCCCCCTGGTGGACAGTTCTGTGCAGGAGTCCTTTAAGTTTGTTGGTGAAGAGGCCAAATCCGAAGCAGAATACTGCCCCCTTGCCGGTTGTTCGGGGAAGTGGCTCACATCTAGATGGATGGCTTGATCTGGGGACATCTGAGTAGGTCCAAAATCCTGGATGGCCCCCAACATGCCCCCAAGGTAATGTAGCTTCAGCCTTCCATGTCATTCATGTTCCGTGCCAGCCTATCCCACCTCTCTTTTCCCACACTCGTGGAGTGGGGCACACAGCAGCAAGCCCACTCCCTAAATACACATGCCCTCAGAGAAAGGAACACCAGTCCCAGGACACCTGGCTGGCATCGCTGTTTCTGTAATGATCTTCCTTGGATCTCTCCCAACACATGGTTTCACCGGGGCCTGGGAAGCCAGGTTGGCAACAGTCAAACAGTGGGAGCCCTTGCACGCTGCGGTGAGCAATGTGAATCTTATTCCAAGAAAGTGGAAAGTTTAGAGGGCTTAAACTAGATTTTCCTGAATCATTTATGGTTTAGAAAGTAAGGAAATGAGCCCTCTCAGACACTGGGAGGATTGAAAGTTGGTGGAATTTCTGTAGAAGGAAATTTGGCAGTATCTTGCAAAATGACTAATGCACTCATCTTTGATCCAGCATTTCCACTTCTAGGATTTTAACCTACTGACCTATTGGCATCCATGGAATATGTCTTACATAAAACATTATCTACCGCAGTAGTAAATACTGGAAACAACAGGATGTCCATCATGGAAAGAATGATTAATAAACAATTGTTCATTCTTCAAAGGAATATTCTATAACCATAAAAAGAAAAAAAAACTGAGAAAGTTATGTATCAGTATGGGATGATATATGAAATATTTTCTTGAGTGGAGAGGCAAGGTTAATATCAGTGGATATACCGTGCTACCATAAATATAAAGACTTGGGGAGAAAAAGATACCTTACTCTGTGTGGAATAATTCTGAGGCTTCCAGGGAGAGGAACTGCATGACTGGGGACTAAGTTTGGGAGGGCTCATTCCTTTGTAAACTCTTGGATATATTTAAAATTTTAAACTATTTGCCATGGCCTGAATGTTTGTGTCCCTCCGATCCATATGTGGGCTTCCCTGGTGGCTCAGACAGTAAAGAATCTGCCTGCGATGTGGGAAGCCCAGGTTAGATTCCTGGGTCGGGAAGATCCCCTGGAGGAGGGCATGACAACCCACTCCAGTAATCTTGCCTGGAGAATCCCATGGACAGAGGAACCTGGTGGGCTACGGTCCATAGGGTCACAAAGAGTTGGAAACGACTGAACCAACGTAACACACACTTATGCACCTAATGATTAACTGAGATCATTTCTCCTTTTTCCCTTTAAAAATTATCATGGCTGAGCAGAATCTTCAGGATTGGTCTCTGAACTTATCAGTTCACCCTAAGTAAAATAACTTTCTTCTTGACCAAAGCTTGCCTTGTTGGCTATGGAGTGGTGAGTGGCCGAATCTGAGTCCGGTTACAGACCTTCACCAAGGCTCATTTTGCCTCAGTTTTTCTCTCCAATCCTGCTTCCTTCCCTGGCATAGATATTGATCACAAGAGCACTCCCCAATAAATGACCACTTCTCTCTCAGAGTGTGCCTCCCAGAAAACCCAATGCATAAAGATAGAGTTAATTTTAGGAGTTTTCCAAAGTGGTAGGGCTACTTTATACTCCTCCCGGCAGTAAAAATGAATTCCAGTTGATTCACATCTTTGTCAATACCAGGATGTATTCATTGATTTAATTTGCATTTCTGTGATGACTGATGATGGTGGCCATTTTGTGAAATGCTTGAATACAAAGAAAATGTTAAAAATGAAACAAAAAAGATGCCTTAGAGAGAGATGACCATGGCTGGACACAGCAGCTGAGGTGGAGAAAAATAAATGGATTTGGAATGCAATCTGGAGGTGGCACCTGAGTTAGCTGATGGAGTGGGTATGCAGAGTAAGAGAAGGAGAAAAATCAAGGGCAATACTTCCATGGATTATGGTACCCCATAAAGATCTGGGGCTTCCCTGGTGGCTCAGTCGGTAAAGAACCCGCTTGCCAATGCAGAAGATATGGGTTCGATTCCTGGGTTGGGAAGATTCATTGGAGAAGGAAATGGCAACCCACCCCAGTAGTCTTGCCATGGAAAATTCCATGGAAAGAAGGGCCTGGCGGGCTACAGTCCATGGGGTCGCAGAGTTGGACGTGGTTGAACACACACACGGTATTGGCCAAAGGACTGGTGAACAGTGGAGTAAGACAGAGGACCCATCATATATAAACCCTCACATGTGGGCTCAACTGATTTTTTTCTAAAGATTTTTGATGTGGGTCAATTTTTAAAGTCTTTATTAAAGTTGTTACAATTTATGTTTTGGTTTTTTGACTGCAAGGCACGTGGGATGTTAGTTCCCCGACCAGTGAAAATCTGCATCCCCTGCACTGGAAGGCAAAGTCTTAACCATTGGATCGCCGGAGAAGTCCTCGGTCAATTGATTCCTGACAGAGGCACCAATCCCATTCACGGGGGAAGGAATAATCTTTTCAACGAATGATGCTGGGAAAGCTGGATGCCACATGCAGAAGAATGAAGTTGAATCTTTTTTTTTAAACCTCAGCACACTGGTTCCATATATATATATATATATATATATATTTTTTTTTTTTAAAGTTGTATCCTTATACCAAAAAAAAAAACCACACACACACACAAATTAACTCAAACTGGATCAAAACCCTAAAACTATAAAAACACTTTGAAGAGAGCATGGAAGAAATCTTCATGACATTGGGTTTGGCAGTTATTTTTGGATATGATGCCAACAGCACAGGCTATAAAAGACAAAATAGATACATTGAACCTCATCAAAATGTGAAAATTCTGTGCATCAAAGGACACTGTGAAGAGAGTGAAAAGACAACCCACAGAATGGGAGAAAACTCTTTGAAGGCAATATAGGTGTAAATCTTTATGACTTTTGATTATGCACTAATTTCTTAGTTTTTATACCAAAAACCCAAGCAACCAAAGAAAATAAAGATAAATTGAACATCATCAAAAATAAGAATTTTTATGTGTCAAAGGACACTATCAAGAAAATTAAATGACAATCCACAGAATAGGAAAAAAAAATGTTTACACATTACATATATGATTAGGGTCTAGTATTCAGTTTATAGGCTTCCTCAATTGCTCAGTGGGTAAAAGAATCTGTTTCCTGCCAAGGTAGGAAACACAGGAGATGTGGGTTCAATCCCTGGGTTGGGAAGATCCCCTGGAGGAGGAAATGACAACCCACTCCAGTAGTCTTACCTGGCAGGATACAGTTTAAAGGATCTCAAAGAGTCAGATATACAAATAACTTAAGAATAAAAAGACAACCCAGTTTAAAAACTGGGCAAAGGATCTGAATGGACATTTCTCCAGAGAAGATATACAAATGGGCAATAAGAAAATGCTTAAGATCATGAATCTTTTGGGAAATGCAAATCAAAACCATACTGAGATACCACTTTACAATCCCCAGGATGGTTATAATTTTTTTTTTTTAATGGAAATTGCAGTGTTACTGGGGATGTGGAGAAGTCAGAACCCTCGTAACTGCTGAGGAGAATGTAAAATACTAAAGCCACTGTGGAAAATAGTGGTAGGTTTTCAAAAAGCTATGCATAGAGTTACCATATGGCTAAGCAATTTTAACCCTATGTACTAACCTGAGAGAACTGAAAAACCGGCGTTCAAACAAGAATTGGTATAGGCATGAGCATAGCAGTATTATTCCTAACAGCTAAAATGTGGGGACAACCCAAATTCCCATCTGCTGGTAGATGAGTAGACAAAGCGTGGTAGACAAAATAAATACAGTGAAATATTCAGCTGTGAAAAAGGATGAAGTACTGAAACAGTTGTAACATAGATGAGCCTTGAAAACATTATGAACAAGTCCAAAAGTAGGTCATATTGTGTGATTCCCCTTTTTTGAAAAGCCCAAAGTAGGTAAATCCAGAGACAGAAAATATGTTAGAGGTTGCAAAGGGATGGGGGAGAGAGAGGGGATGAGGGAATGAGGTATGGTGTCTCTTTTGGGGGGTGATAAAATGTGTTTTAGAGTTAGTGGTGATGGTTGCCTAACTCTGAACATACTAAACACGATTGAGGGAGTTCCCTGCTGGCCCCGTGGTTAGGATTCAGTGCTTTCGCTGCTGTGGGCCTGTGTTCAATCCCTGGTTGGGGAACTAAGAGCCCATAAGTCACATAGCATGGCCAAAAAATTACAAATAATTAAAGAATAAAGAACCAAAAATAACTGACCTCTATACTTTAAATAGTGAATGAATTTTATGGTATGTGAATTATATTGCAGGGAAGAAAGAACGTGCTCAAAAAATGCAAATGAAAAAATAAACTAAAAATGGAGAGGATTGTATGCCCCCCCCAAATAAGTTTTCTTGTGTGTAAACTTAAAATATAATTTTTAAGTATGAAAGAGTTTAGGTTTCTTGCGGGCAGATCCTATGTCTGCATCAAACCGATAAATCCCAGAAAGCTGAATACATTGCTTTATGCTTAGTAGCTGTGGATTAAAGTAAATGATTATCAAATCCAAGTTATTTTCTTTGGGCAAGCATCAGCATGTTTGGGGCAATTACTCTTAGATTTACGCAGTTTAGAGCTGACAAAAGGTTCCTCTTTCTCTGTAATTGACACGTCTTCAATTACAGCGAACGCACATTGACCTGCAAAGTCACTTTCCAAGGTGTTGCCAGCTGCCAACTCGGGTCAATGTACCCTAAGCCTTCCAGAGAAATGAACCTCCACCCACAACTTTCCTTCTATGCTGTCTAACCCAACTTCCTCATCTCCTCCCCAGATCCTGTACATGTGTAGATACTCAAACCCACAGTGGATTGTGACATGAACTAGAAATAAACTTTCATTGGGTCTAACCACTGAAATCTGCTGGTCTGTCTTTCTTATCAAGACTCTGGAGTAAAAGGATGACAGACAGACTCAAAATGGGGCCATGAGGCTCTTGGGACTTCCTTGATGGTCCAGTGGTTAAGAATTTGCCTGCCAATGCAGGGTTCAATCCCTGGTCTGGGGATTGAGATCACACTTGCCTTGGGGCAACAAGGTCTGTGTGATGCAATTATAGAAGCTTGCATGCTTCTCTGGACAACAAACAAAAACCTCCAAGACTCTATTTTAAAAAATGGGACCCTTAAGGGAAACTTGGTAAAGGGACTATTTGTAAAGATGTGGCCAGGTAGGCAGGTAGGTACCCCAGGGCTGGGAATGACTAAGAGCCATTAGACCTGCAGAGCCTGAGAGGCAAGAGGTACCAATAGAGGGATGACCCAATGTCCACAACACAAGAATAGACCAATCTCCCCCCAAAAAAGCAAGGGGGGTGTTTTCTTTCAAAACCCACCTGCAACTTCCTCACCCCCAGAAGTAACCCTAACTCTGAACTCCTCACTGTTGGGTCGTAGGAACCCAAAGGAGAAATCCGAGAGAGATCTTCCTATACAGGAGATGGCAAAGGTACCCACTGGCTGGAGGAATACAAAGTCGTAAGTGAGTTGGCTGGGGGAGATGACAAAGGTCAATCTGATCTCATAGGAGGATTCAGACTTTGAAAAATGAAGCAAAGTAAGAGAGAAAGGGAAGCAGAAGGATGGCTTGGTTTGCAATTCTTTGGGCAGAAAGAGTAAGGAAACCCAAGAATTGATGCTTTTGAACTGTGGTATTGGAGAAGACTCTTGAGAGTCCCTTGGACAGCAAGGAGATCAAACCAATCCATCCTAAAGGAAACCAGTCATGAAAATTCATTGGAAGGACTGATGCTGAAGCTGAAGCTCCAATCCTTTGGCCACCTGATGCGAAGAGCTGACTCATTGGAAAAGACCCCGATGCTGGGCAAGATTGAAGGTAGGAGAAGAAGGGGACAACAGAGGGTGAGATGGTTGGATGGCATCACCGACTTGATGGACATGAGTTTGATGTAAGCTCTGGGAGTTGGTGATGGACACAGAAGCCTGGCATGCTGCAGTCCATGGGGTCACAAAGAGTTGGACACTGAACTGAGCTGAACTGAACTGAAGAAGGAAAAGGGAACGGGGGAGGGGAGAACCCAGGGAAATTCTCCTCCGGTTGCCCTGGTAACAGACTCCATCCCCACTCCTGGGATGAGTCAGGAGAGAAAACTCATGTAGATGAGGCAACAAGAATCGGGAGGGATCACAACTCACATGTGTTACCTTGGCTCCATCTTGGGGCAAATCTGGGGAGACTTTTGAAAAGGGTTTGTGACTCTGACCCACTCCCAGGCAGTAGGTTCTGGAATTGCATGTCTGTGATGGCTTCCTGCCACTGTGTCTGCTTTGCTGCCTGGTGAACGCAGACTCCCCTTCCAGGCCCCTGGGGTGGGTCAGCCTGACACCGGCTTGGCATCCTATGATCACATCAGCTAGGAGGCCATCCTCCAGGGACTGGGGCATGGGCCTCATGCACTGAGACATTTAAGCCCTCGTTGGAGGAGACAGTGTGAAGCAGAGAAGAAACCCTGCATGGGAATTACAAGACAAGGGCTTATATCCCAGCCCAGCCTCCTATGTCTGGCTTTCAGGCATCATTTCAGCTCCTCTGGGCCTATAAAGTAAGCCTAGTAAGTCCCAGCAAGGCTGTTCTTATTCAGAATCAACCAATTTTCTTTATTTTTTTTCGGCTGATTTTTGGTTTCTTGAATGGCCCTTCTGGGGAGTGGACAGGGGATGGTTTAAAACTATATAGTCTCATCAAACACAAAGAGAAGGTTTATACGGAATCAGCAGATACAAATTTGGATACATGAAGGCACAGATAAAATGTTCTTCAAACCTTAACCTTCCTACCCAGATGGCAAATTCCTCTCCATGAGGCACAGTCTGGTCTCTCTTGCCCTTTTTAAAAAATATCTATTTGGTTTGATTTATTTAGTTTTGACTGTGCTGAGTCTTCATTGCTGTGGGCTTTCTCTAGCTGCAGAGGTTAGGGCTACTCTTTGTGGGCGTGCCCAGGCTTCTCGGTGCAGTGGCTTCTCTTGTGGAGCACAGGCTTTAATAGCTGTGGCTCATGGGCTTAGCTGCTCTGTGGCGGCATGTGGGTTCTTCCCGGACCAGGGATTGAACCTGTGGCCCCAGGCGGATTCTTAACCACTGTTCTACCAGGGAAGCCTCCAGTCTCTTAGGTAGAAATCAGTTCCTCCCTCCCCAAAGTTGAGTGATGCTCAGCTGCCCACTTGGGACTTGAGTAAGTTACTGCTTTTCACCAACTTGTTTCCTCATCTGAAAGGTACTTAACTTCATAAGTGTTTCTTGCCTACTCCTGATGTTTCCCTCCACGTGGTGGAAGTTTATTTGCATTACACTCCTGGCCTTCCTCTGTCTGTCCACTTACTCTGTTCCAGAGAAGTTGGAATAACTTAGTTGCCTGGAAAGTTTGAAGGAGAATTCACGTGTCTCCCCTCACCGCCCACCCTCTTTTCCTTTGCTTTAGAGCTGGTTCTTTCCCTTGGAATATATTTTCTGTTCTTCTAAGAACAGGTTCCCTGCCTAAGCCTGTCCCATCCAGCAAAGCAGCGACTGGGCAGCAAGGTTGTTAACTCTGGGCTTTTATATCTGATCCCATTATGGCTCTTATACCAAGCTGCCATTCTCCGATCTAGCCTATATTAGTGATAAAGGAGTCATCTAAAAATATATATATTTACTTATCTATTTGTCTGCACTGGGTCTTAGTTGTGGCATGTGGGATCTAGTTCCCAGACCAGGGATCGAACCCAGGACCCCTGCAGTAGGAGCTTGAAGTCTTAGTCACTGGACCACCAGTGATGTGTGCTTAGTCACTCAGTCGTGTCTGACTCTGCAGCCTCATGGACTGTAGCCCACCAGGCTCCTCTGTCCATGGGGATTCTCTAGGCAAGAATACTGGAGTGGGTTGCCATGCCTCCTCCAGGGGATCTCCCCAACCCAGGGATTGAACCCAGGGATCCCATATTGCAGGTGGATTCTTTACCATCTGAGCCACCAGGGAAGCCCAAGCCCCTAAAGGAGTCATTTTGATTGTCTATATGTTGTCTCCTTTGTCTTCTGTCTTAGTTCAAAACTCAGACAGAAGGAGGGTTCTGTTATTTACAAAACAGAAACAGACTCACAGACTTCGAAAACAAACCTGTGGTTTCCAAAGGGGAAAGAAGGGAGGGGAGGGATAAATCAGGAGATTGAGATTAACATACACACACCGCTACATATAAAATAGATAAGCAACATGGCACAGGGAACTCTACCCAACATTCTGTAACAACCTGCATGGGAAAGGAATCTGAAGAAGAAGGGAAATATGTGTATGTATAACTGAACCACTTTGCTGTATGTCTGTGGAAGTTGGGCTTTCCTGGTGGCTCAGATGGTAAAGAATCTGCCTGCAATGCGGGGGGCCTGGATTCGATCCCTGGGTTGGGATAAATCAACCACAACCCAATGTAGAATAAAAATTAAATTTAAAACAGAAGGTTCTGGAACTTCCCTGGTGGTGCAGTGGTTGAGACTCCGTGCTTCCAATGCAGGGGCATGGGTTCAATCCATGGTCAAGGAACTAGGGTCCCCTGTGCTGTGAGGGGAGGCCAAAAGAAAAACGAGTTCTGTTCATTGGCCCCGTGGGGGTTTGTATTATTGTTCCAAAGATTTACTGTTTTTCCCTAGAGGAGATTATTCTCTCCACACTCCTAAAGTCAGGATGTGCATTTATTGAATGTAGCTAATGAACCACGTGGGTACAAGATGCTTACTCCTTGGAAGGAAAGTCATGACCAACCTAGATAGCATATTCAAAAGCAGAGACGTTACTTTGCCAACAAAGGTCCGTCTAGTCAAGGCTATGGTTTTTCCAGTGGTCATGTATGGATGTGAGAGTTGGACTGTGAAGAAGGCTGAGCGCCGAAGAACTGATGCTTTTGAACTGTGGTGTTGGAGAAGACTCTTGAGAGTCCCTTGGACTGCAAGGAGATCCAACCAGTCCATTCTGAAGGAGATCAGCCCTGGGATTTCTTTGGAAGGAATGATGCTAAAGCTGAAACTCCAGTACTTTGGCCACCTCATTCGAAGAGTTGACTCATTGGAAAAGACTGATGCTGGGAGGGATTGGGGGCAGGAGGAGAAGGGGACGACAGAGGATGAGATGGCTGGATGGCATCACTGACTCGATGGACGTGAGTCTGAGTGAACTCCGGGAGTTGGTGATGGACAGGGAGGCCTGGCGTGCTGCGATTCATGGGGTCGCAAAGAGTCGGACACGACTGAGCGACTGATCTGATCTGATCTGACCATCCCTATTTGTCCTTTTTCTCTGCCACAAACCTGGCTTGTTCAGATATAAGCTGTTCTTGCAGCCTGGGATATGTGAGCATAGCGGAGTTGACCATAGAATAACATGTAAAGTGAGCACGAAATCGCCTTTACTTTTTTCTTTTGGTAAGCAACTGAGATTTATGGGTGGTTATTGTAATATTATAGTGAATAATGACCTGTACAAAAATTGGTACCTAGAAATACGAAAATCTAAAATTAATTGCATTGGCAGTCATCGGAGATCCAGGAAAAAAAATGGCAGTTTGTGTTGCACAGTGGCAAAACCTTTGTCAAAACTATCACCTGAACTAACTGGGAAGGAAGTTGACTTAGCTAATGAATTTTTGGCTTTGGGATAAAGAAATGAGAAGACAGAATTTGGGGCCATGACTAGGTTTCTCTCGGTTGCATCTGACACATATTCATGAAGCTAACTAAATTTTTGAGAAAGTTGTAGCATCAAAAGAACCATCCATCTGAACTAAAACGGAAGTATTTCAGTATTTGAAATAATCCTGGGACGCTTCAACATTCTAAGGCAAGAAGGAAACTGAGAAAGCTACTCAGCTTCCACAGAGAACTTGTGCTCCAAAGTTTTCTTCAAATAAGGCCGCTGGGTGTAATGGTGTAGACAGAGCTTCTTCAGGAGCAGATTCAAGAGCCGCAGGGAACAATGGACTAGGGAGACCCTTCCAGAGACAGAAACGATACCCAGTCAAAGAATTTTCCCCAAAACCAGGCAGGCAGCCTTCCATCTTTCTCCTGTTTGAGTGGGAGTGTATACCATGATTAACCCTTCCTGTTCTACCATTGTGTGTTGGTGAGTATTGGGTTAGGAGGAAGTCCAGACATCAAGGAATTTCCCCCTATCCCAGTTAGGGAACTTTTGCCAGGAGGATTTTAGAAATGACTTAATAAAATGCTATTTGATTATGAAATGAAATTTAAAAGTCATCTTCTTTGGGCAAACATGAGCAACTTTAGGGCAAATATTCTTCCACTCTCGTGGCCCAGTGCTGACAAGAGGTTCACATTTCTCAGTTACCTTCACTGACATGAACACATGTTGACCTGGATCCGGGTCTGAGATGCTGCCAACCAAGGTCACCGTGCCTTACAGAGAAACAAACTCTCAATCTGACTGTGTCCCAACCACAACTTCTCCTATACATTTTGATCCAACTTCCTCTTCCTTTACCTTCTTTCCAGCTGCAACTGAATTTGTCAGCACACACACACGCACAGATACACAGACACTCACACCCTTATCGCAATCCCTTGACAACTCCCCAAACCAAAACACACATACACACACACACACCCCCCTATCTCAGTCCCTTGACAATTCCCCAAACCAAAACATACACACACACACACACACTCACATACACAAGCACAAACACAAACACACCCCTATCTCAATCCTTTGCGAATTCCCCAGAGCAAAATGTTCCCTTTCCACTAGAGTTCAGCTCTGTGGTAAACCTCAACTCTGCTGACAGCCTAAATTTAGATAAATTTCATTCTTGCTAAAGAGTTGAGAATTCCTGTTCACAAAGAGAACCCATCTTTATTTCACAGGAAGTCCCCTTTGAATCATGGGCAGAAGCACCAGGCTCTTCAAGGCTGCCCTCTATATGGACAGGCTGGGAGAGAATGTCCAATCAGAACAGACTTGGCCAATAGTGAGCAGAGCTTGTTATTTTTACTCTAAGCTCTTTGCTTTAGACATCTTTGCCACAAGCATTTTCCCTGCAAACATTTTCAACTTATTTATTTTTTTTGCCACATAGGGCTACTCACTGGAAAATACCCTGATGGTGGGAAAGATTGAGGGCAGGAGGAGAAGGGGGCGACAGAGGCTGAGATGGTTGGATGGCATCACTGACTCAGTGGACATGAGTTTGAGCAAAGTCCGGGAGATGGTGAAGGACAGAGAAGTTTGGTGTCTACAGTCCAAGGGGGTCACAAAGGCTTGGACGTGACTGAGAGACTGAAAAAGAACAAATCTGTCATCGGGCAATTTTGCTGTAAAAGATAAAACAGTGCAAAATGAAAGAGGGACATTAAAAAGGACACCCTGAGACACGAAACCTGAATAACAAAATCCAACTAAAAAAACTTTATTGCGAAATATAAAACACTTGAATGAATTGAACATGTGTGTAAGTTTGTGACAAAACTGCACAAATAAGTTTTTGGGATTGTGCCTAAACCCTTGTCTCTCATAGTGTCACGTACGTCGTTCCTAGCATCATGCATTTTTCTGCTTGTTGATTCGTATTCTCATTACACTTTTTTTTCCTTTCTCACTAAAATTTCTATTTTCAAGGGAGGTGTCAGTTTCCAGACACTGGGGTGTGTGTTTGTAACAGCTCCAGACTGCACTGGGAAAGCCTCTGCACTGTTTTTGTTCTTGGTGCATTGTCCATATCCGGGTTGATAGATGTTCCAAAGTTCTGTGGGAAATGGGGGTTCAACGCTGAGCCTTTAAGGCCCTCAGCCTCTTTTTCCTCCAACATGGTATATTTAAAAATAAGAAACCAGCTGTTGGGGAACTCCTTGGTAGCCCAGTGTCTAGGACTCTGCTTTCACTGCTGAGGGCACGCAAGTTCAAGCCCTGGTTGGGGAACAAAGATCCCACAAGCTTTGAGTGGGGGAGAAGAAAAAAAACCCCAGCTCTTGGGGCCAATCATTGTCATCGATCAGCTTGATAAAGCCATCAGTTAACATCATTAACTGGAAGAAATACTAACACATTTCAGCCAATTGAAACCGAAGCGTCACCAGTTACAGTAAGTCCCCTATATACAAACTGTCATGTTGTGAACTTTTCAAAGAAGCAGACGTGCCTCCATACGCCAGCTGTTGTGCTATTGTACTTTCCAAGATACTCTACGATTAAAAATATTTTCTATATTTTTTGTTTGTTTTTTATGTACATATTATTTGTTTGAAAACTATTATAAACCTATTATAGTACAGTATATATAGCTGATTGTATTAGTTGGTACCTACGCTAACTTCGTTGGACTTACAAACAAATTGGACTTAACGAACATGCTCTCAGGACAGAACCCTTTGTATGTAGGGGACTTACTGTATTTTATCTTTCAAAGCCAATTATCGATGTGGTGGCTTTCTGGATGGCTCAGTGGTAAAGAATCTGCCTGCCAATGCAGGTTTGATCTCTGAGTTGTGGAGATTCCCTGAAAATGCGCACCCATTCCAGCATTCTTGCCTGGGAAATCCCATGGACAGATTTCCATGGCAAGTCTGGTTGGATACAGTTCATGGGGTCACAAAGAGTTGGAAATACTGTGACTGAGCACACACAGGTGTGTGGTGAAAATGTTTGTAGCAAAAATGTTTGTGGCAAAGATGTCGACAGCAAAGATGCTTGAAGGCGAAATTACCTAGAACCGTTTCGAGGATAGATGGAATTCTGACTGTGTCTGGCAGGTGTGACACTGGTCAGTGATAAGTTCTCCTTACTAGAAAGGAAGCCTAACTTTCCACTCTGGGCCCAGGCTGCCAACACCTCGGTATTGCTCTTTGGGCCAAACATGGGCACTAAGACACAGAGCTCAGGCGTACAAGGGGAGGGAGGGCTGACCTAGCGAAATAAAGCTATTTTCTGATCACATAGCTATTTTCTGGATGGCATCACTGACACAATGGACATGGGTTTGGGTGGATTCCGGGAGTTGGTGATGGACAGGGAGGGCTGGCGTGCTGCAGTTCATGGGGTCGCAAAGAGTCGGACACAACTGAGCGACTGAACTGAACTGAAAGCTAAAGTAACACACGTCTGTTGGACGTCTACACTGTTCTACAAGGTTCTTCTGTGTATTGAGTCTAGCAGGAGGCTCCAAGCTGGTGAAAAACCAGTCCCCACAGCAGAGCTGAAATGAGAATAAAGATCTCATCACTCTGACTCAGTACTAAGGAAGTGTCCTTTATCAGCGTCAGTGGGAGCTGTGTTTCCTCTGGAAGGGGTAGAAATTCCATTGTAAGACAACCTGGAAAGAGGCCAGTCCTTGGACAGTAAATGGTGGTGGGGGGTGGGGGAGACAGGGCTCAGACTGATGGAGAGCAAAGGTCTCTCTCTGTTCCCTGGCCTCAGGCCCGCTGAACCTATGCTCTGAGGCTCAGGCAAAAGAATGGTTCATTTTATGTGTCAACTTGGCCAGGCTAAGATGCCCAGGTGTTGGTTGAACTCCTGTCTAGATGTGGCTGCGGAGGTATTTTTTAGATGTGGTTAAGGGAGGGATTGGGGGCAGGAGGAAAAGGGGATGACAGAGGATGAGATGGCTGGATGGCATCACCAGCTCGATGGACTTGAGTCTGAGTGAACTCCGGAAGGTGGGGATGGACAGAGAGGCCCGGCGTGCTGTGAGTCATGGGGTCGCAAAGAGTCGGACATGACTGAGTGACTGAACTGAACTGAACATTTAAAAAAATACTTATTTACTTTTATTTGTTTATTTGGCTGCACCGGCTCCTAGTGGCGGCACTGGGATGTCCGATCTCTGCTGCAGCATGCAGGATCTTTAACTGCAGCATGGGAACTCTTAGTTGCGGCATGTGGGATCTAGTTCCCTGACCAGGGATTGAACCTGGTCCCCTGCCTTGGGAGTGCAGAGTCTTAACCACTGGACCACCAGGGACGTCCCTAGCCATGATTAACATTTAAATCAGTGACTGAATAAAGCAGATCGTTCTTTGTAATGTGATGTTGCTGTTCATTTGCTAAGTCGTGTCTAACTGTGTGACCCCATGGACTGCAGCGCATTGGGCTTCCCTGTCCTTCACCATCTCCTGAGTTTGCTCAAACTCATGTCCATTGAATCGGTGATGCTCTCTAGCCATCACATCTCTCTGTCCTCCCCTTCTCCTCTTGCCCTCAATCTTTCCCAGCATCAGGGTCTTTTCCACTGAGTCAGCTCTTCGCATTACAACGTGATGGGCTTCATCCAATCAGTTGAAGGCCTTAAGAGCAAAGCCTGAGGATTCTGGGAAAGAAGGAACTCTCCTTGCAATACACAAATCCTCTCTGAGCTTCCTGTCTGCTGCCCTGTGAAACTTCGGCTTGACACTGTGACATCAGCCTGAACTTCCAGCCTGCCATCTTGTCCTACAGATTTTGGACTTGTACAGTCATGTGAGCCAATTCCTCAAAATAAATCTCTATCTCTGTTTATATAGCTATAGATAAACACTCTATTGTTCTGTTTCTCTGAGAATCCTGATTAACGCACACAATTTCTCCAGAAACCAGCTCCTGCGAGGCTGAGGCTGGGAGTTGGGCAAGAATGGAGTTGGAAAGGAGGCTGTGGGTGGATTGACCCCTGTGGATTTGGGCTGCCGTCCCTTCCGAGGCTCAGCGGGGAGGGTGTGGATCAGGGTCAGCAGATGATGGCTTGTGAGCCAAATCCCTTGCAGGCCACTGTGTGCAGCCCATGGAGTTAAGATGGGGCTTTCCATGTTTCAAAGGCTGTCAAAACAAACAACCAGTCAAAAAGACTATGTGACACAGATTGTCCGTGGCCCACAGTGCCTAAAACGTTTATTATTTGGCCTTTTACAAAAGCAAATCTGCAGACCCTGCTATGGATTATCCATTAATGTCCAATATGCTATTTTTAAATGCTTATTCATTTATTTTATTTCTGGGTCTTCTTTGCTGCATGGGCTTTTCTCTAGTTGCAGAGAGCAGCAGCTACTCTAGTTGAGGCGTGAGGGCTTCTCATTGCAGTGACTTCTCTTGTGGGGGAGCAAGGGGTCTTGGGCACTTGGGCTTCAGTAGTTGGGGCTCCTGGGCTCTGGAGCACAGGCTCAATAGTTGTGACTCACGGGCTTAGTTGCTCCGAGGCATGTGGGATCTTCCTGGACCAGGAATCGACACCATGTCTCCTGCATTGGCAGGATTCTTTACCAGGGAAGCCCAACGTTCAATATACTAGTTTTGTTAGAAGTTACAGTCTGATCACAGCTGCTCTGTGGGGAACTGAGAGATATATGGGGTCAAAGAAAAATTGTATCTTCTCCGGGAGTCAGAAAGCTGAGAGCTGTGGAGAATACTGTCAGAAAAGGGAGCCAGGGCATGGTCATCTCATAAGACACAGATGTGGTCAGAAGGACAGAGGGCAAGAAACTGAGAAATTCACCTGAGTCATGAGAAGCAGCGCTTGAGGAACACACAGAAATGACAGGTGAATAATACGAGGGGAACTGGGTCCCTGTATTGGTAAAGCAGGCTCTAGGTAAATCTCATTTGGGGGTGTTTAACGAAATACATGGACTTCATTGGGGGACTTCCGAACTTTTTAAAAAGTGTTTATTGAATTCGTTACAATGCTGCTTCTGTTTTATGTTCTGATGTTTTGGCCTGCAGGCATGTGGGTGGGGTCTTAGCTCTATGAGCAGGGATCAAACCTGCACCCCCTATATTGGAAGGCGAAGTCTTAACCACTGGACCACCAGGGAAGTCCCTGAATTTACCTTTTTTGTGGATGGAAGATCAGAATTATTCAGCACGAAAACCAAGTTGGTAAAGTGAGATGGTTGATGGGCAAGGACTTGAAGCCAAACGGTTTGGTTGGTCTCGTGTCACCCAGGCTCTGCGGAAATATTCAGACATAGTTCTGCTCCAGGAATAAGGATCTCTTTCTAATGATGAGATCCTCTTGTTCATCGCAGAAATACAGCTTAAATGCTAGGATATAGCAAGACCACACCAAGTTCTGAAGAAGCCTAAAATAAAGAGTCTTTTTCCCAACTTGAATATAGAAACTTTTAGGGAGAATGATGCTTGTTTATAATATTATACTTGTACTATTTATAAAATATTATTTATTAATGTAGGTATATGCTCATTTTTAAAACTGCATGTTATAATGTATTATATAGCAATTTATTAATTTGCAAATATTGGACTTCCCACTCTCTGATTTCATGAAACTAATTTTTCCAAATGCCTTCCTGAATCTTTGACATCAGTGGCTTTATTATTACTGAAATCCTCCTCATAAACACACACACACACATACACACATACCTTTCTATTTCAGAACATTTTAAACTTGTATCACATCAAGAGAACAGTACAGTGAAACCTCAAGTACCCATCACTAGCTCCAGTCATTAACAGTGCCTGGACAATCTCACTTTCTTTGTGTTCACCTGTTCATCTCTCCCATATCATCTTTTTCTCTTTTAAAAATTGAGATAAGGGCTTCCCTGGTGGTCCAAAGGTTAAGAATGCGCCTGTCAATGCAGCAGACACAGGTTCGATCCCCGGTCCAGGAAGATTCCACATGCCATGGGGCAAGCAGGCCCAAGTGCCACAGCTACTGAGCCCATGTACCCTAGAGCCCGGGCTCTGAAACAAGAGAAACCACTGCAGTGAACACCGCCTCGCCTGAGCACCACAGCGAAGAGTAGCCCCCGCTTGCCACAACTCGGGAAGCTCACACATAGCACCAGAGACCTGCTGCTGCTGCTGCGTCACTTCAATCGTGCCCGACTCTTAGCGACCCCATGGACTGCAGCCTACCAGGCTCCTCCGTCCATGGGATTTTCCAGGCAAGAGTACTGGAGTGGGGTGCCATTGCCTTCTCCAACCAAAGACCTAGCACAGCCATAAATAAATATCTTAGAAATTGAAGTAAAGATTACATAAGATTAACCATTGTGAAGTGTATACAATTCAGTGGCATTGGGCATATTCACAATGTACAACCACGCGTTCTGTCTCGCTTCAAACTGTTTTCATCAGCCCCAGATAAACTCCTTACTCCCATTAAGCAGTCTCACCATTAAGCACTAATCTGCTGTCTGTCTCTTTGGGTTTACTTTTCTGAATATTTCATACAATATGTGATCTTTTGTGTTTTGCTTCTTTACGTCTTTAATAAATAAAGCTTTTGGGGATAATGTAATTATAAAGGCAGTCTTCATAATGATATAATCATAATGACTACTACAACATCCTTCAAAATCAACAAGTTTTTAGAATCTCCTAAGTTATCAGTTTTCCCAGTTATCTCAAAAATATCTTTTTATCATTGATTCGTTCCAGTGAGACCCCTGAATAGGCCCACACAGTACACTCAGTTGCAATGCTTCTTAGGTCTCTCTTTCTTATAATATTTCATCTTCATGTAGTTGTATTTATTATAGAAAATAATATACTGACTAAGAATACTACTGGAATTCCATCACCTCCACTAGCTTTGTTCGTAGTGATGCTTTTAAAGCCCACTTGACTTCACATTCCAGGATGTCTGGCTCTAGGTGAGTGATCACACCATCATGATTATCTTGGTCATAAAGATCTTTTTTGTACAGTGCTTCTGTGTATTCTTGCCACCTCTTCTTAATATCTTCTGCTTCTGTTAGATCTATACCATTTCTGTCCTTTATCAAGCCCATCTTTGCATGAAATGTTCCCTTGGTATCTCTAATTTTCTTGAAGAGATCTCTAATCTTTCCCATTCTGTTGTTTTCCTTTATTTCTTAGCATTGATTCCTGAGGAAGGCTTTCTTATCTCTTCTTGCTATTCTTTGGAACTCTGCATTCAGATGCTTATATCTTTCCTTTCCTCCTTTTCTTTTCACTTCTCTTCTTTTCGCAGCTATTTGTAAGGCCTCCTCAGACAGCCGTTTTGCTTTTTTGCATTTCTTTTCCATGGGGATGGTCTTGATCCCTATCTCCTGTACAATGTCTCCCAAAGAAAGGCAATGCCAAAGAATGCTCAAACTACCACACAATTACACTCATCTTACACGCTAGTAAAGTAATGCTCAAAATTCTCCAAGCCAGGCTTCAGCAACATGTGAACCGTGAACTTCCTGAAGTTCAAGCTGGATTTAGAAAAGGCAGAGGAACCAGAGATCAAATTGCCAACATCCTGTGGATCATTGAAAAAGCAAGAGTTCCAGAAAAACATCTATTTCTGCTTTATTGACTGTGCCAAAGCTTTTGACTGTGTGCATCACAATAAACTGTGGAAAATTCTTCAAGAGATGGGAATACCAGACCACCTGACTTGCCTCTTGAGAAACCTATATGCAGGTCAGGAAGCAACAGTTAGAACTGGACATGGAACAACAGACTGGTTCCAAATAGGAAAAGGAGTATGTCAAGGCTGTATATTGTCACCCTGCTTATTTAACTTATATGCAGAGTACATCATGAGAAACGCCGGGCTGGAAGAAGCACAAGCTGGAATCAAGATTGCCGGGAGAAATATCAATAACCTCAGATATGCAGATGACACCACCCTTATGGCAGAAAGTGAAGAGGAACTAAAAAGCCTCTTGATGAAAGTGAAAGAGGAGAGTGAAAAAGTTGGCTTAAAGCTCAACATTCAGAAAACGAAGATCATGGCATCCAGTCCCATCACTTCATGGGAAATAGCTGT
>NW_011494912.1:5101234-5105432 GCF_000754665.1 Bison bison bison | reverse complement strand
AAATTAAAAGACGCTTACTCCTTGGAAGGAAAGTTATGACCAACCTAGATAGCATATTGAAAAGCAGAGACATTACTTTGCCAACAAAGGTCCGTCTAGTCAAGGCTATGGTTTTTCCAGTGGTCATGTATGGATGTGAGAGTTGGACTGTGGAGAAAGATAAGGGCCAAAGAACTGATGCTTTTGAACTGTGGTGTTGAGAAGACTCTTGAGAGTCCCTTTGGACTGCAAGGAGATCCAACCAGTCCATTCTGAAGGAGATCAGCCCTGGGATTTCTTTGGAAGGAATGATGCTAAAGCTGAAACTCCAGTACTTAGGCCACGTCATGCGAAGAGTTGACTCATTGAAAAAAACTCTGATGCTCGGAGGGCTTGGGGGCAGGAGGAAAAGGGGATGACAAAGGATGAGATGGCTGGATGGCATCACTGACTCGATGGATGTGAGTTTGACTGAACTTCGGGAGATGGTGATGGACAGGGAGGCCTGGCGTTCTGTGATTCATGGGGTCGCAAAGAGTTGGACACGACTGAGCGACTGAACTGAACTTAACTGAAGAATACTACTTCCCCCACTCTTACATTTCATGCAACAATTTTATTCCAACACAGCAATGCTTCTTAAGTCTCTTTTACTCTCTCTCTTTCTTACAATCCTTAATTTCCATGTAGCTGCACCCTTCATAGGAAAGAATATACTGATCAAGAATACTGCTTCCCTCACTCTCACATTTCATGCAACAGTTTTATTCCAACGTGTGTAAATCTAGAGCAGTATTTTAAATCTTTCAGGAGGGTAGCTGCAGTACATCCACAGCACATACATATTTAGGATGTCTCAGGATTTTAATAGAGCACTTTTGGAAACTGTGTATGACGTCATCGTTGGAAATCTTATCACAAGCCAGAAGCAAGCATCTGTGACATCTACAAAACTTCCATACTGTTTATTTTTGCAATATTTTTATTGCTAAGTACTGTATTGCTTTTGTCTTCCTTTGTATTATGGAATATTTTAAACATGTGCAAAAATAGAGAGAACAGCAGAGTGAGCTTTCATTTACTCACCACCCAGCTCAACAATTGTCAGTTTATGACATCAAACTTCATATGTGTGTCTTTCCATCTCACCCCCTCTCCAGTCTGTAGTGTCTTGAGGCCATTCCCAGATATCATATCATTTCAGCTGTAAATATTGTGTAAAAAATATAAGGACTCTCTGTAAAAGCACAACTATAATACCATTATAGATAAAAAAATTATTAATTCATTAATGTTACTAAATGTCCAGTCCATGTCCAATTTATCCAATTACTCCATAATATTTTTTTTAATAGTTGGTTTATCAAGATTTTAACAAGGTACATACATAAGTGGTTGATATGTCTTTTTTGGGAGAAGTAAAGATTTTTTAAAATGAATCTTTATTGGAATATAGTTGATTTACAATGTGTGTTAGTTTCTGCTGTACAGCAAAGTGGATCAGGTATACATATACATATATCCACTCTTTCTTAGATTCTATTCCCATGTATTGAGTGGAGTTTCCCATGCTATACAGTAGGTTCTTGTTAAATATCTATTTTATATATAGTGTGTGTATGTCAATCCCATCATCCTAATTTATTCCTCCCCACCTCTCCCCTTCACGCAGATGTTTTCTGCATCCGTGCCTCCATTTCTGTTTTGTAAACAGGCCCATTTGTACCATTTTTTTTAGATTCTACATATAAGCAATATCATATGATATTTGTCTTTCTCTGACTTCTCACGACAATCTTTAGGTCTGTTCATGTCTCTGCAAATAATTAATCATTCCTGAATGTCATCAGATGGCCAGTCTGTGTGTCAGATTTCCCGTTAGCCCTTAATCTATATGCATCCGTGCATATATCTTTTACAGTTGGTTTATTTGAATCAGTATCTAAGCAAGGTCCACACATCGCAGTGGTGATGTGTCTTTTAAGTCTCTTCTTCCGTCAACTACTGTTTGTCCTCCCTCCTTCTTTATTTTTTTCCCTTGGAATTTGTTGCTTGAAGAGACTGGGTTGTTGACCCTGTAAAGTTCCTACATGGCAGATTGACTACCTGGGGTACTATTAATATTTAATGTATCCCTCTGTCCCCTCTAGTTCCAGGAAACCTATGGTTAGTGGCTTAATCTGTTTCAGCTTTAAGTGTTTTGCAAAGACTACTTCCTGGGGTCACTGTGACCTTCCATTAGGAGGAATCTCATGCCCCTGTCTTTCTCTCTCTTTGTGATATTGAACGAAATGATTTTTGCCTGGATCCATTATTTCATTAAGAGGTTGAAAAATGGAACATTATGATCTCATCATTTCTTTCTTATTTATTAGGTGAAATTCATGGAGGGGAAGGTTCCCTTGGCAACTACTCGGTTGCCCTGGATACAGTTTGCACAGGAAAGCCAGATTAATTACTTGATTCGTTTTTTTGGTTTTTTTTTTTTCCTTTAGTTTTCTGGGTGAGTTTTTTCCTTTTTTCCTCATCCCTTAAATGACTGTTAGGGGTTGAATTGTATCCCACTGCCCAAAAGATATGTTCAAGTTCTAACCCCCCAAACTTTATAATGTGAGCTGTTTTGAAAATAAAGTGAAAGTCGGGGTACTCTTTCTGCCCCCTTCTGATGCCTATGTCAGAAGCTTTCTCTATCTCCTTTATACTTTAATAAAACCTTATTACACAAAAGCTCTGAGAAATCAAGCCTTGTCTCTGGCCCCGGATTGAATTCTTCTCCTCCAGGGGCCAAGAATCCTGGTGTCTTCGCGTGATTCAACAGCACCCTTTCATCTTGGGGGCTCGTCCGGGATCCTTCAGGACAAGATGGGAGCTAACAATTCCAGCCTCATTCCTTTGAACTGTATCCTGAAAAATTGGGATAGACTTGATCCCCAGGGCTTAAAGAAGACATACCTGGTCTTCCTATGTGATACTGCATGGCCACGGTATCCATTGGAGGATGGTGAACGGTGGCCACTTGGAGGGTCTTTTAAGTATAATACTGTTCTACAATTAGACCTGATACTGGGGCAACTTATTCTGTGCTTACTGAAGCCCCTGGCCCACTTTCTTCCTGATCCGCTTCCGTAATGGGACTGTCTGGACGAACCAAAAGCTTGGGAGGATCTAAAGGATACCCCATTCGATGATCCTGACATGGAAATATTTACAGATGGCAGTTCTTTTGTTGGGGATGGAAAGTGTAAAGCAGGTTACGCCGTGGTGACTGCTAAACAGGTTTTGGAAGCAAAATCTCTCCCCCAGGGAACCAGTGCTCAGTTAGCGGAGCTTGTGGCTCTGACCCGAGCTCTAGAATTAAGCAAAGGGCAGCGGATGGGCCTGATAATCTATGTGAGCCTACTTCTGCTGACTCCAAAAATCCTGAGTCTGCCATTTGATCCTCAAGACAATGTCTTCCTGTCCTGGGCTCACTCCTATGCTGCATTCCACAATCGGTCTAACTGCTGGTCTGCGGAGCGCTCCCCTCTTCATCAGTGGAAGGCTTCCCGTGGTGGACATCTCCACTTCAAGGAAAAGACTTTCTCCAAGTCTGTGAATACCTTCGACAACAATCACATGCGATGCCTCTTCTTCATCTGATGACATCTACCAACCCTAAAATGGACTGGTGCAACACGTTGCACTTTAACTATGGACATAATGTGACTTTTAATTTCGATTTTAACTTGTTTTAATGACTATGTTGCCTGCATCTGTAATTGTATAACTGGGTTTGTTTCTAGCCGCATAAAGCTTTTAAGTTACAAATGGTTGCTCAAACTCCTGCTACTGCTGTAGCTTCCTCCAGCTACTATTCGGGGCCCCTGGATCAGATATGCTCAATATGAGGATTAGGAGAATATGTTGCCTCACCAATTTAGGGACAACACCCCTTGTCAGCTCAGAAGCAGTTATGGAACAAGAATGACGCCCCTTTTCCCTAGGCAACATAAAAGAAAAGGGGAGAATGAGAGAGTCATTTCCTAGGCAGGTTGATAGGGAGTCTAGGGGTCCCCAAGGAGAGAGGGGTCTGGAATTCTCAAGGAGGAAGAAAGGACAAACTTTTTTTTCTTTCTCCACATTCCTTAGGATTATATAACAATAATGTATCCTGCCTAAGGACAGTCTCTGGATTAAACCTTCTGTTATCTTAAAATGTAAATTATGGGAGTAGACCTGG
>NW_011494912.1:5092065-5101134 GCF_000754665.1 Bison bison bison | reverse complement strand
ATTCTGGGAGGTGGGTCATAGAGGATCCTGCTGTGATGTATGTCAGAGAGTGTTTTGCCTATGTTTTCCTCTAGGAGTTTTATAATTTCTGGTCTTATGTTTAGATCTTTAATTCATTTTGAGTTTATTTTTGTGTATGGTGTTAGAAAGTGTTCTAGTTTCATTTTTTTACAAGTGGTTGACCAGTTTTCCCAAATTAAGTTTGTTAATATTTTGTTGAAGATGCTTGTATAGATTTCCATGAGATATTAGCCTGAAAGTTTCTTTTCTTGAGATATCCTTATTTGGTTTTGTTACCAGGGTAATACTGGCCTCATACAAAGGGTTTGGAAGTATGTTCACCTATTCTATTTTGAGAAGAGTTTCAAAAGAATAGGTATGAATTCTTCTTCAAAGTGAGAGAGTCATTTCCTACGCAGGTTGATAGGGAGTCTAGGGGTCTCCAAGGAAAGAGGGGTCTGGAATTCTCAAGGAGGAAGAAAGGACAGACTTTTTTTTTCTTTCTCCACATTCCTTAGGATTATATAACAATAATGTATCCTGCCTAAGGACAGTCTCTGGATTAAACCTTCTGTTATCTTAAAATGTAAATTATGGGAGTAGACCTGGTCTTTACAAGGATGTATCCTGCTTGAGGACAGTGTTATCTTAAAATGTAAATCATGGGAGTAGGTCTGATGAGGTCTTTACAACCTCCAGACATTCTTTGGATTATATAACTTCATTGTTAACACTAGCAAGCGGGTACTCTTTCTACCCCCTTCTGATGCCTATGTCAGAAGCTTTCTCTATCTCCTTTATACTTTAATAAAACTTTATTACACACACACACACAAAAATAAAATAAAGTGAAAGTCACTCAGTCATGTCTGACTGTTTGCAGTCCATGGAATTCTCCAGGCCAGAATACTGGATTGGGTAGCCCTTCCCTCTCTAGGGGATCTTCCTAACCCAGGGATGGAACCCAGGTCTCTGGCACTGCAGGTGGTTTATTTACCAGCTGAGCCCCAAGGGAAGCCCTTTTTGGAAATAAGGTTGTTGCTAACCCTAGGACAAGCCCTTAATCCAATGTGACTGGGGTCCTCAAGGGAAGGGGAGAAGATGGCCATGTGGTGGTGGAAGCGAAGTGACACTCCAGCAACCCGAGGGGTACCAAGGAGTGCCGGCAAACACCAGAAGCTGGAAGAGGCAAGGAAGGAGTCCTCCCTACAGGTTGGAGTGTGGACCTGCCAACACTTTCATTTTGGACAACTGGCCTCCAGAACAAGGAGACAAAACATTCCTCTTGTTTCGAGCCTCCCAGTTTGTGACACTTTGTTACGGCAACTCTAAGAAACTAATAGAGTAACTGATGAAGTTTTACATTTTTTAGATTATTTTATTTGTTTATTTTATTTTAGCTTTGGCTGTGCTGGGTCTTCAATGCTGTGTGGGCTTTTCTCTAGTTGCGGAGGGTGGAGGCTACTCTCTAGCTGTGGTGCACGGGCTACTCATTGTGGTGGCTTCTCTTGTTGCAGAGCGCAGGCTGCAGGGCACACGGGCTTCAGTGTTCTGGCACGTGGGCTCAGTAGCTGCAGCTCCTGGGCTCTAGGGCACAGGCTCAGCAGTTGTGGTGCATGGGCTTGGATGCTCCGTGGCATGTGGGATCTTCCTGGATCAGGGATTGAACCTGTGTCTCCTACACTGGCAGGCAGATGCTTTACCACTGAGCCACCAGGGAAGCCTGAAGCTTTATTTTTTAAGTGCCACTGTGAACTCACAAATTTGACCATATTTTTTGTTTTAATCCGTAGCAGTTCATAATTTTTGATGCATTTCAAATTGTCCAATCTTTAGTCAGTGAGGCCCTCTTCACTTTGACTCCTGCTCCCCTTTAGCACAATTGCAGTCATCTTTGCTTTTTTGCTTATCTTGGATATTTCCAATCCCAGAACTGAAATAAGTCATTTTCTTCAAAGTTCTCTGGTTTCTTTAGTGGGAAATAGTATTTAGAGACCACATTCTGGGCCTCTTAGGATTGCTCATTGCTACCGTAAGTGGTCATTTTTCTGGGCCTTTTCAGTGGACAGAGCTAGGAAATATGAATTTATTTTTCTTTTTTCTTTATCAAAGAATAAAATCTTTACTGATAGAACAGTTGGTCTTATGATTTTCCTAGTACCACACATATTTCAAAAAATATATACAGACAGCTATGATTATTATTGTTATCAACTTCAGATATGCAGAGGATACCACTCTAAGGGCAGAAAGCAAAGAAGAACTAAAGAGCCTCATGATGAGGGTGAAAGAGGAGAGTGAAAATGCTGGTTTGAAACTCCATATTCAAAAAATGAAGATCATGGCCACTAGTTCCATCACTTCGCAGCAAATAGATGGTGAAAAAGTGGAAACAGTGATAGATTTCATTGTCTTGGGCTCCAAAATCACTGTGGATGGTGACTGCAGCCACAAAATTAAAAGATGCTTGCTCCTTGGAAGAAAAGCTATAACAAACCTGGATAGTGTATTAAAAAGCAGAGATATCACTTTGCCAACAGGGGTCTGTATAGTCAAAGCTGTGGTTTTTCCAGTAATCACCTAGGGATGTGAGAGTTAGAGGTAGAGAAAGCTGAGCACTGAAGAATTGATACACTGAAACATGTATAATGTTTCAAACTGTGGTGCTGCAGAAGACTCTTGAGAGTCCCTTGGACAGCAAGAAGATCAAACCAGTCAATCCTAAAGGAAGTCAACCCTGAATATTCATTGGTAGGACTGATGTTGAAGCTGAAGTTCCAATACTTTGGCCACCTGATATGAAGAGCTGACTCATTGGAAAAGACCCTGGTGCTGGGAAAGATTGAGGGCAAGAGGAGAAGGGGGTGACAGAAGATGAGATGATTGGATGGCATCACCAACTCAATAGACATGAGTCTGAGCAAACTCCAGGAGATAGTGAAGGACAGGGAAGCCTAGCAGGCTGCAGTCCATGGAGTCAAAAAGAGTCAGACACGACTTAGCACCTGAATAACAATATTCAATTACATGGGTATTTGCTGTTGTTGAGTCACTAAGTCATGTCTGACTCTTTGTGACCCCATGGACTATAGCCCACCAGGCTCCTCTGTCCATGGGATTTCCCAGGCAAGAATACTGGAGTGGGTTGCCATTTCCTCCTCCATGGGATCTTTCTGACCCAGGGATCGTGTTTGTGTCTCTTCCTTGGCAGAAGGATTCTTTACCACTGAGCCACATGGGAATCCCTACTACATTTTATTTAACGATTCATCAGTTGATAGATGTTGGGTTGTTTCCACTTTGGAGCTATTATAAATAATGCTCTAAACATTATGTCCAAGTTTTGTGTTGATGTATGTCTTCATTTCTCTTGTTATATACCTTAGAGAAAAATTGCTGGGTTGTATGCTTGACCTTTTGAAGAACTGCAAGACTATTTTCCAAAATGGCAGTGCCATTTTACATTGCTACCAGCACTGCATGAAGGTTCAATTTTCCCACATCCCCATAACACCTATTTTTATCTGTGTTTTTGATTAGAACCATTACAGTCAGTATGAAGTGCTATCTCATTGTGGTTTTGAATTGCATTTCTCTCATGACTAATGATGTTGGGCATCTTATCACATGCTTATCGGTCATTTCAGTACCTTATTTGGAAAAACATCTGTTCAGATCCTTTGTCTATTTTTAATCAGGTTATTTGTCTCTTTATTATTGAGTTATAAAAGTTCTTTACATATTTGAGGTCCAAGTCCCTTATCAGATGTATGATTCACAAATATTTTATCCTTTTCTGTAAGTTGTCTTTTCCCTTTCCTTTTTTATTTATTTGTTTGTTTTCTTAGTATACATATTTTATTGAAGTATGTCTCAGGTACACAGCAAGGCAATTCAGTTATGCACACACACATATATTATTTTTCAGATTATGTTCCATTATAGGTTATTACAAGATATTGCCTATAGTTCCCTGGTCTTTTCACTTTCTTGATAGTGTTCTTCACAGCACAAACTTTTACATGCTAATGAAGTTCAATCTATCTGTTTTCTCTTTGGTGGCTTGTGCTTTTTTAAATATAATTTTATTTATTTATTTTTGGCTGTGCTGTATCTTTGCTGCACAGGCTTTTCTCTCGTGGCAAGCAGGGTCTACTCTCTCGTTGTGGTGTGCAGGCTTCTCTTTGCTGTGGCTTCTATGGTTGTAGAGCACAGGCTCTGGGGTAAGTGGGCTTCAATAGTTGTAGCACGTGGGCTCGGTAATTGCAGTTCCTGGGCTCTAGAGCACAGGCTCAATGGTTGTGGCCCTATGGCATTTGGGATCTTCCCAGATCAAGGACTGAACCATTGAACCGGTGTCTCCTGCATTGGCTCTTTACCACTGAGCCGCCATGGAAGCCCTGTGCTTTTCGTGCCATGTCTAAAAACCCATTGCCAAATCCAGAAGATTTACCCCTATGTTTCCTTCCTATGTTTCATAGTTTTAGCTCTTATGTTTAGGTTTCTCATTCATTTTGAGTTAGTTTTTGCATATAGTATGAGGTAGGCGTTCAGTTTCTTTCTTTTGCGTATGGATATCCAGCTGTCCCAGTACCGTCTGTTGAAAAGCCTGTTCTTTCCCATTGAACAGACTTGGTACTTTTGTCAAAAATCAATTAACTGTAAGTGTGCTGTGTGCTTAGTCACTCAGTCGTGTCCCACTCTTTATGATCCTATCAACTGCAGTCCGCCAGGCTGCTCTGTCTATGGGATTCTTTAGGCAAGAATACTGGAGTGGGTTGCCATGCCCTCCTCCAGAGGATCTTCCCAACCCAGGGATCGAATCCAGGTCTCCCGCCTTGAAGGCAGATTCTTTACCATCTGAGCCACCAGGGAAGCCCATGAATACCAGAGTGCATACCTATCCCTTCTCCAGGCAATCTTCCCAACCCAGAAATCGAACCGGGGTCTCTTGCATTGCAGGTGGATTCTTTACCAGCTGAGCTACCAGGGAAGCCCTTGACTGTAAATATGACGATTTATTTCTGGGCTGTTAATTCTATTCCACAGATCTATACATTGATCTTTATACCAGTATCAAACTATCTTGATTAGTTTGTAGTAATTTTGAAATCAGGAAGTGTTAGTCCTCCAATTTTTTTTCTTCCTTTTTGGCTATTTTGGGCCCTTTGAATTTTCATATGAATTTTAGAGTCAGCTTGTCAATTTCTGCAAAAAAGCCACCTGGTATTCTGCTAGTAAATCAACTTCTGGAATGTTGTCATCGTAACAATAATAAGTCTCCAACCCATAGACATGGAATGTTTTTCCATTTATTTAGGTCATTTTAAATTTCTTTAAACAATGTTTTATAAAATAAAAAGAACATAATATTTTGTAGCTTTCAGTATATAATTCATTCACCTCCTTGGTTAAATGTATTCCTGGTTATTGTATTCTCTTTGATGCTACTGTAAATGGAACTTTTTTTTAATTTCATTTTCAGATTGTTCACTCCTTAGTGTGTAGAAATAAATAATCTCCCCCCCACCTGCTGGGACATACCATCCAGAGTGTGGGACCTTAGTTACCCAATCAGGGATTGACCCTGTGCCCTTGGCAGTGAAGGTGAAGTCCTAACCACTGGACCACCATGGAATTCCCAGAAATATAACTTTTGTATTTAATATTGCTCTTGTATCCTGAACTCATTTACTAGCTCTAGTTGTGTGTGTGTGTGTGTGTGTGTGTGTGTGTGTGTGTGTTGTGTTATTTAGGGTTTTCTATATATAATGTCATGTAATCCACAAATGGAGATGCTTTTATTTCTTGCTTTCCAGTCTGGCTTCCCTTTATTTCTTTTTCTTGCCGAGTTGCCCTGGATAGAATCTCCAGCAAAATGTCTAATAGAAGCGATGAGAACAGACACCCTTGGTTGTTTCTGATCTTAGGGAGAAAGCATTCAGTCTTTCACTATTAAGTACATTGTTAACTGTGGGTTATTTGTAGATGCCCTTTATCAGGTGAGGAACTATCTGCCTAGGTTTTGAGTGGTTTTTCATGGAGGTGTTGAGTTTTGTCAAATGCTTTTCCTGCATTTATGAGATGATCGTGTTTCTGCCCTTTATTCTATTGATATGGTGTATTACATTGATTAATTTTTTATGTTAAAATGACCTTGCCTTCTTGGGATAAGTCCTGCTTGGTTATGGTGTATAATAATTTTCTTATGCTACTAGATTCAGTTTGCTAGCATTTTGTTGAGAATTTTTGTGTCTATATTTATAAGAGATATTGGTATGCAATTTTCTTTTCTTGTGATATTTTTGTCTAATTTTGGTAGCAGGCTGATACTGACCTCATAGAATGGGTTGGAAAGTGTTTCCTCATTTTCTATTTCTTGGAAGAATTTGTGAAGAATTGATATTACTTCTTCTTTAAATGTTGGGTGAAATTCACCAGTGAAGTCATCTGGGACTCAGCTTTTCCCTGTGGGTGGCTTTTGATTACTAATTCAATCTCTTGTCATAAACCTATTCAGAGTTTCAAATTAGTCTTGAGTCAGTTTCGGTAGTCTGTGTCCTTCTAGGAATGTGTTAATTCTGCTTATCTATTTTGTTGACATATAGTTATGCGTATTATTCCCTGTAAGTACTACTTTAGTGGCAACCCGTAAGTTTTAGTGCAGTATGTTTTCATTTTCATTCATCTCAGAGTGTTTTCTAATGTTCCTTGTTACATCTTTTCTGACCCATTGGTTAATTTCCTTATGTTCTTAATATGTATAGACTCTGCAGTGAGAACACCTCTTTTGTTCTTTATCCACCTAGCTAGGATTACTATCAATTTTATTAATCTTTCTAATGAGCAACTTTGAGCTTTGTTAATTTACTCTACATTTGTTCTCTATTTGATTGATTTTTGCTTTTATCTTTATTATTTGCTTCTTTTTGTTCACTTTGGATTAATCTTTGTATTCTTTTTCTAGCTTCTAAAGATAAAAATCTGGGTCACCTATTTTAAACCTTCTCTCTCTCTCTAATATAAGCATTAAAACTATAAATTTCTCTCTAATCACTGTTTTAGTTGAATACCACAACTTTTGATGTGTTGTATTTTCATTATTATGAAATAATATTTCATATTATTTTTATCAATTCAAAATCTTTTCTAAGCTCCCCTGTAATTCCTTCCTTAATCTATGGATTATTAAGAAACATGATGTTTAATTTCCAAATACATTTTTCGTGGATTTGTTATCATTACTGGTTTTAATTTAATTCAATTTTGGTCACAGGACATTTTCTTTAATATTTAAGTTTTTTAAAAAATTTATTTATTTTTGGCTGCTGTGGGTCTTCCTTACTGCAAGCAGGCTTTTTCTAGTTGCAGCAAGAGGGGGCTACTCTCTACCTGTGATGCATGATTTCTCATCACTGTAGCTTCTCCTGTTGCAAAGCAAGGGCACTAGTTTTCAGGCTTCAGTAGTTGTGGCACATGGGCTTAGGTGCCCCGAGGCATGCAGGATCATTCCAGCCCGGGGATTGAACCCTTGTCCCCCGCATTGGTAGGCGGGTTCTTAACCACTGTACCACCAGGGAAGCCCATATTTCAGGTTTTTGAAATGTACTGAGCAATTGGCCAAGCACATTGTGTATCTCAACGGCCATATTATATGCATTTGGGAAAAAATATATTCTGCCTTTGTCGAAGGTAGTGTTCTATAAACGTCAGTTAGGTCAAAGTTATTAAGAACTTCTATGTCCATACTGATTTTGAATCTACTTCTTCTATCAATTACTGAGAGAACTGTGTTATAATCTCCAACTATAATCGTGAATCTGTCTGTTCCTCTCTTTAATTCTGGCAGTTTTTCCTTATGTGTCTTTAATTTCTTTTTATTTCTTTGGTTGTTCTGCACTGTATGCAGGACCTTAGTTCCCTGACCAGGAATCAGACCCATATTCCCTGCATTGGTAGTGCAAGTCTTAACCACTGGACCGCTAGGGAAGTCCTTTTCTTCAAGTATCTTTAAACTCTATTAACAGGCATATACATATTTATAACTGTTATGTCTTCCTGATGAATTATTACAAAATGTCCCTCCTTATATTTATATGTCTTCCCCCATCTATTTATTTTCAACCTATCTGTGTCTTTATATTTAAAATTCATCTTTTGTAGACAGCATGTAGTGGAGTCTTGCTCTTTTATCCAGTCTGACAACCTCTGCCTTTTAATTGGAAAATTTAGTCCTGTGCAGAAAAGAGTTACTCATAGCATGGTCAGCCTATCCTTAGACCTAGCCTTAGAAAGACCTGCTTATGAGTTTGGTCTTTGGTTGGCATCTGGGAACTTGGTCCTTGGAGTGCATGCACGCTAAGTCACTTCAGTCCTGTCCAACTCTGTGTGACCCCATGGACTGTAGCCCGCCAGGCTCCTCTGTTCATGGGATTCTCTAGGCAAGAATACTGGAGTGGGTAGCCGTGCCCTCCTCCAGGGGCATCTTCCCGACGCAGGAATCGAACTTGCATCTTTTATGTCTCCTGCACTGATAGACGGGGTCTTTACCATTAGTGCCACCGGGGAAGCCTGGTCCTTGGCGTGTTTTCCTAGTCAATAGTTAACTGATAAGGAAGATTCATTCTGGCCAGAACATTCGTTCGAGCAGTATGGTTTATGCTGAACACCTGCCTTCCTTCTGGGATTCTAGAATTTGGTATATTCCTGCCAAAGAGTGGGCTTCCCTGGAGGCTTGATGGTAAAGACTCCACCTGCAATGCAGGAGATGCAGGAGACATGGGTTTGACCCCTGGGTTGGGAAGATCCCCTGGAGGAGGGAATGGCAACCCACTCCAGTATCCCTGCCTGGAGAATCCTCTGGATGGTGGAGCCTGGTGGGTTGCAGTCCATGGGTTTACAGAGAGTCAGACACAACTGAGCAACTAAATACACACACACATCTCACACTTACTAACTCAGCTGAGTCTTTGACAATGCTTTTGGGCTGGCAAACAGAGTGGAGATCTCCATGCCCATCTTACTGGTGGGAAAACTGGGGTTCAGGGAGAATTAGTGAACTGTCTGCTC
>NW_011494912.1:5071242-5091799 GCF_000754665.1 Bison bison bison | reverse complement strand
CTGCCGTCTCTGGGGTCACACAGAGTCGGACACGACTGAAGTGACTTAGCGGCAGCAGCAGCTGCTGCTCTCACTAAGCTGCTAAGTAGCAGAGCTGAAATCAAAATCTATCAACTGTTTGTCCAATGTCTTCCCATGTTGCTGCATGACTGCAAAATAGAACTGCTTGTGCTGTGCAGACAGAGTCTCCTCTTGGCATCATCATATTATGGGAGACTCTGTCCATCAGGAAGTCATTCCTTGTAAGAAGCCATTTGTTAAGGTCCTTGGTGGCAGAAACCAGGGGAAAGATGAGCAAAGTGGGCTTTCTCGTGTGCCCTGTCTTCCTGCTGAGGTTGTAAGCCTCCTGAGGACAGAAGGGGTTCACGGGCAGAGTGGTTTGTGCGGAAACTCTTTCCATCTCCTCTCTCAGTGCCGTGATCTGTTTTGGTGCCTCCTACCTCTCCCAGGAGCTCATTTAGAACCCCATCTCCTCCAGACTCCCCAAACTTGCTGGTAGCTAACTACCCAACCCAACAAGGACTTCCTTCTGTGGCCTGAGCCACTGAGCCCATGAGTAGGAGCCACTGGCCCCACTCATGGTCTTGGATGGATTGGGCATCACCATAATTCCATCACTCATTTCTACTCTTGCTTTGCAATTTGCAAAGTGCGCTTATAACTGTCATTCAAGCCTCCTACTGGTTCCAGGAAGTAAGACAAGCAAGTACATACCAGAAGCATATGATTTCCGATGATTCCAACCAATCCCACGAGATTTGAAGTCAAGCAAGTGGGAAAAGTGTGTCTGATCCCAGACCCACCTCTTCAGTATCCTTGGGCAGCCCAGTGAAGGAGCTGGGCCTCTGTGGCTCCAGCCTCAGTATCTTTCTGTCTTAGGGAAGAAATCCAGCTGTGATAATCCTTCAGGAAGAATGCCCTTTCACTTCTCCTTTTACTGAGGTCCTTGACCTTGAGCTTTTGTGGATCAGCAGAATCTGATCCTTCCTTGACTTCCAATCAGGAGCTCTTTCTACAAGAGAAGGATGGGACCTGGCCTTGGGCAAGACAGGAAAACCGGGTGGCTATGGCTTCCTGTCCGCAAGCCTGGGGAAGCCTTGCCTTCTTAGGCGTGGCATCCTTAGCCGTGGCCCATTCGAGGGACCCTGTGCGCATGCCCAGAGGCCTTCCCTTCCTCCTGCACCCACCTGTTTTTGGTGAGCCTCCAGTTAGTAAATACCATCCAGCCTCCCTCTCAATACCACTGTTTCCCCTCCTTGCATCTCTCAGGACTTAAGGACCATGAGTCCCCTAAGTCTTCATTCTGCGTTCCACCCAGTAGTACACCGAAGCTAACTCCTCCCACCTGGAACAGCATCTCTTCCCAACTCCATGTTCAGGTTGAAAGCCTGGAATCAGGCATGTGAGGAGTATTTACATCATGTGTTGTTATTGTTTAGTCACTAAGTCACGTCTGACTCTTTGCAACCCCGGGGACTGTAGCCCGACAGGCTCCTCTGTCTATGGGATTTCCCAGGCAAGAGTACTGGAGTCAGTTGCTATTTCCTTCTCCAGGGGATCTTCCCGACCCAGGGATCCAACCCACATTTACCACTGAACCACCAGGGAAGCCCATTTACATCATAGGAATGAGCAAATGTTGCAAAACAGAGCTTTCCTCTCAGAGCCAGTTAAAGATTTACCAGTGCGTCACTGGGCTGCATCTCACCTGTCTGTCAACCAAGAGCTGCCAAAGTATTTGCTGATAACCACTGGTGTTGGTATCAGTTACTTCGTTGGCATTTCTGAGTCCCCTTTCCCAGCAGGTCAGCCTGACCTCAGGGGGCAGAGTCAGCCAGGTACTGGCAGATGGAAGCCAGGCCATGTGCCCTGAATTGATAAGAACTAGGGGATACGGGCAGACCACGAATAGTTTCACACACACACACACACACACACACACACACATACTCACTCCTGGTTTACTTTAATATTTGTGGGTTTATTTCAATGCATATTGGGAAAAAATATAGCCAGTACATTAAATCTGTGATTTCAAGGACTTTGTGTGTGTGCTTTTTTCTTTTTTTTTTTTGACTGTGCATACAGCTTGAGGGATTTTAGTGGCTTGACCAGGGATCAAACCCAGGCCCCTGGCAGTGAGAACTCCAGGTCCTAACCAATGGACCGCTGGGGAACTCGGTCGTGGATATTTTTGGATGAGCTCAATTTCTGTTAGGTGTAAGATATATTGGGTGGTGGGTAAACATTCTGGAGATGATGGAATGGTTGAAAGTTTAGTTGTTGGTGATGGGGTCCTAGTGAAGAAGTCTAGGCAGGGGAGTGAGCCGGGCAGTGTGCACTGTAGGAGGAGATTTCTCGCATCTGTGTGCAGAACAGATGGGACGGAGGCAAGTTTGGGGGCAGTGGGATGGGGTTGAGAAGGAACAGGTGGGTCTGGGAGTTAAATTGGTTCAATCAACAAAATTAGAGACATTATTAGATATGGGGAAGGGGACAATGGTGACTTGACTGGACGTTAAGAACAATACGTGAGTTGCATCTGGGGCAGGACGATTGAGGTATGTTTGTGTTATCTCTGCCGCCAATCTCCCAACCTCATCTCCTCTCATCACCTTCCAGAACTCAGTCAATCCGTTGCTTACCAAGCTTCCCATTGGCTTAGAATACCTTTGACCCCCTCATCCTGTGGGAGTTCCTGTTGTCTTCTTTTTTTAAAAATTAATTTTTATTGGAGTACAGTTGATTTATAAAGTTGTGTTAATTTCAGGTGTACAGCAAAGTGAACCACTTACCTGTGTGCATATACCCACTCCTGTTTTTAGATTCTCTTCCCACACAGGTCATTACAGAGTATTGGGGTAGTATTCCCTGTGCTAAACAGTAGATCCTTATTCTCTATTTTATATATAGTGTGTATATGTCATCCCAGTCTCCCCATTTACCCTTCTCCCTGTCCCCCTTGGTAATCATAATTTTGCTTTCTACATCTGTGACTCTATTTCTGTTTTATAAATAGGCTCATTTATACCATTTTTTTTTAGATTCCACATATAAGCAATCTCATATGGTATTTGTCTTTCTCTGTCTTACTTCACTCAGTATGACAATCTCTAGGCCCATCCATGTTTCTGCAAATGGCATTATTTCCTTCTTTTTTATGGCTGAGTAATATTCCATTGTATATATGTACCACATCTTCTTTATCCATTCCTCTGCCAATGGACATTTAAGTTGCTTCCATGCTCTGGCTATTGTAAACAGTGCTACAGTGAACACTGGGATATATGTATCTTTTCAAATTACAGTTTTCTCCAAATATATACCAGGAGTTGGCTGCCTTTTTCCCTGAAGCTTCCGCATCCCCCACATACAGCCATGTTTTCCTTTGTGGTCCCAGAGCCCTTTGTCTCTTTGTGCCTGGCAGGTCCTTGGCACTAGCGAAGACTCCCCCTTGTTAACATTTATTGCAGGTCAGACACCCTGCCAGGAACATTATGTACAGCTCATGGTTCACTCTCTTCTCCTAATACCCCTGGGAAGCAAAGGGTTTCATCCCCACTTCACAGATGACAAAATCGAGGCCAACACAGCCAGGATCTGAACCCTCGCTTAATCACCGCTAATGCGCGTGCTCTTAATCTCTCTGCTTCCTATGCCTTATCATGCTCAAGTGTAATCATTCATTTGTGTGTTTGTCTTTGCACTGGACTTAGAGTTCTAGTGGCATTGAGTCTGAAATGGGTCCTTCCCTGGATCCCAGAACCTCAGCGCTACATGGGACTTCTTCATCTAAAGCTTGAATTTCCCACTAGGGAGGTCTGCCAAGAAGTGCTTGCATGGCCCACTTGTTGGGGAACTCGATACCATCCAAGATGTGCAGATTTGTCTCTATATGGCTCTGGCCACTACTAATGTCTTCCTTTGTTGAGTTTTACCTCTTGACCCCTGCTTCTGTCTTCCTGGGACCTCCAGTGTCTAAGACAGAACAATGTGCCTGTATGCTCAGTTTTATCCAACTCTTTGCGACTCCCTGGACTGTAGCCCACCAGGCTCCTCTGTCTATGGAATTCTCCAGGCAAGAATACTGGAGAGAATTGCCATCTGCTACCCCAGGGGATCTTTCCAACCCAGGGATCAAACCTTTGTCTCCAGCATTGCAGGTGGATTCTTTACCATCGGAGCCATTGGGAAAGCCAGATGGTAGCACTGACTGAGATATGCCAGGGGATCTTCTAGTTCCCTTTGGTTTAGAGTTGTCCCAGTTCACTAGGCAGACTGGGCTAGCTGGTTAGCAGTACCACTGTCTCTGCTCCTGCTTCCATTAAGTTGAGCTCTGATCTCCAGTGCTATAAACATATGTGTTAGTTGCTCATTCGTGTCTTTGCAACCCCATGGACTATGGCCCATGAAGCTCTTCTATCCATGAAATTCTCCAGGCAAGAATACTGGAGTGGGTTGCCGTTCCCTTCTCCAAGGGATCTTCCTGATCCAGGGATTGAACCCAGGTCTCTTGCATTGCAGGTGGATTCTTTACTGTCTGAGCCACGAAGGATTCCCTCCTATAAGCCTGATGTATGATAAAAACAAATAGAGTGAATGCATAAATTCATATCGCAAGAATGATTATTTTAAATTTATGAGACTTTAATATTTTTTATTTTTGAGTTCATTTTATGCACTGAGCCACTGACATAATCATATCTTTAGTTTTTATTCCTTGGTCAAGAAGCCTGTTTTACCAGTATATTTATATACATCATCAATAAATAGGCCTACAATTAGATTTTTGGTTTATTACATAATATTTCCTAACCCTGTTTCAGTTGGAAACAAACATCTTACATATTGGTGTTGTGTGTTTGCTGAAAGACTCAATGCAGTTTATTTTATTCACTTTTGTTAAAGATTAGGGTTAAAGATGAGGGTTAATTTTGTTTCTCCTTCTTTTTCTTTTCAGGAAATGTAGAAAAATTTTTATTTTAAATTCCTGGAGTCAGAAGTAACCATTGTGAATATTTTGGAGTTTTTTTAAAATTTATTTTTAATTGGAGTATGATTGCTTTACAAAGTTGTGTTAGTTTCTGCTGTACAACAATGTGAATCAGCTATAAGTATACATATATCCCCTCCCTCTTGAGCCTCCATCCTCCGACCTTCCTACCCCTCTAGGCCAACAGAGAGAAGCAAAGTGAGCTCTCTGTGCTATACACAGAGAGCTGTCTATTTCACACACGACAGTGTATATATGTTGATGCTATTCTCTCAGTTCATCCCCCCTTCTCCTTCCCACCCTGGGTCCGCAAGTCTGTTCTCTTCATCTGCATCTCTATTCCTGCCCTGCGAATCAGTTCATCAGAACCATTTTTCTAGATTCCATATATATGCATTCATATATGATATTTGTTTTCCCTTTCTTCTCTTGAGGGAATAAAAACCATTTTTGGGGAGGAATTGAGGAGTGGACATCTCTAACTAGGAAATACTTCTTACTCCATCCTACCTCTCTGTTAGCACCCCATCCACCGGCCCTGTTTGTGTGATCATTACCATGTGGTCCTTTATCTCCCCCAGCCTTGGCCACAGACCTTTATTTTTACCTTGATGCTTGCCAATTGACACCTTCACCTCTATTAACTATTTATTTGCCTTTGAGATTACCTCATATTCACTTTTCAAGCATGCCTCAGTGGTAAAGAATCTGCCTAACAAGACAGGAGACTTGGGCTCGATCCCTGAGTCAAAAAAGATCCCCTGGAGGAGGAAATAGCAACCCATTCCAGTATTCTTGCCCGGGAGATCCCATGGAGAGAGGAGCCTGGCAGGCTTATAGTCCATGGGATCGCAAAGAGTCAGACAAGACTTAGTGACTCAACAACAGCAATTTTTTTCACAGCCCAGTAAAATAAAGGTGTTTGAAAAAAAAAAAAAAGAAAAGTTGAGTTCTGGGAAGTCCTCCTATCAAGAGATCAAAGGGCAAGGTGCTTCATAGCTGTCACCTGTCTCCCATTGCACTGCCCAGGGCCACTTCTCTTCCGGGACGGGGCTTAGGGTATGCGAGGAGATGACCGCCCCGTCAGAGCTCCCCCGGTTATCAATGGGCTGGCCTCTCTCTCCGAGCACTCACCCCGACCCCATGCAATGAAGCCATATTCTCAGATGTCCTCGTGAACTTTGGACTTTTGAGTTTTCAAGCCAAGCCAAAGTGAAATGTACAGGAGGATCCCCTCCCTGCCCTCGAGGCCCCTCCTCCCCGCCTACTCTCCCAGACACGATAGGAAAGGGGAAACATTTCTAGACTTGATGCTACGACTTGTCACTTAGCCACCTCCAGGTAAGTGGCTCCCAGGACCATCCCCTGTTCCCAGTCCTTTGGGACCTTGTGTGTGTTGGGTAACGGGCGGGGAGGGTACCAGGGATAGCAGTGATACCCCCAGCCTACTCTCCCCTGATACTCTGCATGTCTCACCCCAGTGCCCATCCATCCTCCTGGCTCCTTCCCGCATCTCCCTCACTTTCCACCCCAGACACTCTGTCTTCAGCCACTTTCAGTTAGGAGGTTGGGACAGGAATCCAGGAGAGAGCTGATGGAGCCTGGTGCCGTGGTTCTTCAACAGAAGATGGAGGACCAGTCCTGCTGCATCATGGCTCTGGGGCTTGAGTAGGTCATTTAACCGCTCTGAGCCTCAGTTTCCTCACCTGTGAAATGGGAATAATAAAGGATCAGGTAAGAGCTCAGAAAGGGGCTTCCCAGGTGGTGCTAGGGGTAAAGAATCTGCCTGCGAATGTGGGAAATGCAAGAGACATAGGTTTGATCCCTGAATCGGGAAGATCCCCCTGGAGAAGGGAATGGCAACCCACTCCAGTATTCTTGCCTGTAAAATCCTATGGATGGAGGAAGCTCAGGGGTGGCTCAGTGGTCAAGAATCTGGCTATCATGCAGGAGATGCAGGTTTGATCCCTGGGTGGGGAAGATCTCCGGAGGAGGAGATGGCAACCTACTCCGGTGTTCTTGCCTGGGAAATCCCACGGACAGAGGAGCCTGGAGGCTACAGTCCACGGTGTCGTAAAAAGTTGGACAGGACTGACCAACTGAGCTTGTGTGCACGCCTAAGGACACCAGTTATATCGGATTTTATCTCTTCTGAATGACCTCATTTTAACCTGATTTTCTCTGTGAAGACCCTGTCTCCAAATCAGGTCCCATTTTGATTCTGGGGGTTAGGACCCCAACACTCATTTTTTTGAGGGAGACAAAAATTCAACCCCACACTTTGTTAATTGATTGATTCTTATTTTATTCAGTTCATCATTATCCACTATTACTGATCAACTGTCTCAGACTTGACCAGTGTGAGCTCCGGCAAGCTAGCTCCTGTGTCCTTTGGACATTCGATTCTTTGGGCAATTTCTTTCTTTCTGGCACCAAAAGGATATTCCAGTTTCTGCTTTCTTTGACCCAGCACTGGAATCGTTTATTTCTCCAAGGAGAAATATCTTTGCCAGGTATGCTCATCACTACTGGTGTACTACCGTTTCTGAAAGATGATATTTACATGGACACCTCTGCTTTCAATTCAGCACCCTTGGGTTCACGCACTCCTTCCCCTGTTGCATATTTTCTTTTTTGAAACAATGTATTTATTTATTTATTTATTGTTGGCTGTCAATTGGCCTGTCCTTGCTGCACTGGCTTTTCTCCAGTCGCCACAAGCGGGGGCTACTCTCCAGTTGCGGTGCGTGAGCTTCTCATTGCAGGGACTTCTCTTGTGGTGGAGCTCTAGAGTGTGTGCAGGCTTGGTAGCTGTGGCACACAGGCTCAGTTGCCCTGAGGCATGTGGGATCTTCCCAGATCAGGGATTGAACCCGTGTCTCCTGCATGGGCAGGCAGACTCTTAACCACTGGACCACCAGGGAAGTCCCCCCACCCTTTGCATATTTTCAACACTCTTCTCCAAGAAGGACAAACATGGCTTCCATGATCCTCATTTCCAGAGGCCTAGAATACAAAAACAACCCTCTTATTTTAAGCTATTGTGTGCATGTGTGTGCATGCTCACTTGATCGGTTGCATCGGACTCTTTGTGAACCCATGGACTACAGCCCATCAGGCTCCACTGTCCCTGGAGTGGGTCACCATTTCCTCCTCCGGGGGATCTTCCCAACCCAGGGATCAAACCTGCATCTTCTGAGTCTCCTGCATTGGCAGGTGTATTCTTTACTACTGGCACCACCTGGGAAGCCCATTGTAAGCTGTTAAAAGTCACTTGTGTGTAGAGGGAATGAGTGTCTTTTATTGCCTTTTTATACAGTAGGCTTTGATATAAGAAGGGACAGAGGGAGTCAGGAAGTACTGGGGTCTTAGGAGGGTCGGGGGAGGAAAGAGAGAGAAGGAGGCCCTCAAAGCTTCATCTCTCTGAGGACTCGGCCACGGAACCCGCCTAAGGAAGCTTCCTTTTCTGCCTGTTTGTCAGGAAGTGTGCCCAGGGTTGGGGAGAGCCGGGGGAAAACCCACTGCTTCCTGCCCACCTGTGTGCCCTCTCAGATTTCACTCTCATTAATCAGACCCTTGGATGAAAGTCAGGCCATGTGAGGGAGATAGACGAGAGTTTTGAAACTGGGTGTGGCCTTTATGAAGCCTTCAAGGCCCCACCACTGGAACAAACACTTGGAAGGTGTCCTCAGCAGCTGCTTCTTTTTTGGTTGTGCTGCAGGACTTGTGAGATTAGTTTCCCCGCCAGGGATTGAAGCTGAGCCCGTGGCGGTGAGAGCACAGAGTCTTAACCACTAGATCTCCAGGGAATTCCCTCCTTTAAATTTTAATTTAGATAAAATCCACATCACGTAAGAATTCACCATTTTAACCTCTTTAAAACATACGTGTGAGTGGTATACTCACAGTTTGTACAACCGTCACTACTATAAAATTCTAGAACATTTTTATCACCTCCAAAAGAAACTCTGTATCTCCTTACTTTCTCTTCCTACCAGGCCCCCAGCAGCCAGTAATCTGCTGTAAATCCTTATGGATTTGTCTGTTCTGAACATTTCCTACCAATGGAATCATAGTGTCTGGACTGTTGTGCCCGTCATTTAACTTAATGAATATATCGGTACTTCGCTCCTTCTCCCGGCTGAATAAAATCCCGCTGTACATTGCACTGGAGCCTTGTCCATTTATCACTGGAGGGACATCAGGCTGTTCCCACTTTCCAGCTACTACGAATACTGTTGCTATGAAGGTTCAGGTGCAAGTTTCCATGTGAATGTCTGTTTTCCGTTTTCTAGGGTTAGGGTGAGGGTATGAAGTTATTGGATCATATTGTAACTCTACATTTAACTTTTTGAGGAACTGCCAAATTTTTCCATAGTAATTATACCATCTTACATTCCCCATGAGTAATGTGTGAGGGTTCCCATTTCCTTGGCAACACTTTTTATTTTCTGTTGTTTTTTTTTCATAGCCATCCTTGTGGGTGCGAAGTGATATCTCATTGTGATAGCTCATTGCTTTTCCCTATTGACTAATGATGCTGAGCATCTTTTCATGTGCTTATGGAATTTGTCTCTCTTCTTTGGAGAAATGCCTAGTTAAATTCTTTGCTTATTTTAAAATTATATTTTTTGTCTTTGTATTGTGGACTTTGTATATTCTGGATGCTAGAATTATCAGATAATTTCCAAATATTTTCTCCCATTATGTGGGTTGGCTACTCACTTTCTTGAGAGTGTGCTTTGATTCACAAAAGTTTTTAATTTTAAAGAAGTCCAACTTATTTATTTTTTTCTTTGCTTGCTTGTGCTTTTAGTGTCATATCAAAGAAACTGTTACTTAATCCAAGGTCACAAAGATTTATACCTATGTTTTCTCCTAAGGGCTTCCCCAGTGGCTCAGATGGTAAAGAATCCGCCTGCAATGTGGGTCACCTGGGTTCCATCCCTGGGTTGGGAAGATCCCCTGGAGGAGGGAATGGCAACCCACTCCAGTATTCCCGCCTGGAGAATCCCCATGGACAGAGGAGCCTGGCTGAGAGTTTTATAGTTTTAGCTCTTTCATTTAGATTTTTGCTCTATGTTGAGTTAATTCTTCTATGTGGTATGAAGAGGGGTGTCACTTTATTTATCTGCTTATGGATATCCAGTTGTTCCAACACAACTGTTGAGAGACTGTTCTTTCCCATCAAATGAACTTTGCACCCTTGTCAAAAATCAACTGACTGCAAATGTAAGGGTTTCTTTCTGGACTCTCAACTCTGTTCCTGTAATCTACATATCTATCCTCATGCCAGTATCAATCTATCTTGATTACCTTAGGGTGCAATAAGTTTTGAAATCTGGAAGTGTTAGTCCTCCAACTTTGCTTCCTTTTTCAGGATTGTTTTGGCTGTTCTGAGTTCCTTGCACTTCCACGTGAATTTTAGGATCAGCTTGTCCATTTGCCTTCTTTTTCTTAACCTTTTTTCTTCCTCACATTCCCTCTATATTTCTAACACCCTACATGGTGGTTGAGGTTTCAGCTGCAAATAAGATACAGTCAGGGACCGTGTGACCAGGAACAAGTTACTTCACCTCCGTGCAACAAAATTAATAATATCTACTCCATAGGGTCATTATCGTAAAGATTAGATTAAATGACATGATATACGAAAGGTCACTGGAAGAGACTAAGATTGCTTAGTCAGTTCACCAGCTTGTAAACAAGTTGTAATAAAAACAACAAAACAAGATGACCACCTTTTGTTAACTGAAATGTTCTAATAGGTATACACTTTAGTGAACTACTTCTTTGGTAAATAAGCCAATATTTTTGTAAAATTTTTAATGCTTCCAAGTCAATGAAGAGTTTATAAAAGGCTCCTTACAAAAGGCATTTTATATGTCATTGCCTGGTAGATTATAAGATACAATTATCACTGTTTTGTACTTGATATATTATCTCCCAAAGAAAGAATGGTCTTTCCATGAAGAAATGGACTTTCTGAGTTGTGTTCGCTCCTGGATCCCTTGTCCCTAGAACTTACCTGCCACTTAGTATAATAAATATTTGTCGGGAAATAAAGGAAACACATAACCATCTTCTCGTGGGAACTTGATCTATCCAGACGGGGAGCCAAATACTTGACATGAGTTATCTTACTGAATCCTCATAATAACCTACAAGACAGATATTGTCACTATGTCCCATTTTACAGACGGGGTGTGGATGCTAAGGTTTGGAGGAGTTAAGTAACACTGGCCACCCAGCTGAGTTAAGATTTCAACCCTGGCAGGTGACTCTCCAATCTAGAAAGGTGGTCCTCTGAGCCATGGCTCCTGGTCCGTCTTCTCAGGGTTTAGGGAGGGGCTTTATTTTTTTTTTAACTGATGCAAAATGTTTATTCCAAGTTGGGAGGGGCTTTAAAAGATGGGTTCTGGACTGGCTTCCATGATGTGGGTCTTAGGAAACCCGCAGGTGCTTCTTACCCACAATCCAGGACGCGCCAGGGGTCACACCCAGATTCCGTATCGCCCTCTCCTCTAGGCACCTCAGGTCAGTGTAATGTGTGGAGCAGAGCCAATTAAGCTCTCGACCCCTGATCGTCCCTCCCCTGGGAAGCTACGTGATCTCCAATCCCTGCCCCCGTCCCTTCCTATCACACCTGCCGATGGATCCAACCATGACTCGAGACCACAGATCTGACCTCACTGACCCTGCACCTCAAAACTGAGTGGCCCCCCACCAACAGGATCACGGCTGAGCTTGCCTGGCGAGAGGCACCGCCTGAACCTTGAACTCAGGTAGAACTCAGTTCAAATGCCAGCTCTCCCCTTTCCTAACCTTGGAGTTTCAGTCTCCTTGCCTATAAAGTGGGGAAAATTAACGCAGACAAGAGCTTCAAAGTACTTAGCAGCTTCATCGGCAAGTGGGGCTCTGCTCCGTTGGTCACCTTTCCTACCCCATGCACCCCAGCGGAACATCATAACCCCTGTCTGTGGTCTGCTTTTGCACCACTTAGGGTCATCAAGGCCCATTCTTTCTTGCTGGGACTCGTCTTTGTGTATGGAGTTGTTTCTAGTCCAAGCTAACAGCTCACCTCTTCTGATCGGTTCTTATGAGGATGTGCCTTGGAGCGCCCTCATCCATTTGGCCGCTGTGCGTTGGCCCAGCTTCCCTTTGAATTCTGTGCTTCATCGTCGCTCATGGTGTGGCCCACCCAGGAGAGGCAACCAGGACAGCACCCTGGCTACTGTTCATGAGGGCAGGACCACTGCCACCTGCTCCCTGCCAGGAACAGCTCTGATCCCCCCAACTGCTCAATTCCTCCCCAGGGCCAGCTCCTCTGAAGAAAACATCGGAAGGGAAAGGCCCTCAGCAAGGATCTTGGCCAGGCTTCTCAGACTGCAGATATTCTTAGATTTCAGATATGCTGTCTCTGTTTCTGTCGTATTTACATACCATTTGTTCTGTGATTTGCTTTATTTCGTTTTTTTAGTCAAAAAAGGCTTCCCTAGTGGCTCAGTTGGTAAAGAATCTGCTCGCAGTGAAGGAGAAGTGGCTCAGTTGGTTAAGAATCTGCTTGCAATGCAGGAGGCCTGATTTCATTGAAACATGTATAATATCATGTATGAAACGAGTCGCCAGTCCAGGTTCGATGCACGATACTGGATGCTTGGGGCTGGTGCACTGGGACAACCCAGAGGGAGGGTAGGGGAGGGAGGAGGGAGGAGGGTTCAGGATGGAGAACGCGGGTATACCTGTGGCGGATTCATTTTGATATTTGGCAAAACTAATACAATATTGTAAAGTTTAAAAATAAAATAAAATTAAAAAAAAAAAAAAGAATCTGCTTGCAATGCAGGAGGCCCGATTTCAATCCCTGGGTCAGGAAGATCCCCTGGAGAAGGGAATGGCAACCCACTCCAGTATTCTTGCCTGGAGAATGTCATGGACAGAGGAGCTGGGCTGGCTACAGTCCATGGGATCTCAAAGAATCAGACACAACTCTGAGACTAACTTTCAGCCTTCAGTTTTTTTAGTCAACTCATATTTTCTCTATCACTGTCATAGATATAAAACCCCTCATCATAGACCCTAACATTTAAATTAAAATGAAAAGCGCCCATTCTTGTATCCCGTGTGGTGGTGTGACTGCAACACCGGGGGAAATGCAGATCTGGCCAACACCCCAACTTCTCAGATGGACAAAGCACAGCAGGGGAAGGGGCAGGGTCTGAGCTGGAGTGGAGGGGCTCTGGGTGCTTCATGGAGCAACCCCCTTTCTTTTTGGCCACCTTGCAACATGTGGGATCCTAGTTCATGGACCAGGGATTGAACCTGGGCCCCCAGAAATGGGAGCTCGTAGTCTTAACGAATGGACTCCTTCCCCAAGTCTTTGCATCCACTGTCTTGTCCTCCTGCCTTCCTTCTCTTTCTCTAGCTATCTCTTTCTATTCTGCTTTCTTGGAACCTTCAACTTATCCCTCTCTTACTTTGAGTAATTGCTCTGGCTGTTGGATTCCCCGTTTCAAGCGGGAACATGCAGGTCCCCGTGATGGGAGTCGGGGTAAGTGGCTCTGTGGTGGTGTCTAGTCATCTTTTGTAGATTGCATTTTTCCCCTTTGTAAAACAGGTTGGTAATCCCTGCCTTACCTGCTTCCCCAGACAGAGTAGTGAGACTGGGTATCGTGTTTCGTTTTGTCTTGAACCAGCCTTTCTTTTATTATTTTAAAACTAATTTTTATTGGAGTGTAGTTGTTTTACCATGTTGTGTTTGAGTGGGTTTTTGTGTGTTTTTTTTTAAGTGTCTTGGGGAAGTCTGTAATTGGTGTTAACTAATTGGGGTGAGGCACCCCACCCCAAACCCTCCCACTAGATGACCTTCTGCCGTCCCACTCCGGTTGCAACATGTGGTCAATGCACGAAGGCTTCCCACCCTGCTCAGTCCAGTCCCCACTCTTCTCCGGCGTGCTACTTCCCTTCCCAGTGCCCCCTGAGTCATGAAACCCAGACAGACAACAGGGTGTCCCCTCTGAATCACTGAGGAGCAAGGATTAGAAGGGCTGCCCTAAAATGGACTTGTGAAAAGCTCTTGCACATGTAAAGGGCTCTCATTGAATGCTCCCATCTTCTGTCCAGTGAGAGTTGCCACTGCTGGCTGGGGAGGAGCTGAGTGGGGTGCTCAGCAATTTTCACTCTATGAACAAGGCACTGCTGATCAAGGCCTCCCCGACTTCAGCCCTGTCCCCATCAGAAGACCTGCCACGTGGCTCCCCTGTGTACCCACTGACCCCAGTCGGGCTGGGCAGAGATCCCATGGGAGTCCCTGATCCAGAGGAGAGTGACCCAGAGTTGGTCCATCATATATTCATTCTACAAATACTGGCCATGGAAGAGGTGACCTGCACGGGACTTGGTGGAAATGGGACATTGATCTCAAGGTGTTCATGGTCAACTGGGAGGCATAGACACACAGCTGGTCACCATCAGCCAGGTGATGTGGGCCACTGTCGTGCCCCACAGGTGTGCTCTTGCAAGACCAGAGTGGAGAGGCTGGAGAAAGCCAGCTGTTCCTGTGAGAAATGGAATGGAGAGGACGGAGTAGATTTGGGAAAGGAAGCAGCAGTCTCTAAACATGGGGTCCCAGGCTGGGAGCCAGGAATGGGGGACGGAGTTGGGTGGGTATCATGTTCCATTCAGTGTGACAACTGAGCTGAGTATTACGGGTTACAAAGCTCTAGGACAGTCCCCACTGCCTTTCATCCTCCAAACCTCAGCACAGCCAACCTCACACCCTCCACAAGGGCATCCCCTACTTTCCTCCTCGCAGTACTGGCCAGTCCTTCCAATGTCCCCTTGTCTCAGGTTTGGGTCCCTAAAGGAGACCCTGAGATGAGGATTCATGGGCCAGTGGTTTATCCAACAGTGCTTCCAGGGGAAACCAGCAGGGGAGAAGGGAAGCAGACACCGAAGGGAAGGGGTCACTCAAGCCTTGTCTCACAAAGAGAAACTGACTCAGCCCTGACAGGAACACTGGAAACAGTGTAGATCACACTGGACCTGGAGTCTGTACCCCTCCAGCCAGCATTGGTCAAGGGCTTCCCTGAGGATGTAAGTTTCCAGACACTTCCCACTTTCCTAGAGCCTGCAGGCTAGGCAGCTCTGGCAGCTTGGGGGCTAGAAAGGCAAGGTCACCAAGAGGCGGTGTGCATGAGCATGGACAAGGGGTCTGAGGGGCTGGAGACGGATGATACTTGACTCTACGCCCACTCCGCCAGCACCTGCAATAGCTGATTCTATGCACTTGATCTTATATGTGCCTCCCCTCTTAGAAGCCTGGCACAGGGTACATGCCTAATAAGAGCTGCTAAATGAGTGAATGGATGATAGTGTTACCCATTTTCAGATGAAGAAACTGAGACTCAGAGAGGTGAATGACTGACCCAGAGTCCCACAGGCAATGGCCAGCATAGCCAGGCTCCATATCAGCCTTCTGACTGTGCATCCAATGTGTTTGCTCTTCACCCTGGCGGGGGAATGCCCTCCTCCTCCAGCTCTTTCTTAGCATGCTCAGGATAACCCCTGACTCAGCAGGCAACAACTTCCCCTTTGCAGATCTGAGGCTTCTAGGACTTTGAATGGGGGGGGAGGCTTCCCAAAGAGAGGCCGCTATATAAACCGATGTTTCCTCCTAGCTGCCTGAAAAGGGCCAGAGGGTAGGTCAAGTGCTCTCATCCCAGCCGTTCTCCTCCTGCCTGCCAGCACTGAGCCCTGAGCTGCCCTCTCTGCTCTCCAGAACATGGCAGGGCCCGTGACCATGGCAACCAGCCTCCTCCTCTTGGCCCTGTGCATTGCCCCTGCAGGTAAGACGTCTGACCCCATCCTGGGTCTCCTGTTCGGGATAGCCATCCCAAGGGCATGACTGGGATGGCACAGCAGAGCGTGGAGGACTGAGCAGCCTCGGTCTGCAGGGGAATGGTGAAAAGGGGGGCAGCCCAGGGGCTGGACCGGAGGTGTTTAACGCAGGGTGCGTCTATGCTAAGTCGCTTCTGTCATGTCCGACTCTTTGTGACCCTATGGACTTTAGCCTGCCAGCCCCCTATGACCATGGGATTCTCCAGGCAAGAATACTGGAGTGGGGTTGCCGTGCCTTCCTCCAGGGGATCTTCCCAACGCAGAGATCCAACCTGTGTCTCTTGCGGCTCCTACGTTGCAGGCGGATTCTTTATCCCTGAGCCACCAGGGAAGTCCTTAGGGTATGGGCCCTTATTGAAGCTCAGAGTCTAGGGCAGGCTAGTGGAGACCATGGCTCTTTTCTCTCCTGTCTTCTAGACTCCGTGACACTCCCCTCTTCCTGCTGCATTACCTTCATTTCCAAGAAAATTCCTGAGAGCCGAGTGATAAGCTACCAGCTTACCAACAGGAGCATCTGCCCCCAGGCAGGAGTGATGTGAGTAACTATTACTCAGGAGGAGGAGTAACTATTACTCCAGGCCCACTGAGGGCCCTGCTCTGTGATCCCGGACAGGTCACCCCACCCCTCTGAACCTCAGCTTCCTCACCGTGAGATTAGCAAGAGGATTCAGAGTTGACCATCATAAATATACGAGGCAACCTCTGGGGCCTATTTTTGTTGTTGCTGTGTAGTTGCTTACTTCTTCCGACTCTTTGCCATACCACGGACTGTAGCCCGCCAGGCTAGTGTCCATGGGATTTTCCTGGCCAGATTACTGGAGTGGATTGCCATTTCCTTCTCCAGGGGATCTTTCCTGACCCAGGGATCGAACCTGCGTCTCCTGCATTGGCAGGCAGACTCTTCACCAGTGAGCCACCAGGGAGATCCACTGGGGCATATAACATTCCCCTAACTAACCCGCTCAGCCATTACATCAGCTGCAGTTGATTATCCCCATTTGATGGGGGGCAATCGAGGCTAAAAGGTGACCTACTCAAAGTCACTTAGGACTTGAAATAAACTTCAGAGTTTCGAGACAGCAAGTGGGAGCTCACTTCGTAAACAGCAACAGAAATGTGATCTTTTCTTAACCCAGAAAGTAGTATTTATTATGCATAACCATTTCCTTGTAGTGAATTGTTTAAAGCTGCTAACACTTGTTCAAATTGTCTTGCATGCTCAGTCACCTCAGTCATGTCCAGCTCTTTGCAATCCTATGAACTGTATAGTCTGCCAAGCTACTCTGTCCATGGGATTCTCCAGGCAGAAATACTGGAGCGAGTTGCCATGCCCTTCTCCAGGGAATCTTCCCAACCCAGGGATCAAACCCACGTCTCTTATGTCTCCTGCATTGGCAGGCAGGTTCTTTACCCACTAGTGCCACTTGGGAAGCCCCCAAAGCAAGCGTTTATGCAATGGTTTACAGAATTCAGAGAATTGCTTTTATCAGTCTGGAAGTTAATTAAAACTTTGAATCTTTATTTTGTCTGCATCTTTGAGGGGAATTAAAGAAAACCATTGTATTATTATTGGTAATTTTCTCCATTGGCACCAGACCCAGCTCCACAGCCTGGCATCCCTGGCTTGGAAGAGGGCATTCCACTGCCTCCTCCCAGCTCTGGCATCCTTATCAACCGCCTTTCCTTGCACAGCGTGTGAACTGGAGGCCTTTTTGTCTTGGGGGTTTTCAATGCAACTTCTCTCATTCCCTGTGAGTAGACACTGTGTCTCTCCCTTCAGACCCAGTGTTCTCTGCAGGCAGGGCTGGGCTTCCCCACCTGACAAGGAGGTTACCGAACATGAACATGAAGTTTTTGAAACAAAGGGATGCAGACGCACAGAGAGAAGACATTGTGTTCAGAGCCTGCCAGGAGGCTGGGGCAGCGCATGTTCTCTGGGCTTCCGCGTGCCCTCCTCAGGAAGGGAAGGGATTCCCCAGCCCCGCCCGGCTTCATAGGTGCCCTGTCTTCTCCCCACAGCTTCACCACCCGGAAGGGCCAGAAGTTCTGTGGCAATCCCAAGTTGCCGTGGGTCCAGAAGTATGTAAAGAACTTGGATGCCAAGCAGAAGAAAGCCTCCGCTAGGACCAGGGTGATGAGCACTACAGCCCCCTTCTGGAGACACCTGGCCAACAGCACCTTCATCTAAGCCCGGCCCTGGCCCCCAGTCCTGAGCTGGGGCCTGGGTCCCGCCTCCTGGCAGGCTGCTCTGGGCCTGGTGAGCCAGCGGTGGTAGGCAAAGGACTGCTGTTGCCGTTTCTTTGCATCATTCTCAGGGGATGTGTCCAGTTTATTTAAAAAACCCAAGGCTCCAAGGATCCCAGCCTCTTGCTTTTCCTGGGCTGGGGAGAGAAGGTCCCAGAAGCAGGGCCGTGGCAGTCCTTTGTCCTTCCTCTGAGCTGGAGCCGGCCCTTCTCCAACTCACAGGTTGCATAAGAGTCCCGGTGGACGAGGCCTGACCTACAGACAGATTCTGTTTGTGCCTTAGCCTGCAGGTAGCTTCGATGGGCCTTCTGGTCTTGTAGTGAGGCCTCCAGGCTGTCTGCCTGTCTGTCTGTCTGGGGATGGGTGACCTCTCAACACCTGTAGCTCTCCATCATGATGGGGATGCTCCTGGGTTGTCCTACTCACAGGTGAATAAAAACCCAACAAAAATAGAGGGCTCTTGGTCACAGACACTGCCAGATCCTGGCCCTCCTTGCACACCTCTGTGGGACATGATTAATAACGTTTTCAGGAACTCGTTGGTTTTTGTAATGAATGGACCTGGAGGACTTGGGTGAGGGGCCAGCCTGGGGAGCTGCATTCTTCTGTGAAGATACGGGCTTGAGGAGATGTTTTGCTTCGTGGTATGTTTTGGCTTCCCTGCTGCTTTGGGGATAAAGACCCACTCTGCCTTTGAGGCTGGCCTTTCCCCTACGTTTTGCTGAGGGGTAGATGAGGTGGGAGTTGAGGGCGAAGAGGATCCCAGTTTTTTCCCAGCACCATGTCATTTGTCTGTCAAGTGTAGAGGGACACACTGGATGTTCTGAAATGACAATCCAAGTAAAATAGAATCTTTCCTCCGAGGTTGGTCCTGTCTTTCCTGTTCTCATCTCCCTCGGGCGGGAGGTTTGGGGTGTGAACAGTTGAGTGTGTGCCCAAGAGATCACCCTGAATGAGTTGTCCATTCAAGGCTGGGAGGGAATGAAGGCAGCCTGAGCCCAGGGCATCCCAGGAGTGGTCTTGGCCTGCCCTTGGGAATCCTGTTATGAACTTTGAGAAACATACATGCGTGACTGGATTCAGTTAAATTTATAAACAATTTCCACAGAACACATTGTTGCACAACAAGCTGTTTAGGCTTCATAAGACTATTAAATTATAAAAGATGGTCTCTGGATTCAAAGGATCAGGGAGAAAAATAACACATCAGCACTTACAAGTCAAAAGCAGTATGGCTTTCATACCAATCCTGATTGATAAACTGCAGGAGCTTGAAATATGTCACTTAACTTCTCTGAGCCTGTTTCCCTCATCTGTAAAATGTTGTTGTTGCTGTCGTTGTTCGGTTGCTAACTTGTGTCCTATTCTTTGCAACCCCATGGACTGCAGCACGCCAGGCTCCTCTGTCCTTCCCTATCTCCCGGAGCTTGCTCAGACTCATGTCCACCGAGTCGGTGATGCCATCCAACCATCTCATTCTCTGTCACCCCTTCCCGTCCTGCTCTCAGTCTTTCCCAGCACCAGGGTCTTTTCCACTGAATCAGCTCTCCGGGTCAGGTGGCCAAAATATTGGAGCTTCAGCTTCAGCATCAGTCTTTCCAACGAATATTCGGGGTTGATTTCCTTTATGATTGACTGGTTTGATCTCCTTGTTGTCCAAGGGACTCTGGGGAGATGAAAAACTTTTCATTTTTGTTTGAGTTTTCCCCAGAAGCAGTCCCCAAAATAAAGATTGGGGTTAAAATACTACATTTGGGAGGCACTGGTCGCACGCACAGGAACCACCACCAGGAGAATGAGGATGTAACACGAGAGACAGAAAGCAGCCAGTAAGGTGCGCGTGAGCCCCGTAGGGCCGGGGAGGCACCAGCTGCCGCGCAGGGAGGAGGCCGAGGCCGCAGCGTGAGGGAGGCCCCGGCCCTTCTGCGCCTGTGTCTGGCAGAGCCGGTGTGAGACGAAGAGACAATCCTTCCCAGCCGCCAGGATAATCAAGAGTTTTGGCCGGACCTTCGAGCACACACCGAGATAGTGAGGAGCCAGACGAAAAGCACAGACTATGGTGCTGAAACGGATTAATAAGGAACTTAGTGATTTGGCCCGTGACCCTCCAGCACAATGCTCTGCAGGTCCAGTTGGGGATGATATGTCTCATTGGCAAGCCACAATTATGGGACCTAATGACAGCCCATATCAAGGCGGTGTATTCTTTTTGACAATTCATTTTCCTACAGACTACCCCTTCAAACCACCTAAGGTTGCATTTACAACAAGAATTTATCATCCAAATATTAACAGTAATGGCAGCATTTGTCTCGATATTCTAAGATCACAGTGGTCTCCTGCTTTAACTATTTCTAAAGTTCTTTTATCCATTTGTTCACTGCTATGTGATCCAAACCCAGATGACCCCCTAGTGCCAGA
>NW_011494912.1:5062597-5071038 GCF_000754665.1 Bison bison bison | reverse complement strand
AAGAGTGTGATATCAAGCGGAGGGGAATCAGCTCCAGTCACTGGGAAGCAGTGTGAGACCCACCCCTCAGAATTATACCTCCCTCCATCGGTCATTGCCAACTGGGGAGAGGTCCCCAGCCGTCTTCCTGCAGGTGGGAGACAAGCCAACCTTCCACGGTTCAAAACAAGCCTCCAGGTACAGAAAGTCTGAAGAGCACTGAAAAGCCTGGCAGTAAACTGTTTAAGTTCTCTGGTGGTTGTTGTTCAGCTGCTAAGTTGTGTCTGACTCTTTGCGACACGGTGGACTGCAGCATGCCAGGCTTCCCTGTCCTTCACTATTAGCTCAAACTCATGTCCATTTAAGCTGGTGATGCAATCTAGCCATCTCTTCCTCTGCCACCCTCTTCTCCTCCTGCCCTCAGTCTTTCCCAGCATCAGGGTCTTTTCCAGTGAGTTAGCTCTTGGCATCAAGTGGCCAAAGTATTGGAGCCTCAGCTTCAGCATCAGCCCTCCCGATGAATATTCAGGGCTGATTTCCTTTAGGATTGAGTGGCACTTTCTTTTAACTCCATACAAAGCAGAATCAAGGGTATGGATAAACCACGCAGAAAAGAGGACATTCTGATGTGGGGAAAAGAGCCTGCAGAAATCCTTAACAAAGAGCTGGCATCTGAATGGTGACTGAGCTTTCCCTCTGAAAAGAAGAGTGGTTTTCTAAGGATGGAAGACAGCTTGCACCTTCAGGGATGAGAGACTGAACCACAAATAGACATTGGTCTCATAGGTGACAACAGAACTCTGACGCAGAGCCTCTGTAGCAACCAGCCCAGAACCATCACGAGAGGGGTCAGTGACTGCCAGCGCCTTAATGGTCCCCCTTTTCCAACTTGGAACCAGTCAGAGAAAGCCAAATATACTCCTGGGGTTTTCCCTGGAGGCCCAGTGGTAAAGAACCTGTCTGCTAATGCAGGAGACACAAGAGACTTGGGTTCGATCCCTGGGTCGGGAAGATGCCCTGGAGTAGGAAATGGCAACCCACTCCAGTACTCTTGCCTGGGAAATCCCAAGGACAGAGGAGCCTGGTGGGCTACAGTCCATGAGGCCACAAAGAGTCGGACACGACTGAGCAACTAAAAACCAGTTGTTAAGACTTCGCCTCCCAGTGCAGAGGATACCGGTTTGATCCCTGGTCAGAGGAGCTAAGAGTCCACATGCCTGGTGGCCAAAAAAACAAAATATAAAAAACAGAAATAACATTGTAACAAATTCAATAAAGACTTTTTTCCCACACCGAAAAAATATTTAGAGAAACAAACAAACTCCCAAATCAATCACAGAAGATGTCTGCTTCTAATTATCCCGTCTCCAGCTTCCTGACCCCAGCTTCCAATGAAGACATCCCTGTGCCTTCCTTCACATCCTCCCTGAAACTCTCCCACCTGCCCGGTGGCCCGTGAGTCCCTGCAAAACGCAAATGATGCATCTGACTCCTCTGCTGAACGAACTGTCTTTTCTGGTTCTCATCTGGCGGTTCATGTTTGTTTCGTCAGATCTGGTACAGCGGCAGCCTGGCTCATGAAGAGGATTGAAGGCAAGGAGACGAGTGCCCCCGAGAGGGTGGAGAGGCTGGAACTCTGTCCTACGGCTGGCAGGTGTGTCTCCTGGTCCAGCCTCTCTGGATGGTCTGGGAGCATATGTTAAAAGGTTAAACACGCATCCCATTGACCCAGCAATTCCACCTCCAGGAGTGTGTCCTACACACTTGCCCAGAAGTGCATGTACAAGAATGCAGGCAGTGCTGTTCGTGTGGCTTCTCTTGTTCCAGAGTGCAGGCTCAGTAGTTGTTGTTCACGGGCTTAGTTGCCCTGTGGCGTGCAGGATTTTAATTCCCAGACCGGGGATAAAACCCATGTCCCCTGCATTGCAAAGTGGATTCTTAACCAATGGACACCAGGGAAGTCCCCCAAGACATATTTTTAAGTGGAAAAAAAAAAAGCAAGGTGCATAAGGGCATGAAGTGTATGATCCTATTTGTGCAAATAAAGATGCTTGTATGCTTAGCAACTTGATGGACACAGACCATCAAGAGTGGTTGCCTTTGGCAAGTCAGAATGGGAGTCAGGGAGACAGAAGATATTGTGACATCTTTATTAGTACTTTTCTGGGGTGTTTAAACTTCTTGCGATGTGCACTTATCCCTTTTGTAGTAAAAACTAGTGTACGGAAGCTGTATTTTCTGTGCCCCTTTCCCTCGGGCCGTATACCTTCGGTGTGCTCCTGACTTCTTCCAACAGTCAGGAGGATCTGTGGCTCTGTGCCTGAGTACTTCATTCTTTGCCAGAAATACCAGGGAATGAAGAGCCCCAGGTAGCCCTCAACCAACAGCTAATTAGAGTGGATGTCTCGAAGAAGGAAATGGCAACCCAATTCTGTATTCTTGCCTGCAGAATCCCACGGACAGGGGTTGAACCTGGTGGGCTATATAGTCCATGGGGTTGAACATGACTGAGGTTGGACATGACTGAGCCATTGAGCACGCATCAGTGTAGTAGAAAAAAAAACATCGTGTTCTGTTAACAAATATAGTACAAATAAAATAAACAAAAATAAAATAAAGTAGACATCTAACCACCATCCCAAGTCCCTACCTCCTTGGTGGAAAAAGCCCTGGGGAATGTGTTCTCCGCTATCTGCCAACAAATTGCTGTTTCACAATCAATTACAGGCTTGACAACACACCCTTCTGGCTGCCTGCCCTTCTTGCTGGTGTGTCTGCATCTCCTAAATAAACTACATACTCTTGGACCCTCATCTCAGGGTTTGTTTCTGAGGGAATGCAAACCAAGTCAATCAGTTTAAGTGACAAAAAAAATAAATAAATAAAGGAGAGACCACTCTGTCTGAGGAGTCAGATGGATTTGATTCCAGCCCCCTCCATTTTTGGCTGTGTGATGCTGGAGAAAGTTAATTGAGCTCCCTGGCCTCAGTTCCCACATCTCTAAAATGAGCATAACAGAAGTATCTGCCTCATGCGTTGGCCATGAGGACTAAATAAGGCACTTAATGCATAGGAAACGCTTATCCTAATGCCAGGCACATGGTAACTACTCAATGCGTGTTAACTGCAGGCAGGCTCAAGTTAAGGCAGGAGGCAGAGAAGCCGAAGCTGGTCCTGCTATGGCCAGGGCACCTGGTTGACCCTTCTGTGGCCATTCCAGTGTCTCTGGGCCCACCTACTTCCTCCTGTCTCATTTCTCTGATGGCCATTAAGTGCCTCTGCAGAAAGGAGATCCTCACTGCAATGCTGATTGCGGAGCAACTGAACTGTCCACCAGAAGTCCCAGCCTGCCTTGACCCTGGTCTCTCTTTAGAATGTGAGCCTTGGCTGTGGGTAGTCAGTCTGTGTGTAGGGAGGTGACACCCTCCTGCCCCGCTTCTGGGTTGGCCACCGGCACGATGACAATGCATGGAGTCACCCAGTCTTTCTCCTGCTACCTTGAGATATTCCCGAGATGGAGAGGGTGCTGGGAATTGCTGTGGTCAGGGAAAGACAGAGCTTTGTGAAACCAAAGTTGGGCTGTATTTGGGAGAGCAACCTGCCCCAGACAAAACCTGTCATATGACTCACTGAAACTGAGTAATTAAGCTCTGTTATAGCCCACGGCTGGTGGATCAAAAAGTATAATCGTAACCCAAGAGTAGGGGAGGAAGTGAGCACAGGTGAGCCCCTGAGCCCGAGGAGAGGGGTATGAAGGAGACCCACAGAACAGCAGTTCTCAACCCTCCGGGGCCTCAGAATCTGGCTTGCTCTAGTCATGGCGCATGGGCTTCTCATTGCAGTGGCTTCTCTTGTTGCAGAGAATGGATTCTAGGGTGCACAGTAGTTCAGTGGTTGTAATGCATGGGCTTAGTTGCCCCTTGACTCATGGGAATCTTCCTGGACCAGGGGTTGAATTCATGTCCTTTGCATTGGCAGGTGGATTCTTAACCACTGGACCATCCGAGAAGTCTCTGTGCAAAAGCTTTTAAGTTTAATTAGGTTCCATTTCTTTATTTTTGCTTGTATTTCTGCTGTTTTAGGAGAAAGATGCCCCTAAAATATATTGCTATGATTTATGTCAAAGAGAGTTCCATTTATGTTTTCTGCTGGGAATTTTATGGTTTCTGGACTTACATTAGGTCTTTAATTGATTTTTAGTTTATTTTTGTATACGGTATTAGAAAATGTTCTAATTTCATTCATTTTTTTTTTAAGTCATTTAAGCTTTTATTTTTGTGAGAGGATTCAAAGGAGAGCTTTAATACAGGTGAGACTCAAGGCTTTTGAAGAGGATCTAAGTCTTGATGAAGTGATTCAGACTCAAATCTTGAATGCATAATCATGGTAGTTCCCAGGGTCTTCAAAAACTTATACTTGATGCTTTCCCAAAGTGCTAAGATTTGAATGCCAAAGTGCAAACTGATTCATGTTTCTGTCCATTAGTGGTCCATGGATTTCTTTAAATGAAGTCATGTTAGCGCCCACAGATATCAGAGTTCTGCAAAACTGGAATCTGCGGTTCCAGGATGATCACAGATGCCCTGCCCCTAATTTCATTCTTTTACATGTAGCTGTCCAGTTTTCCCAGCACCGCTTGTAGAAAAGACTGTTTTTTCTCCATTGTTTATTCTTGCCTCCTTTGTTGTAGATTAATTGATCATTAAGTATGTGGTCACATTATTTCTGGGCTCTCTGTTCTGTTCTGTTGATTTCTGTCTGTTTTTGTGCCAGAACCATACTGTTTTGATTACTGTCACTTTATAAAGTAGTCTAAGTTAGAAAATGTGATTCCTCCAGCTCTTTCTTTCCTCCAGTTCTTCTTTCTCAAGATTGTTTTGGATCTTTTGTGTTTCCATACAAAATTTAAAACTATTTGTTGTAGAACTTGTGGTTGCTGGAGGGAAGGGTGGTAGGAGGGATGGTTAGGGAGTTTAGGACTGACATGTACACACTACTATATTTAAAATAAAGAGCCAGTGAGGGCTTCCCTTGTAGCTCAGTCGGTAAAGAATCTGCCTGCAGTGCAGGAGATCTGGGTTCGATCCCTGGGTTGGGAAGATCCCCTGGAGAGGGAAATGGCAACCCGCTCCAGTATCCTTGCCTGGAAAATCTCATGGACAGAGGAGCCTCGTGGGCTGCAGTCCATGGGGTTGCAAAGAGTCAGACACAACTGAGTGACTAACACTAAGGACCTCCTGTATATATATTTTTTTAAAAAAGCAGGGTCTTCCCTGGTGGTCCAGTGGCTAAGACTCTAAGTCCCCAAATGCTGGGGGCCTGGGTTCAATGCTTGGTCAGGGAATTAGATCCTACATGTTGACATATGGCAAAAGCCACCACAATATTGTAAAGTAATTATCTTCCAGTGAAAATAAATTAATTAATTAAAAAAAAAAGAGAATTCTGAAATTAAAAGACCCTGCATGCCACAACAAAGATCCAAGATCCTGCAAGCTGCAACTAAGACCTGGTTCAGTTCAGTTCAGTTCAGTTCAGTCGCTCAGTCTTGTCTGACTCTTTGCGACCCCATGAATCGCAGCACGCCAGGCCTCCCTGTCCATCACCAACTCCCGGAGTTCACTCAGACTCACGTCCATTGAGTCAGTGATGCCATCCAACCATCTCATCCTCTGTCGTCCCCTTCTCCTCTTGCCCCCAATCCCTCCCAGCATCAGAGTCTTTTCCAATGAGTCAACTCCTTGCATGAGGTGGCCAAAGTACTGGAATTTCAGCTTTAGCATCATTCCTTCCAAAGAAATCCCAGGGCTGATCTTCAGAATGGACTGGTTGGATCTCCTTGCAGTCCGAGGGACTCTCAACAGTCTTCTCCAACACCATAGTTCAAAGCATCAATTCTTTGGCGCTCAGCCTTCTTCACAGTCCAACTCTCACATCCATACATGACCACCGGAAAAACCATAGCCCTGACTAGACGGACCTTTGTTGGCAAAGTAATGTCTCTGCTTTTGAAGATGCTATCTAGGTTGGTCATAACTTTCCTTCCAAGGAGTAAGCTTCTTTTAATTTCATGGCTGCAGTCACCATTGGCAGTGATTTGGGAGCCCCAAAAAATAAAGTCTGACACTGTTTCCACTGTTTCCCCATCTGTTTCCCATGAAGTGATGGGACCAGATGCCATGATCTTCGTTTTCTTGAATGTTGAGCTTTAAGCCAACTTTTTCACTCTCCACTTTCACTTTCATCAAGAGGCTTTTTAGTTCCTCTTCACTTTCTGCCATAAGGGTGGTGTCATCTGCATATCTGAGGTTATTGTTATTTCTCCCGGCAATCTTGATTCCAGCTTGTGCTTCTTCCAGACCTGGTGCAGCCAACTACATAAATTAAAAAAAATTTTTTTTTAAAGTAGATGTCAGAGCTTTAAAAAAAAATTAGTTCTAGCTCTTTGGAAACATGTTCTTTGTATTTTGGGGGGAGAGGGGAGGGAAAATGCATGACAGTCTTTTCTTTTAAATGATTTTCAGTACACCAAGTAGTAACATGTAACAAGTTAGTGAATTCTAATCTAGCACTTTTGAATAAGAGAAACTAAAAGCAGCCCAGTACTAGGACCCATTGTTCTAACTCTTAGCCGGAAAAAGTACTGTATTAAGGCTGGCTGCTGCTTCACATCAGTTATAAATAAATACTTATTACTTTTTCAGAGATAAAGCCCCTGACCTTCAAGAGAGACTTAGGGAAAGAAATATTTTAATCCCATTCTTTCTTAAGAAAATTGGGTTTTTAAAAACTATCTAAGAAAGAAAAGTCAGTGTTAATAATATGCTGCTTGACCGAAAAGGCATAGAAAACAGACAACATATATCCATTAAATTTCTAAGATATATGAGGTAAAAAGATACCACCTTTGGATAAGCTTGCAGCCTGTACAAAGAATCTATGTTTTCTATTCTGCAAAAAGTGAAGGGACCTACTATATAATATACAGAAATAATTTAATGCCTTTTTGTAAGACTATAACTCCAGCCTTGCTCAAGCCTCAGGTTCCATGAAGGCATTCAAAACACCAGTCCACAGAACAGGTGCTTTTCTCCAGCCTCTATCTATTTATGCGGTAGTTCTCATGGATTTCTGGCCAGATGGCACAGACAAAGGCCAAGAGGTTATCCAGGACGTCATCCCTGTCCTGCTGGAAGTAGATCTGAAGGATGGTCATGTTCTCCCGGGTGTCCTTCTCCACTTCAGGGCTGCAGCTGCTGTGGGATCGCAGAGCCCAGCTTCCTTGGCCTGGAATTCCTTCTCCTCCCGACTGACTAGCCATGTCGGTGGCAGCAGCGACTTATCACCCCTGTGCTTTGTATCTTGAAAGGGATTGCACTGAATCTATAGATTGCCTAGGGAGCGTGCATGCATGCAGCATGTTTCCATCATGCCCGATTCTTTGTGACTCCAAGAACTGTAACCCGCCAGTTTCCTCTGTCCTTGGGATTATCCAGGCAAGGACACTGCAGTGGGTTGTCCTTTTCTCCTCCAGGCGATCTTCCCAACCCAGGGACCGAATCTGAGTCTCGTGCTGCTTCTGCACTGGCAAGCAGATTCTTGCCAATTGGGAAGCCCAGATGGCCTAGGGTAGTACGGTCATTTTAACGACATTAATTCTTCCAGTCCACATCCTAAAGTCTTGTACTTTCTCAAAGCCTTTGAACTTTTCAAAGCATCCTCCCCTCCCTTCTCCTCCTCTCCCACGTCTCCTCCTTCCTCTCCTCCTCCCTGGGTTTTTCTCCTCTCTCCCACCAGCCAGCCTTCCTACCGGGTTCAACAAGGTCCCACCCACCTATCGAGAGGACGACCATATAATGATGGGGGTCCCTGCATTGCTGACCCCCCAGTGATCAGTTCCTTCAGAGAAACAGCGGTTATCTTCTCCCCGATTCCCACTTCCTTCCTGGAAACGGACCTTCTGGGAGGGGTTACTGGCAAGGGGCTTTGTTTGGCAGAGAAAGATGTTTTGCTGTCAGAACTTCTGGATTCTTATTGCAGATCTAGATCTCAGCCCTTGCAAAGCGATTTGTTCCAAAGAATCCCAAGGCCTCATCTCTTCAAGGCCTTGTAAAAAGGTGGTGGTTGTTTAGTTGCCAAGTCGTGTCTGATGAACTGCAGTGCTCCAGGTTCCTGTGTCCTTCACTATCTCCTGGAGTTTGCTCAGACTCATGCCCATTGAGTCGGTGATGTCGTCCAACCATCTCATCCTCAGTTGCCCCCTTAGTTGTCTGGAATTCTCTGATGCTCCAGTGGTGGTTAGAACTCTGTGTTCCCCTGCAAGGGCTCAGATTCAATCCTTGGTTGGGGAATTAAGATCCTGCAAGCCACACAGGTATACCTGTGGCAGATTCATTTCGATATTTGGCAAAACTAATACAATATTGTAAAGTTTAAAAATAAATAAAATTTTAAAAAAAATA
>NW_011494912.1:5061731-5062497 GCF_000754665.1 Bison bison bison | reverse complement strand
AAAAAAAAAAAAAAGATCCTGCAAGCCACGCAGCCAAAAAAAAAAAAGTAATTGTTTAACTTCCCAGAATTACACATTCATCAATTTCCAGGAAATCCCTTCAGAAAACATTCAACATTTACTCTCCTAAAGCTGTGTGCCTGGGTCTTTCACCCAGCATTCCACCCAAGAAACAGATGAGGCTGGGGGAGGAGAGAGAGGGGACATAGGGAGGACAACTCAGGCACCTCCCCAGCTTGACTCCTGACCAATCCCATCTCCGCTCTTTCTGCCCCTTCTTTGATAAGGGGAATAATCACGTTCAGATAAGTTTTGTTTGGCCTCTATATTTCTTGATTCTAGGGAAAAGAAATATACTGTGACTGGCTTTCCCTGGAAATCTCAGTATCCTTCTCCTGACTCTCTGGTTGGTAGTCGTTTAGTCGCTTAAGCGGTGCTGGACTCTGTGACCTCATGGACTGTAGCCCACCAGGCTCCTCCGTCCATGGGATTCTCCAGGCAAGAATACTGGAGTGGGTTGCCATTTCCTCCTCCAGGGGATCTTCCCAACCCAGGGATCAAACCCGGGTCTCCTGCCTTGCCGGCAGATTCTTTACTGACTGAACTACAAGGGAAGCCCTAATTTCAGAACAGTGATAAATCCTAGGGAACATGCACTTCTTGTCTGGATGCTGTGGGTATGACCCCCTCTGGTGATATCACCCAGGGACCTGTTTCCAAGACTCACCTGGAAAAACATCTCTCGGATCTCAGAATTAGGAATTGC
>NW_011494912.1:5060973-5061398 GCF_000754665.1 Bison bison bison | reverse complement strand
ATCTCATCCTCTGTCATCCCCTTCTCCTCTGCCCCCAATCCCTCCCAGCATCAGAGTCTTTTCCAGTGAGTCAACTCTTCACATGAGGTGGCCAAAGTACTGGAATTTCAGCTTTAGCATCATTCCTTCCAAAGAAATCCCAGGGCTGATCTCCTTCAGAATGGACTGGTTGGATGTCCTTGCAGTCCAAGGGACTCTCAAGAGTCTTCTCCAACACCACAGTTCAAAAGCATCAATTCTTTGGCCCTTATCTTTCTCCACAGTCCAACTCTCACATCCATACATGACCACTGGAAAAACCATAGCCTTGACTAGACGGACCTTTGTTGGCAAAGTAATGTCTCTGCTTTTGAAGATGCTATCTAGGTTGGTCATAACTTTCCTTCCAAGGAGTAAGCGTCTTTTAATTCATGGCTGCAGTCACC